>NC_135647.1:24607371-24922371 GCF_053574225.1 Canis aureus
GCGCCCGGAGCGCCACTCGCCAATTAGGTCACAACAATCTTTAATCAGCCCCACTTAAAGCTGCTTTATCTCCTTTCCTCGGGGTTTGTGTCACCTCTACCAGCATGGGTAAATCTTACACCCTCGATCCAGTTATTAACAGTAACCAGTAATTTCGAATGAAGATGGTGCTGGCTTTGAAGCCTGGAATGCTGAGGTCACTAACAATCTTATCTCCCTTTCATTAGCTGGCTCTGCATCACAGCTGTGAGTCAGCCCCCCGTATCAGCTGCTTGGAGCAAAGATCAGTGAGGAAATCAGAACCAAGAGGGCTCCGGTTACAGCACTTAATCTAGCATTCCCCAGCTTGATACTCCTGTAAGCACCGGGGATCAAGAAATGAAGCTAACAACAACAACAAAAATTAACTCTACAATTACAATTAGGGATGTGCAACAGGTACAGAAGGGCATGGCACCTCGTAATGCATATGATGCAAGACTTCATCCCCAAAATCTCCCTGATGCTTTTATTTAAAGCAACCGATTAAACGCCCACCTACAAGCAGACAGCTCCCCAAAAGCTACAAGGCACAGCTTCTAAGAAATGCTTTCCTTTGCTCGCTCACGCAGAGCCCGATTGCACAGGACAGGCCCCAGGGGCCCCTGGGGCCGGAGGGTGCACGTGGCCGGACGGTTCTGGGGACCCTGCTGGAGGGCCACCCTATGCCTGTGCCCCGTCAGATGCGGCAGGAGGAAGCTGGGCCTGGGGGCGGGGGGCAGGAACGGCATGGATACCCTGTGGGTCTGTGTGTGCACTCCACGCAGGATGATGGCCCACTGTCCTCGCCAACACACGTCTCCAGCATGACTGCCTGAAGGGACTCTTGCCGCCGTATTTTTAAAAAACTATTGAAAAGGCAGTTAGCATGTTTAAGTCCTACATTCCCCCCACGCAGTCGTGTTGTCTGTGCGTGTCACCTCTTTGCCTAACGCCACCTCACTTTGTATGCTGACCGTATGTTTAGAACACATGGAGGGAAGCAGCATCGATACGTAGGCGGCACCGTGAACGCCATCAGTCGGGTTCTCCCCTAACTGGGTCCTCCCCACCCCACCCCGCATCTCTGTTCGCACGGGGAAACATGGGGAAGACAGTGTTCTCACTCACTTCCCACGGAGGCTCTGCTGGGCTGGGTGGGGGGGCCTGCACGCAGATGGGGGGGGGGGGGTTTCTCTCCCTCTGTTGGGTAGCTCTTAACAGCTCCTGATTCCAAATGACATATGTTATCACCTGAAAATAAGTGGTCCCCAACCCAGAAAAATGGGATCAACGAGGGGTCACAGGATCCTAGAGACTCCCGGAGGCACCGTCCAAGAGGTCACTGTGGACATCCTGACGGTCCCCACCAGGGCTCACAGTCAAGGCCACCGGTGGAGGTGACCATGGGGGCGATGGCGGCTCCGCGAGCTGCCCCGTCTAGGTGCACGTGCCATCTGTGGGACGATGGGGGCTCCGCGGGCTGCCTGTCTAGGTGCACAGGTGCCATCCGTGGGGCGATGGGGGCTCTGTGGGCTGGCCGTCTAGGTGCACGTGCCATCTGTGGGACGATGGGGGCTCCGCGGGCTGCCCGTCTAGGTGCACAGGTGCCATCCGTGGGGCGATGGGGGCTCTGTGGGCTGCCCGTCTAGGTGCACGTGCCATCTGTGGACGATGGGGGGCTCCGCGAGCTGCCCGTCTAGGTGCACAAGTGTCATCCATGAGCTATGGGGGCTCCGCAGGCTCTCAGTCTATGTGCACAGGTGTCCTGTGTTGCCCTGTGCCAGGTGCCCCCCAGCAGCCTCCCCCGGGGAACTGAGGACAGGGCACAGTGCAGGGTCTGCTCACTCTGTTTTTGCTCCCTTTGCCACTTTATCTCCTCTGTCAGTAGCTCTGGAGCGGGTGCTGACTGACTCAATTTCCCTGAGGCTGAGCCCAGCATTGTTTGGGGCTGCTGAGGGACAGGCCCACTGAGTCCCGCTTCCTGAGCAGACGGGACAGCCCGCTGGTTTCTTCTTGTCTCTTATCGGCCCTTGTCAGTAAGGAGCGGCCTGGCTGCAGCTTGGGTTTGTGCTGATAGCCAGCAGCAGGATGCGAAGGGGGAATGTTCCATACGGTTCTTAGGCCGTGGCCTCCGCACGGAGACTCCCTCCCTCTCTGGGGAGGCTCCTGGGCGCAGGGCTTTAAACTGCCCCGTGGGACACATACCACATTGCAGACTTTCTCAGACTTTCTCATTCTTACCGACTCCCGGCTGCACGTCCTGAATCTTGACTGGGATACTCTGAATGACTTTAAGGCTTGGTCCATTTTGCTGGTTTGTTTTTGCTGGATTTTTTTTTTTTTTTTTTTTTTTTTGGTTTTTTTGTTTTGCTTTGTCTTGTTCTTAGCATTTCTTCGTCTCTAAAAAGAAGCATTTCCCCAAGAGTAAAGTTTTCCTGCTCACTCTCACATTAGCATAAAGTTAGATCAAGAACCAAATTTGTTTCATTCTTTTATTCCCTTGGAACCTGAGCTATTCCTCAATATTTTTTTTCTGAAAAGTATAAGGAAAGAAATGAATATCCAGTGTTCCTCACAGCTCCATATTTTAAACTCTTGAAGATGTGTAACCAGGGCTTTTACTGGGTCTTAGTTTTCTTTATAACATCCCCTGTCTATACATCTTCTCCTTATTTATAGCACTCAAGAGTCAATTTATTTCAATATGCACATTAGAAATTTAACAACCATCCTGCCAAAAGAGCTCACGCTTTCAAAATGTTTCTCCACCTAAACAGATGTGCTTTGCAAACCTCACAGGCTGACCTGTTGAGAAACATCGTAACCAACACATAAATTGAAATAAATATTAAAATTTCCCCAACACAACCGCAGTGAAAAGGGGAGACAGAGAGCATGACTCCATGAACTTTGAGAAGTTATCCTATGCCATCAGTCTATTTAAGAGCAGTCCCCACAGTGATTTTAGGGAAAGTGGGTGGGTGTCAAAGGCATCTAATGTGTTAAACAACCCTCAAAATTAAAAAAAAGGCTGGGGGCGGGGGGGGGGGGGTGAAGGGAGGAAAGAAAACTAACCGGTGTAATTTAAAGATGTGTCGTTATCTTGATGGAGATAAAAAGGCACCCAGGAGATCTGAGGAAAGGGGACTGTAGTTTGAGTAGAAGATAATAGCACAGCATGGTGTCTCCTTTTCTGGATTTTATGTTAACTACTGTGGGCTCAGGAACTGGCTTAATGACTTTTCCAGGATTTGGGTCTGGCCCTTTATCAGTTCACTATAACAAGAACATAAGCCAGGAAAGCCTGAAAAATTGCTGCAGCAAAACATGCCCTCCTACCGTGCTGCTGTTTGCAACCGGGCCATTGGCATTGGGCCTGTAGGGTTTATGCCTCGACAGCCGCGGCCGAGGACAGCTCCTGAAGGTCTGCGAGGCAGCGGTCATCAGGGAGCCCCGGAGAAAGACAGGGGCTCCAGGCATCTGGGACATGCACGTTTCCTCCTCGCTCACGCTGTTGTGCTGCTGTAAAATGCTCAGCTAAACCTAATTGAATTTGACAATAATAAATCACATGTTGAAACTGTATAGCTCACCTAAGGAACAGCAATGGAAACACTGAAGACACCAGAAGCCAGAGTTCAGGAAATGTCATATTCACATAGAAATGCTTTAAATTTTTCCCAGAGCTTTATTGTCTCTTTTTTAAAGAAAAGCTCCAGACCACCCAGCGCACAAAGTCCATCTTGGAAACTGTACATAAAATCTTCTCTTTAATCAGCTCTTGCCCCTGTTGTCATCCTACGACTCTAAGCCTATAAATAAAGAAGGAACTGAACTGTCAAAAATGAAGCAAAGAACAAAAATAGATGAATCATTCTCTCTCGTCCCGAGGAGCTGATCACGCCCTCGTGGAGAAGGTTTGTGAAATGTAAAAGGAAACTATATTGTGACCTCATCTGACCCCCGCCACCCCATTGCTCCACACAGTCCTGCGAGCAGAGCAGCTAGTTGCTGACGTCCGTCCAGGTAGGGATCAAGCTCCAGGGCCCCTTCTCTCTTCACGTGCCGAAGAAGCTTCTTGAAGCTTCCATAAGGAGGCGGCCCTGCGTTCTAGGTCTGCGCTGTCATTCCAGATCCACCGGCGCTCCCGTGCCACACCGTCCCCACGCCACCCTCCAAGTGCACCCTGTGCCCCAAACCCTGCGGCCTCAACCATTTGCTGCCTCTTCTCTCGAAAGGACACAACAGAAGGAAGTTAGAAGGTCCTTCAGGGAAGGGGAGGTGTGGGACAAGCCGGACGCCCCACGTTGAGGGAGGCACAGGACAAGTCTCGATGCTAGCTCCCGGCAGCTGGCGCAGAGAGCTGCTGCTTGGTTCTGGTGGAACCTCATCCTTTTCCTTCACAAGGGCTCTTGGTCTAATTAAATTTCAGGGAGACAGAGCCTTGGCAGAAGGTTAAAGTTAGCTGCTAGGCTGGAAGGAGGAGGTGGGCTCAAAACTAAATTGGGAAGTTGAACAGGGTGCGTCTCTGGTTTCAATGAAATACTTTTACGGCGTATGGTAGCGATGTCTGTGTCTGAGCTTTGGAGAGCAGTTTTCTTTCTCCTTAATTGTAGTTCCTAGTTGTTTTTATATTATGAGCTACTTGTAGGAAAATACAGGAAACATAATTACAATACAATGCTCCCTTTCCCAAGCCTACTGAGATCATTTGAAGCCAAACTGGGTTTTAGGGTTTTGCTAACCATAAGGTCAGAGCCATGAATTGCATCCTATGCAGTGCTGGTTGATTTACAGCAAGTGCTGCGTGATTAAACACTGACCACGTTACTTGGAGCTACGCAACGGCTATAGAATCGAGGAGGGCGGTGTTGCTTCATGACACCACGTTTCACAGCTCTCGGGGGGGAAAAGAATGACCATCTTTGTGTGACGCTTAGAGTAAAATAGAGAAGTATTGTGGAAGTACATACAAGTTTATTTAGGGAGAGGAAAGAGAATTTAATTTGTTTTTCCACTTGTATTTCCAGCTCCATGCGGTGTTGAATTGCTCATTATTAACTTCTGTATCCTACCTTTCCTGAAAAATCTGTATATGGACTGTCAGGAGCAGCAGAAATAACTTTAGTTTTACTATTATCAACACTCGGGAGAGGAAATCAGTACCTCGGCGTATTGTGAGATGCAAAGCCTTTGGGAGTTTGAGTTGTTCAAGCCTAAAAAGTAATGATGGCTGATGGAGAATGAGGGCTGTTGAGCTTACTCTGTCAGAGAAGGGGCCCAAAGGCACAGTAAGGAGCCCCCCTCACCCCAGGGGCGTCCATTCCCAGCGCCATGGCCCTGGATGCCTGACCCGCCCAGAGCTGGACGCCCAACCAAACCCCATATACACTGTTTCTTCCTCTACCTGCGCGCCTGTGATAAAGTTTAATCTCTAAATTGGCACATAAGAAATTAATAATGAATCATAAATAGAATAATTATAACAATATACTGTAATAAAAGTCACATGAATCCACGGGGTGTGGCTGTCTCGAAACACCTTCCCATAGTACTTCGGCTTTTTCAAACTTGTGATGATGTGAGATGATAAAATGCCTGGTGATGAGAGGAAAGGCTGTCAGGCGAGGCTACTGCTGACCTTGTGCCAGAGGGGTGGGGGGGCTGCTCTGGGCCCGGGAGGGGGGGGCCTACTCTGGCCCAGGGGGCTGCAGCCTCACAGGTGATGCTCCGCAAAGCCGGACTGCTGTGCTCTCATCCACAAGAGCGTCCCGACAGCCTTGGATGGGGAGGTCTTAGCCGTGACCAGGGCCCTGCCCAGCCCCTGTGCCCCTGTCAGCCTGAGTCCCCTGCCCCGCTACCCTTCGGGGACTCCGACAGAAATCCCTGGGGGGGCTTGCCGCAGCAGGTGCATCACCCATCTGTTGCCTTCACCCCATGCAGCTGGTTCAGGTGGCTCTAACATTGTGTGTAGCCGGGAACCTTCTCCGGGGGGTGTTTACTGTGGTTGAGGCTCCCCGTCAGGCTGCCTCCCATTCTTCCGGGTTCAGGACCCGCCTTGTGCACCCTTGGATGAAAGCATTTGCACCCGCGGAGCTCGATGCCCATCTCCCCCCAGAATGGTCTCTTTTCCTCCTCTCTTCCTCCCTCCCTTTCTTTCTGTTTCCGAATCATCCTGGAATTCTCATCTTGGTTTTCTCCTCGGTGGTCTGCAGAGACCTGTACTAAGAGGCGGTGGTGAGGGCACCGAGCAGGATCGCACCCTGTCCTGCGGCCAGTCCTGCAGGCAGTCGCCCTCCTGGGAGGCCTCCGGAAGGGCCGGCGCTGCCCCAAGCAGCTGCAGGGCGAGGCCCGGGGCCACCCCGTGGTCGGTAGTGCATGTAGACGCGGACACCTCGGTGTGTGAGGAGGGTGGAGGCCCGCGGGGGCAGGGTGGCGGCTGGGCCTTCCTGCGCGGGAGCCGGGCTCCGCCTGCCAACACCTTGCTGGGGGAGAGGGGAGCGGATGGGGGAGCACAGGCCTGTCCGTCTCCCGGCGGTGGCCGTGAGCTTCGGTTTCCTTTTACGTGCCTGTGGGTGTGCAGCCCCCTCCCCCGTGCGAGCCCTCGGGGTCCCAGAGCTCGAGGCCCCCCCCCCAGGTCGCCTGGATGAGGGCACCAGCGCCCGCTGCGGGCGCGGGCACTGGAGTCGGGGTGGGGGGCACTTGTGTCCGGGAGGGAAGGGGCAGGGGCACTGGGGTCGGAGGGGGAGGGGGGCGGGCACTGGGGTCTGGGGGGAGGGGGCACTGGGGTCGGGGGTGCACTGGTGTGGGGGGCAGGGGGCGGGCACTGGGGTCCCGCCGGGGTCCTCGGCGGTGCGCCCCGCCCCGGGAGGGGAGCGGCGGGAGGGCCGGGGTGGGGGCGGCGGGGTGTCCGCTCCTGCCCCGCCGAGGAGAGAGCGCAGGGATTCGGAGCAGTGGCCACAGCGGCCCCGGGTCCCCGGCACTCGCCGCGGGGCTGTCAGGTCCCCACCCGGGGCGCGGCGGCCGACGGGAGGGGCCGGGAGCCCTCGGCCCTCGCCCTGCGCCCTGCGCCGCCCGCCCAGCGCCGCCCCTCCCCGCAGGACTTTCTGCAGGGCGACTGCTCCAAAGCGAAACAGAAGCTGAGCTGGAAGCCCCGGGTCGCCTTTGATGTGAGTGCCTGCCCTCCGGCTGGGGCCGCCGTGGGGGGGGGACGGGGGGATGCGGGGGGGGGGGGAAGGGGGTGCCCGGGGTGCCGGAGGGAAGGGGGTGCCGGGGGGGGGCGGGGAAGGGGATGCCCGGGGTGCCCGGGGAGGAAGGGGATGCCCGGGGTGCCGGGGGGGGGGGGGGGGGGGGGGGGGAGGGGGTGCCCGGGGTGCTGGAGGGGAAGGGGGTGCCCGAGGTGCCGGAGGGAAGGGGGTGTCGGGGGGGGCGGGGAAGGGGATGCCCGGGTGCCGGGGGGGGGGGGGAGGGGGCGGGGGGGGGGCGGGGAAGGGGATGCCCGGGGTGCCCGGGGAGGAAGGGGATGCCCGGGGTGCCGGGGGGGGGGGGGGGGGGGGAGGGGGTGCCCGGGGTGCTGGAGGGGAAGGGGGGTGCCCGAGGTGCCGGAGGGAAGGGGGTGTCGGGGGGGGGCGGGGAAGGGGATGCCCGGGGTGCCGGGGGGGGGGGGGGGGGGAGGGGGTGCCGGGGGGGGGGGGCGGGGAAGGGGATGCCCGGGGTGCCCGGGGAGGAAGGGGATGCCCGGGGTGCCGGGGGTAAGGGGGTGCCCGGGGTGCCGGGGAGGAAGGGGGTGCCCAGGGTGCCCCCGCCGGAGGGCGCGGGGCGGCCGGGGCGGGGCTGCCGCCCAAGAGCCCCGAGCTCCTCCCTCACCCCCCCACCCCCCCGCCGGGTCCAGGAGCTGGTCCGGGAGATGGTGGACGCGGACGTGGAGCTCATGAGAACCAACCCGAACGCCTGAGGCCCGCCGCGACCCGAGGCCGCGACCCGAGCCAGGAGCGCCCTTCGCCCTTCGCAGCAGGCGGGCCGGACCCGCAGGCCTCGGCGACGCCTCCCCCGCCGCGGGGGATCAGCCAGGTGTCAGCACCGCACTCCCCTGTACTTCAGATTATGTCCTTTGACCACGGAAATCGGGGCCTTTCAAATTGTTTTTCTCTTTTCTTATTAAAAATGGTCTTTCTATGAACTGGCACTAAGTGGATGTCCGTGTGTTCCCTGAGGGATGGAAGCCGCTACGGGGGCTCCAGCAAGACACCCCGAGCCCCCCCCCCCAGCCCCTGCAGGTGGCAGCCCTGCTGGGCCCGCCCCGTCCCTGTCCCGGGTCCCTGCCCGACCTTTCCATCCCCCCTTCTGGTGACAATGGGCCGCTCCCTGCAGCGGAAGGGAACCCAGGTCCCGCAGGAAGGAGGCAGCCCCCCCCCCACTGTAATTAGATCCCGCGGGGCTCCCACCCCTCGGAAGAAGTCTTGAGGAATGGGGTGGGGTGGGGGGCAGAAGGAGAAACCTGGAGGTAAGTGTTGTTAGAACATTCCACCCAAAGCCCCCGAGTTACCCGGAGGTCTCTGAGCCCAGGCCTTTCCTCATGGGCTCGGATTCCTCGCACAACACCAACTCCAAGCACCTCTCAGGACTAGATCACATTTTAAATCTGACTTTAATGTAGTCAACCAATTTATATTAAGTGCCTAATATATGTCGGACACTGCGCACTTGAACTACATCAGTGTTGATTAAAAATTACAATGAAGAGGTGTAAGCTGGGCCTCAGGTCACTGGATCCATTTCCACCGATGCGTCCGGGAGGCAGACCGGCCCTGCCCACGGGCACACACGCTCCTGAGCCCGGCCCGGGGCTGCGCTGAGTGAACCCCGGCAGGTGGACGCCCGTGTGGAGCCCACGAGCGGCACGCAGAGCTTTGTGTACAGGTGTATACTTCTGCATGAAATACAAGATTCTGCCCTAGAATAAATTAGGTCAGAACTCTTCTTTTCCCCCTCACTCCCCCTCCAAGGAAAATAAAATAAAACTTTATAGCAAATGGAATTCCAGCCTTCGCACATGCTCGCGGGAACGCGGGTGAACTATTTCTGAATGTCTTCGCCGGCAGGTTTATGATCCGGGAGGGCCCGGCTGGGCGGCTGGCGGCAGGAAAGAGGGCTCTTTGTGTGGCTGCCCGGCGGTGCAGGGCCCGCTGGCCAGGGCGCCCGCCTCCGCCTTCCACGCAGCAGAACCGGGCGGCGCGCTCCGGGGCGGCCCCAGGACGGGCCTTCTCCCCATCGGGATGCTGCTAAGTGGAAACAGATGGCCCCGGAAGGCCGGGCTCCGGGATGGAGAGGGCCGGTGGGCACACGCGCACACACACACTCACCAATGCATGATCGCACGTTGCCACACAGCCAAACACTCCCATGCACACACACACACACACACACACACAGATACACACAACATGCCAGCTCACGCACTGTCACACACAGCAGTCTCGCAAACACATTCACTCACAAACACTCGAAAACACAACTCACAAACCTGCTATCAGCGGCACAGGGCCACACACGTCCTCTCACAAATCTCACAAATCAACACATTAGCCTTGACCCTGGTGGACAGGCACCTCCTCTTCTCCCCTGACCCCCGAACCTTCCCCTCGCCCCACACGCAGGCCTCAAGGCCATTCAAAGGCCCTGCAGGCTTGCAGTGGCCCCGTGTAATTCAGTGTTTTGAGGCTCCTTAGCCCAAGCCATAACAAGCTCCTTAGGATCAGGAGGGATTCTGGGCAGGGGTTTAATGGGACTGCCGTGGAGTTAGGATGTTACATTCTTCTTCTCAAAGTGGCCTGGAGCAGCAGTTTTTGAAGGACACGAGTATTTTGGGTCGCACGCAGCCTTCTCTCTATTCCTGAAGCCTCACGTGGGGGGAAGGGGTTGGCTCAGTCGGCTTCCTGGTCTCCCACGGTTTAAAAGGTGAAAAGTCAAAATAATAATAATAAATAAATAAATAAAAATAATAAATAAAAGGTGGAAAAGAACATATTTGTTTGCATATCTCTGTTCTCTGCTCTGCGGTTCACGTGGACTTCCCTCCAGTTGTCACAGCCTCTTCCATCTTAAATCTGAATTTCAGGCAACTTCGTCCTCCCTTTTTCCTGCTCTCCCAGCTTTGGCTGTTCAGCTCAAGCTCGGGGAAAGGTCTTCCACCTTGACATACACGTTTCAGGGAAAACTGAGAAAGCCAAAGTGCTTTCAGCGCCCAGCAGCGCGGCAGCGCTCCCAGCCCTGGGCCCGGGGACAGGGGTGCTGGGGACAGGGGTGCCGGGGACCTGCGCGCCGCGGCCGCACCTGCCCTCAGGCCCCAGGACCGGCCCCGACAGCTGCCTGCGGCGGGAGGGCAGCGGCCCGGGCCTGGGGCGCGAGCGCTGCGGGGCCGCGGAGGGAACGGACCGAGACCGCATTTCGGGCCCCTCGGGTCTCGGAGCGGCCCCCGCGACCGCACCCGCTCCCGCACCCGCACCCGCCGCGGGGCCCAGCGACGCCCGCTCGGCCGAGGGACAGCTGCCCGGCGCAGGGCTCCCGGCGGGGCCAGCCTGTGCCTTCGCATCCGGGTGAGCCTTGCACGCGCCGGGACCTTATGTCTGCGGGAGCTTCCCAAGCCCCGGGGAAGGCGTGGCGGCGGCCCGGGCACCTGGGGGGCTGGAGCTCAGCGGGTCCTGCCCGGAACCTGGCTCCCGACCGACGCCCCCGACGCCCCCGGGTCGGCCGGTTCCCACACCCCGCGCTGCAGCCTCCGCCGCCCGCCCGGGTGTGCACGGTGGGGAGGGGGGGACAGAGGGGAGGGGAGGGGGGAGGGGGCACGGGATGGGAGGGGAGAGGGGATGGGGGACAGGGGGACGGGAGGGGAGGGGAGGGGGGACGGGAGAGGACGGGGATGGGAGGGGAGAGGGGATGGGGACAGGGGGACAGGAGGGGAGGGGAGGGGGGACGGGAGAGGACGGGGATGGGAGGGGAGAGGGGATGGGGGACAGGGGGACGGGAGGGGAGGGGGCAGGGGAGGGGAGGGGAAGGGAAGGGGGACGAGAGACGGAGGGGAGGGGGCAGGGGGGACGGGAGGGGAAGAGGGAGGGGGAGGGCCGGGAGCGGACGCGAGGGCGGGGGCAGGAGGGCCGGGGGCGCTCACCCGGGTTTTACAAACCGGCCGTGTGCGCGTGCGCGTCCCCGCGGGCCCGCCGTGACCCTACAGCCCCCCCAGTCGGGGCTTCGCTGAGTGCTGGTGCCGCTAGCTTCGGCCCGACTCCCTGGGGGCGACGAGGGGGCGCAGCCGCCCTGCCCCGGCCCGCGCGGGCCCCAGCGCCCCCAGGGCTCCCCCAGGGCACCCCAACCCCCCCAGCGCCCCCTGAGCGCCCCCAGCGCCCCCAGGTCCCCCCCAGCGCCCCCAGCCCCGGGGCGCCCAGCACGTCTCCGGGGACCGCGCCGTCGGGGCTGTGGCTCCCCGGGCCCCACCTGCGCCCCCCCAGCGCTCATCCGGGGACCGCGCCGTCGGGGCTGTGGCTCCCCAGGCCCCACCTGCGCCCCCCCAGCGCTCATCCGCAGGGACCTCTCCGAGGCCTCGGCCACCGCACAGCCCCCCCCTCCCCCCCGTTTCCTCGGCCCAGCGTCTGCGCTGCGAGGCCGACCGCGGCCTGACCCCGGGCCGCCGCCTGCTCCCGGCTCCCGCCCTTCCTCCGGGGTCAGGGCTGCACCCAGCGGACGCCCCGTCTCGGCCGCCCCTTTGATCTCCGAAGTCGGGGCCGCGGCGCCCTCCGTGTGCGCACCCGGCTCGCTCGGCACGCAGGGTGCTGGAGGCCCGAGGCCCAGGTCCAGGCCCAGGCGGGACCCCGGCCCTGCAGGCTGCGGCGGGGCGCGGGCCCGGGATGGGGGGACCCGACGGCACGCACCGCCCCCCACCCCGCGCACGTGTCCCGCGGCCTCGCGCCCCCCCCCCCCCGCCCCGCTGCCGACCCTTGAGGCCCGCAGACCCCGACCCGGAGCGCGAGGGCAGGCGGGGGGGGGGGGGGAGCCCCGAGGCCGCGGAGGTGGGCCCCGCCAGCCTGAGCGCGGGGCGCGGGCCCGCCCGGAGGAGGCCGCCCAGGCCTGGCCGGGGCCGCAGTGCCGGCCGCGGGCAAGGGAATGTATATTTGGAAGGGGTCAGGACCCCGGCTGCAGTCTGGCTTTTTATGGCGAGGAAGCCGCCTGGGAAGGGCCTGCTGGCGAGGCCTTCCTGTTGTGCCACTTCCCCCAGTCCCTTCCCGGGCTGAGCCCACGGCGGGAGGCCCCGCCGCGCAGAGCTGGGCCCGCGGACTCGGACCGAGGGGCTGCCTGGGGCGTCGGCCTCCAGCTCCCGGGGCGCCCTCGGCGGTGGGGACCACGGCGCCTCCGCCCAGCCCCGCTCCAGGCTCTCCCCGCGCCTGCCACCCGGGCCGCCCGCCGCACTCCTCGGGCCTTGACGTGAGCGGCGTCCAGGCCGCGGGGGCTTCAGCAGGCCGCTGGGGGACGGCTTGGAGGCCCCTCTGCTGGCGGGGGTGGGACCCTGCGCGGAGCGAGCCCGACGACGTGGGGGACCCAGGGCGCACAGCCCGACGTGGGGGGCCCAGGGCGCACAGTCCGACGTGGGGGGCCCAGGGCGCACAGTCCGACGTGAGGACCAAGGGGCGCACCGTCCGACGTGGGGGGCCCAGGGCGCACAGTCCGACGTGGGGACCCGGGGGCCCACAGTCCGACGTGGGGGGCCCAGGGCGCACAGTCCGACGTGGGGACCCGGGGGCGCACAGTCCGACGTGGGGGGCCCAGGGCGCACAGCCCGATGTGGGGACCTGGGGGCGCACAGCCCGACGTGAGGACCTGGGGGCGCACAGTCCGACGTGGGGGACCGGGGGCGCACAGCCCGACGTGGGGACCCAGGGGCGCACAGCCCGACGTGGGGGAACGAGGGCGCACAACGCTGCTCTCGGCGACCCCCCCCCCCCAGCACTTGCAGGACGCAGAGTTTGCTCAGCTCGGAGGACAGTTCCCGTTTCCCCCCAAGGGCAGGCTGTTGGGAATCCTGTTGCCCTAAACACGTGCTCCCCGACTCTGGTGTTCCGCACGTCTGTACCGTTAACAAGACCGGGACCAATGACCTGCTTTATACACTGAAGGAAATTCAGAGGCCTTGAGAGTTAATGGCGCTAAATGTGTTGGTTTTCCTGCTTTTTCCCCAGGGTAGGCAATGGGGGGGGTGCCTTTCTTCCCTGTCTTATTCTCTCCCTCTCCCCCCTCTCTGTCCTTCCATCTGTCTCTGCCTCTCTCCTCTCTCAGCCTAAGTCAGCCTTCAAGCCCTACCTCAGACCCCCTCATTCCCAAGCCTCGGGTTCTGAGACGCCTCCAAGCACTGTCCCTAGGCCCTGCCTGGGGTCCCACCACCCAGGTCAACCCGGAGGCCCCACCACCTGGCCCTGGCTGCCAGCCCACTGCTCGCTCCCTGGGCTCACAAATTGCACTTCCATGCCCACCCAAGTAGCATCAAGCTGTGTTGACTTAGGGGGCAAATGAGCAGCCCACCCAGTCTCCTTGGGAACAGGGCCCGCTACGGGAAGAAGATGGGCAGTTTAGTACAAATGACCAGCAGTGCTGACCAGTGGGCTTGGAGGAAGCCGAGGGCAGACCAGTGAAGAAAGAAGATGGCCTCTGGGAGAATGGAGGGAGACGCCACCTGGAAGAGCAAAGAGGCCTGTGGAAGCACACCTCGGAGTCACGGCCAGACCGCAGGTGGGTAGACTCTGAGCCAGACCGCAGGTGGGTAGACTCTGAGCGGGAGCAATGTCAGGCCCTCTGTGAGGGTCCCTCAGACCAGCCTCTCCTCTCAGGCAGTCTCCCAACTGCTCCACCCCTCTCTCCAGTCTTCAAGGCAGACTCAGGCCTATATGCAAGGAAATTCCAGATCCTACTGCATCTCCTATAATACGCTCAATATGCCGCAAATTTAAAATCAGTGAGGGAAAAAATCAAGTAAACAACAAAAAAAATAATATAAAACAGAGGGTTTTTCTGGAGCCACGGTAAGATGGGAAAGGAGCACAACAAAGGTCTGAAGTCAGGCCTTATGGTCTCTGCACCATATTTTGGTTTCCAATAAGGCGGACATGGTACATTTTGCTCAATTTTCCACTCCTAATCACGTTGAGAACGTCGTGGAGAAGGGGCTTTCATTCTCCTGAATGGATTTTAGAGCTGGAATCCATTTCATGAAGTATCGCTCCTTTTCCAACTGGACTCGGACCTGGAGGTTGCCAGTCCTGTTCACATGTGGCCCCAGCTGGGTCAGAGGGCTGAGCGTAAGCTCCGGGTCAGGACCCCATGTGGCCCATCACCCGGAGAGGAGAGCTCGGAGCCAGAGCGTACTTGCCACCGGGTAGGTAGCTCAAGCTGGGAGACATCCGGGAGAGACTTGGGGGCCCAGGGTCTTTTGAAAGGGCCTGGGGCGGGGAGTGACAAGGAGAGGGACGGGGATAAAGATACAAAGACACATAGAACTCATCGGTTATGTATTGGAATCACACTCAAAAAGGGACAGAGTAAAGGAGGTATCAGGTCACAAAAGTCCAGCTGCGAATGTCGAGCCCAAATCGTGAAGGAAGACTTTCTGTTTAGGTGCCAGTGAAAATGCCACTGATGAAAGCTTATTTCAAGGAACCTCTTAGCCTCCTTGGAATTTGAAATAGAGGCTTTCAGAAAAGTGGGGTGTCTGAAGCTGACATCTAGGGCCCCATAGCAAATCTCAGCAGGTTTTTTTTTTTTTTTTTTTTTTTTGGTGTGTGCCATCGTGACCACTGTCTGAACAAACTAAGTCTTGCTTGTTGGTCTCTCTCTCTCTCTCATAAGCTTACCGGCTTCTCCGCTCTCTGCTCCCCCACACCCCACAACTCGATGGGGTGAGGACTATGACAGAGTCTCCCGGCCTCCCTCTAAATTCCCTACTTAGCTAAAGAATGTCCCACAGAGTCTAACCTGCCTGGCCAGCTTTATGACACGGCCACTATCAATCTTGCCCTTAAGGGGACATTTGTTTATGACCCGATGGGAAGAGCTAATGGCTTCGTGAACCCATTCCGCAAGGAGGGGAGAGGAGTCTAAAGAGAAGGCTCTGGGACAGCAGGCGGGATCCGGGAGTGAGAACTAGGCTCAGAAGCAAAGGGGGCCTCTCTCTAGGAGCTGTAAGATGGGAGCTGAGGAGAGAAAGAAACTGTTGCTCCCACCACCTTGTGTCCAGGGCCACTGGGGTACAACACCGATACGGGTGCCCGGGACCTGTCCCCCTCCTGGGCAGCCCGGCCAGGCAGCCTGGACCTGCAGAGGATTCAGGGCCTCTCTTGGAATTTTGCACCATGAAGGACAAAACTAAAAGCCCTCCACCTTAAATATGACACCCCCTCCCTAGGGAACAGGGTGGGAGAGCAAAGGTCCTATGTCTCTTCTTTACCTATAGAAGTTCAGGGGAGCCTGATGGGGCTATAAGGCACTCTTGTTTCCTGACCCCTGTTTCTGACCCCCGCAGGAAATAGCCAAGAGCTTACAGACCACCAGCACAATCGAGCCTTATTCCTCTGCAAACATCGATTATTAATGACACAAACTGCGTGGAATGATAAATTGTAAAATGCATGCTTGTTTGCATGCAGCCTGGTGAAGAAAGCCCTGCTAACTACATAGCCCTGGAAAACAGCACGCGTTCCGACCACGCATACAATATGCCAAAATGCTAGTTTTTATATGGCATGTAACATGCTGGCATCTACTCGCTCACTGTATAAATTGCTAAGCAAATAAATGCACCCATGCTACATAAAGCACAAACTACTTACTATCCTAAAGCTTTCCACAGAGGCTCATTTCAAAATTAGCCAAATCCCGACCACTAGATCCTGCCTTGTGTCCAAGGCTAATTTCAAAATGTCCTGTCTGTTGGTTAAGATACCAAGACGTCTCTCTTAGACTATCTTACAGGAAAAAGAAAATACCCTCGTTGCTGAAAAAGTACAAATCAAACGTGCAGACCACTACGGCATAAGTACTTGTCCCACATTCAATAAGGTCAGCGGTAGTTGTTTTTTTTTTTCTTAAATTGGATGCGAGTCCAAAAGCACTTGTATTGGGAGTAGAAAACATTTACCTCTATGGTTTCAAAAATCAGAATCATGAACAGAACTGCTGACCCTGCACTCAAACACAGCTCCTGCACTATTGCTTCGGCAGCTCGGGTAGAAATAACTGTGTACGTGTAACACAAACACCTTCCCAGACACTACGTCCTCCACGCTTGATTTTCAGACCTTGCAACCGAGGAGGGCAAAAGTGATGGCTAAGAAGCGGGTGCCCCGGGCAAGTGTGTAAACACTCCTGGGAGCTTAGGAGGGCTGTTTGCAGGCCATGGAAGCTGGGGCAGCGCGCTCACGGCGGTGCCCTCTGCAGCCCCAGGAGCGCGGGTTCCCAGGGAGGAAGAGCGTGGGTGCCCGAGGTGCGCTCAGGGACGGTCGGGGCCCAGGCGAGCGGGTTCTGTGCTGCAGGCCCCCAGCCACGGTCGCCCCCTGCCAGCCCGATGCAGCGCAGGCCGCGAGCATAGGCCGAGGGGGCAGAGGCCACTCGGGCCAGGCCTCCTTGACCCAGGTCGCCCGTGCCCAGATCGCCTGCCCGGCTGCGCTGCAGCCCATCCCTCCGCTCGGGCCTGGCCTCCTCGACCCAGGTCGCTGGTGGCCCAGGTCGCCGGCCCCGCTGCGCACAGCCCACCCCTGCGCTGGGGCCCGGCCTCCTTGACCTAGGTCGCCTGCGGCCCAGGTTGCCTGCTCGGCTGCACCGCAGCCCATCTCTCCGCTTGGCCCGGCCTCTTCCACCCAGGTCGCCTGCAGCCCAGGTCGCCTCCACCTCGACCCAGGTTGCCCGTGGCCCAGGTCGCCTGCCCGGCGGCACCGCAGCCCATCCCTCCACTCTGCCCGGCCTCCTCGACCCTGGTCGCCGGCCCCGCTGCGCGCCGGTCCCCTCTCGGGAGCCAGGCCGCCAGGCCCCGGGGCAGGCGGGGCGCACGCCGCTTGCACAGCGCCCGCGGCCTCCATCGCAGCCGCCCACCGCCCCGAGGCCCACCCGAGAGCAGCGGGCGCCCGCGACCTCCCCCCCCTCGGCGGGGCACCGCAGCAGCAGGCGGCGGCCGGGGCCTGGGACCTGGGGCCTGGAGCCAGGCGGCCCTGCTGCTCGGCGGCCCTGCCCCGGGTGCCGGCTCCATCCCTCCAGGCGGCCTCCCTCCGGCCCCCCCAGGCTGATGTCGGGGGGCGGGAGCTGCAAACACGCACGCGGCAATTACAGCTCATTAGCTGCCCCCCGTCCGGGAGCCGCGTCCCGAGGCCGGCGCCGGCTGCAGAGCCGGGTGGGCCGCGCGTCTACACTCGCCAAGCCCCGGTCCCGACCGCGCAGCGGGCCGGCGCGGGGAGGCCGGGGCCGGGGCTGCCGGAGCCGCGCGGCCTGGGGCGGGTCCACCTGCGGCCCTTCCCGGCCGGGCCTAGGCAAGCCAGGGCCCCGGGGTGCGCCCACCCCGCGGGGGTCACCGAGGCCGCCCCGGGCCGCGGGCCGCGACAGCCGGCGGAGCCCGAGCGAGCAGTCGGGCGAGTCCCTGCCGGCCTCCCTGCCCGGGGACCGCCGCGCCCTGGGGCGCCCTGGCCGCTGCGACCTTCCCGAGCAAATCAGAGGCCACGGAGAGCAGGGTTTGACTGAAATTAGAGTGTATTTATTTGCAGCAATCCTTTAACAATGATCAGATTTTGACAACAAGCAATAGCAATTACTGCTAAGTGTTGCCTCTAGATAGGAGCGGCAGATAGCAGGAAACTGTATTATCTCGAAAACAAACTGTAAGGCCCTGATCGGCTGTAATCAAATCGCCATCTCTCCAAAGTCTGATTGACAGGGCAGATCGCCCTAAGATAATGAATTTATTACATTTCCTGGGTTATTTACAAAGGGGGAGGACCAATCTGGATCGCCCCCTACGTTTAACTGTAAATTAACAAGAAAAAAAAATGGATCGAAAAGAAACCACCCTAGACTAAAATGTTCTGCTCTTCTCTCCTTATTGCTTTAAATCTTTTCCAAAAGAAAAAATAATAATAATAATAATTGTTCTACAAACATATCTTCTAAAATAGTTTCCCAAAGATTAAATATCCCTTTCCAACCCACAGTATATATATATATATATTTTTTTTTTAAACCAACCCTTCTATGTAACACACGAAGGATTGTAAATGTGGATGAGTTATATACATACATTTTTTTTTAAAAAAAGAACTGCTTTATTTTTTCTCTTACAAAGGAGTGAAATTAGTAGGAGAAATATCTACCCAGCATTTGGCTCACGGGGATGTAGAACAGACATCACAATTTTTTATGTGATACAGAAGCCAAATATTCCTCTGTGTATATCTGGAGGCACATTCACATATCTCTACACACAGGTATCACTGTGGTAACACCACTGCCGATTCATGGGCTTAAAATTTCCAGATCATGTTCTGTCCTTACTGAAAAAATATATATATATATTTGTATATATGCCAACTCAGACCTGTTTAGGAAAATATCTTCTGACTAGCCACAAAGCAAGCTGACTATAGAGTACATTTTGCAGAAGACGTTGCAGGAAAAACAAATCTAAACAAAAAAGAGACTTTTAGGTGAAATTTGACAAGTTATAGTCAGAGGGTTTCTCCATTTCTCAGATATTTAGGAGGAGAATAGGTCATTTCTAGTGTTTTAATCTGAAATCTCTTTTTTTTCTTATAATAATTAAAGCTGTATTAAAGTATCCAGACATATAGATCTCATTCAAACTGAATGGTAATTTATTAATAAACAAACAGTGAATATGTTCAACAAAAAGAAAAAAAAAGATGATAGAATAAGATTAATACAGTTTCCCTTTTTATAATGAAAAAAAAAAGCACAATTTAAAGTTTCAGGCAATTTAACGTCAGGTTTTGGAAACACTTTCTGGCGTTTGGTCCACGACATCCAACTACAAATTAAAAATAAATTACTATATTGCAATTTACATTTTAAAACAAGTCCATGAATAAAAAGAAAGCGATTTTCATATACGGGGACTTTCCCCCCTCCTTTCAACATAGGATAAAATATCTTACAGGTGAGAGGTGGAGGAAAGAGAGGGCAGGGGAATGGGAGAGGGAGGGAGGGAGAGAGAGAGAGAGGAGGAACGCGTGATCTCCGAAAAGCAAGAAGAAACTTACGTGTTATCTGGAGTAACACTGTCCTTTAATAAACCATGATTTTTTGCTGTCTCTGTACAAAATAGTTTACCGTTTTGTCTATTTAGATAAGGCCAAGTGAAGGTGGCTCTGACTCTTTTCAGAAAAACAGTTTCCTTTGTGCTGGTGAGTTGCATTTTTGGAGGGATTCTGTTCGCTGGTTCGGTGAATGTTTTTCAAGGCTTTCTTTCCTTTCCTTTTTTTTTTTTTTTTTAATCGGATTCTTTTTTTTTTTTTTTTTTTTTTTGGTTTCGATTTTGCAAGCCGGTGGTTCTTTCGGCTGTTCCTGCTTTGGGGGTTCGATTCATTCAGTTCGCAGTTCGTCCGGGCTGGGTGGTGGTGGCGGTGGCGGTGGCGGCGGTGGTCCAGGGGGGGTGATGGGTGGATGCAGGGGCGGGGGGGGGGGGGCGTCAAAACTTGCTGCAGTCGTAGACGAAGGCCCCGGACGTGCGGTACAGAGACTGGCTGGACGGGAAGGCCATCTGACAGCTGCTGTTCCCGTTCACCGGGGAGTTGTTGAGGCCCAGTCTCTGCGACTCGAACATCTCCCGCACCGAGTGGAAGTTCTGCTGCTGGCCCGGGTAGCCCGCGGCCGCCGCCGCCGCCGCCGCGCTCGCCAGGTGGCCCAGGTCTCCGCCCGCCTGGTTCAGGTACCACGAGGCGAGGCGGCCCTGGTGGGCCGCGGGGTGGTGGCCGCCGTCCTGCGCGCCGCCCGCGCCGTGGCTCAGGGCCGCGCCGCCGCTGCTGGTGGCCGGGGGCAGCGAGTAGTCGGGCAGGGCGTCGTCCACGGCCGGGCCGCCCGCGCCCCCCGGCGCGCCCTGCAGGTGGCCGCCGCGCTCGCCCGCCGCGTACAGGCTCATGGCCTGCAGGTTGCAGTGGTAGGTCCCCGCGCCCGCCGCGCCCCCGCCCGCGCCCGCGCCCGCGCCCCCGCCCGCGCCCCCGCCCGCGCCCGCGCCCGCGCCCCCGCCCGCGCCCGCGCCCTGGCCGCAGGGGGAGCCGTACAGGGAGCCCTGGCCCGGCGAGTAGGCGCCGAGCGCCAGCGCGGGCGCGAGCCCCGGGCGCGAGGCCCCGGCCGCCGCCGCCGCCGCCAGCAGGCCCGAGCCCAGCTCGGCCGCGGCCTGCGGCGACCCCCGCAGCGACGTCATGATGTTGTCCACGCTGAAGCCCTGGCCCAGGTGCGGCGGCGGCGGCGGCGGCGGCGCGGGCTGCGGGGGCGCGGGCGGGGCCGCGGGGTCCGCGCCGTCCAGGCTGAGCGCGCGCGCGGGGCCCAGGCCGCCGGGGGGGCTGCCGCCGCTGGACAGGCTGCTGCTGCTGCTGTCGGGGCTCTCGATCTTGGGCACGGCGGCCGGGGACAGGGGCTGGGGCGGCGAGGGGCACGTACCGTTCTCGGTCTTGATGTCCTGGATGCGCACGGGCGGCGGCTGCGGGGGCGCGGCGCCGTCGGGCTGCTCGGGCGCGGGCGGCGCGGGGGGCGCGGGGGGCGCGCGGGCCTGCGGGGGCGGCGGCGGCGGCGGCGGCGGGGGCGCGGCGGGCGCGGCGGGCGGCTCCTTGGGGTGCAGCCGGTCCTTCTCCTCCTTGTCCTTGACCGCGTCCTTCTTCTTGAAGCGCCGCCGCCGCCGCAGGAAGCTGCCGTTCTCGAACATGTTGTAGGAGTCCGGGTCCAGCGTCCAGTAGCTGCCCTTGCCCGGCTTCTTGTCGTCGCGGGGCACCTTGACGAAGCACTCGTTGAGCGACAGGTTGTGGCGGATGCTGTTCTGCCAGCCCTGCTTATTGTCCCGGTAGAAGGGGAAGCGGTCCATGATGAACTGGTAGATGCCGTTGAGCGTGATCTTCTTGTCCGGGGCGTTCTGGATGGCCATGGTGATGAGCGCGATGTAGCTGTAGGGCGGCTTCACCATGTCCTTGGGCTGCGGCTGCGGCGGGTAGGGCCCGTAGGCGCGCGCCATGCCGCCCGGGTACTGCTCGGCGTGCGCCGGGTGCGAGTACACGCTCATGGGGGCCGGCATGGCGCCGTAGCCGCCCCCCGCCGCCGCGGCCGCCGCGCGGTAGTAGCTCTGCTCGCCGCCGAGGTAGGGCACCACTCCCAGGGAGTTGGGGCTGGACACGGAGTAGCGCGCCTGCATGGCCCCCGCTCGCCGAGTCCGGCCCGCGCAGCCGCCGCCTCCCGCCGCGCCGCTCCGGGCTGGGCGCTGGGCGCCGGGCGCCGGGCGCCGGGGGCCGGGGGCCGGGCCGGGCCGGGGCCGCGCCTCCCGGCCGCCGAGCGAGCGCGCAGCACGGGGCCAGCCGGCGCCCTCGCCGCCAGCCCGCCCGCGCCGCCCGGAGCCCGCGCCCGACCCGCGCCGAGCCTGCGCCCCGGAGCCCGCGCCCCGGAGCCCGCGCCCTCCGCTCGGCCAGGGGCGGGGGCAGCGCGCCGGCCGCCTTCCCGGGCCCCGCGTCACCTCCTCCGCAGGCTCCCGCGCGCCGGCCGCCTAAGGAAGCATGGGGAAAACTTCTGAACTTTTGAGCATCCGTCACCCAGGCGAGGACTTTTTTACGCAGTTACATTTTTTCCGGGCCGCGGAGCCCCGCCCCGCCCCGGCCGCGGCAGCCAATGGCAGGCGAGAACCGCCTCCGGAGGAGCCGGAGGCCGAGCCCCGGCGGCCCGCGCCCAGCTGCGGGAGGACCGCGGGGCTGGCCACACGCGCGCCGGCCGAGCGCGCCCCGCGCCCGCAGCCGGCCGCCCCCCCCCGCGCCCCGCGCGCCCCCCGCGCCTCCCCGCCGGCGGGACTCCCGGGTCCCCGCGGGCCGCGCGCCACGGCCCGGCCCCCCGGGCGCCCCACCCCACCCCACGCCACCCCACCCCACGCCCGCCCTCCGCCTCCCCGCGGGCCGCCGGGCTTCGCAGCCGGCTGCTTCCCTCGCCCCCCACCTGCGGCCTCCCTGGGCCCCGGGCCTGGAGGCGCCGCCGCAGCGTCGCCCCGGCCTCGCCTTCCTCGCCACCCCCACCCAGTAGGGACAGGGCAGGGGGCCCCGGGGCCGCGCCCGGACCGTGCCCAGGTAGGCTCCGCCCGCCCCACTCCAGGCCACCTGGCTCCCTCCCCGCCGCCCGGGGCGCCCGGCTCCGCGGCCCGCTGCTGGGGCCTCCCTCCCTCCCCGCAGACCTCCCCGCTGCGCCGCGCCGCGCCGCGCCGGGCCCGACCCCTAAGGCTCGCCCCTCGCCGCCCGCTCTCGTCGGGCCCCGCACGCTTCGGCTCAGAGGAGGGTCACGCTTCGGGCCCAGCGACGCGAGCAGGTGTGATGACAAGAAGCAAATAAACACACGCCCGAGAACCCCGCGCGTCTCCGCTCAGGCTCCATCCCCGCGCGCGCGTAACGGAGGTGCTGGGGGCAGAGGCGCAGAGGCGCGGGCGCCGCCGGTTCTGGGGGGCCCTGCGCGCCCGAGACTCGCAGGGCGGCCGGGGTGCAGCGGGGTGCAGCGGGGTGCAGACGAGGGAAGGAGAGAAGCGAAGGACTGCCCCCCCCCCCTCCGCCTGCAACGCGGTTCTGCGTTTTGGCAACTGGAGAAAACACCCCTCTCACCCCCCACCCCCACCCCAACACTAGGTCCTTTACCAGAAGCCGGGAGGGTGGGGGGGCCTGGCAAGCTTAGGAACCCGTGAAGAAGAGTAGTGTGACGCATTTAACACCTCCACTCCCCCCCATTTCTGACAATCTTTAACTGCAAGAACGTGTTGGGAGCCCCTTTTGCCTTCCCAGCTGGAATCCCGGCTTCCTCCCTGCACAAAAATTCTCATTGTCGCTTCAGTTGTTCGATGTCAGAGGAGCTGGCGTGTGTGGCAGGCTCAGCTCCTTGTCACTTGAACATTTAAAAAAACAACAACAACAACCAAAAAATAGTGTTTTTCAGACAGAGGAGAAGACCCGCCACTTCTAGAGCGAGCCTGGGGCTGGGGTGGGGGGTCGCCCGGAACTTCCCATTCCTGAGGCAGCTGCCTCTCGGCCTGCTGGGCTCTTGGGGCACTTGAAACTCCCTTTTCCAGGGTGTTCGCAAGGCCCGGGGCTCGGATTGGAAGCAACACTTGATTTGTCAGCGGGAGGCTCAGTCCTGGACGGTTCCTTAGCGCTTGCAGAGGGAGGAAGGGGTGGGAGGGAGAAGACCCCAGACTTGAAACGTGAATTCGTGTCCAGCCCCGGTCCCTGTACTCTGACATAATCGTCCCCTTTGGCCGGGGCTTTATGGGGCGCTCTGGCTTCAGCCTGGAGGCTAATTAGGTGGTCTCTCCAAAACACCCCAGCGTTTGGTGAATTTGAACTTTAAGCTGCATCTCCACTGCTCGCAGGGCAGGGCACGGAGCGGGAAGCAGCCAGAGCTGCTCGCTTGTTTTCCTAACGTGGGAAATGCCAGTGGGCCCCGGCGGCGCTCGCAGTGGACAGTCGGGCCTCCTGGCCCAGCCCTACCCGCACCGTCGCCTGCCCCCCTGCCCTCCCTCTCCCCGCGCAGCCCCGGAGCCCAGGCAGCGTGGGGTGTAAATTGCAGATCGAACCTCGGTGGCCACCGGGCTCCCCGCTTTGGGTGTAGAAGTTCCCGTTGTGCAATTAGTATCTGGCATGTGAAAAAAACTGGAGGGGGTGCAGTTTTATAAAGATCAACTTTCCACTGGTTTAGCTCTGGATATTCGCCAGGAAAAGATATTTGCATTTGTGTTTTATAAGCTTACTCGGAAGCAAACCTCCAGTAAACGGCTTGACTGTATTTCAAGTGCTTTGCTTATTTTATTATTGTTGTTAGTGGTGTTACTTTAAAGTTAAGGCACAGGAATGAAGTCTTCGGGGGAGGATGGGTTAAAGCTTTTATTTTGAGTCTAAAGTTTTTGAGGCTCCTTTTTGCTGCTCCTCGGGGTGGTTCCATCATCAGTCTCCTCAACAAACCTTGACTCAATTGGCAGAAATGCCCCCGCCGGAAACCTCGGGCTTCTCTTTCCTGACACCTCCCGCGCTCGCCGCCTGAAGGTCCCGCGGCGACAGCCGTAATGGATGTCTGGCCCAACTGTCGCTTGGCCCCACCGGCAACTCCCAGCCCCTCCTTGACCTGCCAGGTGGGGTTACGATTCCCGGGGCCCACCGAGGGGTTCCGAGCTCTGAGGAGGGGGCCTGACGTCACAGCGGTAGTTACAAGGCCTCCCCAGGGCCCCGACTGCAGAAAAGCACGAGGGAGATGTGGCGAGCACTCCAGGAAATGCCTGGATTCGGGAACGTGGTGACACCGCAGGAATGTGTGTGTTGGGGGGAGTGGGGAGGAGGAGACGGTGCCCTAACGCAGGTCACCGGGAACCAGAAGGAGCTCTTTCTCTTTTCGTTTTATTCAGGACAAGTAGAGGGAATAAGGATCCGGGCAAGTCCCGAGTTCAGGAAAGGACTCTTGAGCGGCCTGAGGCCAGCCCAGGGGGCACACACCGTCCTCCCCGGCGGAGACCCCTCGGGGGCGACCCCTCCCCTGCAGCCCAGTCGCCCCACGACCTGCCCGGACCCCTTCCCAGTCCACAGTTCCGGCGTATCCAGCTTTCGGCTCTCGGATGATATTCCCAGGAAGCCGGCCCGGTGGGGGTCTAGGCCGCCCTGACACGGGTTCCAGGGCGGGGAAGGGGGGGTGACCCGCGGGGTCCAGGGGCTGCGGAAAACAGGAAAGGCAGGCTTAGGAGGTGAGGGAGGGGCTTCTCCTGCTCCAGACCGTGTGTGGAATCCAGCCCGTGTGTGCAGACCCAGGAGCGAGGCTGCCCGTCTGCGGCCGTCCTACCATCTCCCCCTTGGCTGCCAAGAGACAAATTGGAAGATTAAGGCAATTATCCCGCCAATGGGATTTGAAAACTCCCCACTAGACCGAAATCACAAACAAGGGCAGCAAAGTCCGAGTGTGCGTGTGCGGTGGCGTCTCTGAGCCTCTTAGGTAAACGCCTGTAGTCCTGCACACGGCCTGGGTGGTGTAGACCAGAAAGCCGAGGGTAGGGGGTGCTGGATGGTGGTCAGTAACCGTTATTCGTTATCAACCCCGATGCTCTCTCGGGAGGAAGGTAGCGTTTGTCTTCAGTGTGACTTCTCAGCGGAAAGAGGAGGCGGGGACCCAACGTCTGGGTGGCCGAGGCTCAGCTTGCTTCTCCCTCCAGGTTGGGGGGCCAGCAGAGGTTGTGCTCACGCAGCACCTCCAATTCATCCCCGTCCTAAGCACAAATAATTCCTACAATAAACAAACAAACAGACCAAAAAAAAAAAAAGGAGCGTTTGTTTTTTCCCATCACGTTTGGGCAGCAAAGTGATCCCCGTTGCCTGGGTCCACGATTAAAAGTACTTGGATAGTCGCCCTCGGAGGAGCAGACCTCCGCAGGAAGTTAGCGCGACGGGATGATTTAATGTCATGGCCCGAGTCCCCGGGGTGGCCCGGCCCGCCGCCTGCGCGGACAGCGACAGCGACACCTGCTCCGGCCGCGCCGTCGGGTGGGCGCCCCGTGCGCACAGGGCGCAGCGGAGCCGCAAGGAAGGGGCACGGGCCAGTTGGGAAGGGAGCCTCGGGGCTCCCTGTGTCCTGGCAGAGGGATGGGGCCTCGAACCGTCGCCCTTCACCACGGTCCAGGACGGGGATGCGCCCTCGGAAGGGGAAGGGGAAGGAGCGAGCGCGGGAAGGGACCAGGTGCCTGCGAGCGCGCGCGCACCTGCCGGGCCTGGCCTGGGAGCCCCGACGCGGGGTGGGGGGCCCTGGTCCGCGCAGCTCCGGGCGGGAGACGGAAGGAGGGAGGAGGGAGGCGGGAGGGCCCCGCGGACCTGCAGCCCCGGCCAGCGGCGCGGGGTGGGGGGGTAGGAGGTGCGGGACACCCGGGAAGCGCGCGCTCCCGCATGTTTGCGCCCTGGGCGCAGGGGCGCGGGTCACAGGACGGGCTCCGGTCCGCGGATGGACCGACCCGCAGCTCGCAAGCGCGCGCAGGAGGCGGCGGGGGCTCCCCGGGTCTCCGACCTCGCGCCCCGGGAGCCCCCCGACGTGCGCCCCCACCCGCGGGCCGCCCCGCCGCTTGCAGCCCGAGGCCGGGCGCAGCTGACCTCCCCGGGGGGCGGCGGCCCTCGCGTGCGCCCCCCGACGTGTCCCCGCGACTGCATGGGGAGGGGGCGCCCGGAGCCCTAAGGGCCCAGTCCCAGGGCCGCGGCCTGGCCCGGGGCTCCCTCCGCGGCGCTGCGCGTGGCCCGAGCGCCCCCTGCGGTCCGCGGCGCGAGGCCCACCCGGGCTCAGCCCCTGGCTCCCCAGCCTGGCCCGGGGAGGGTTGGAGGGGGCGGCCGCGGTGGGGGCGCGGCGGGCGGGGCAGCGCCTGGGGCCCGTGGGGAGCCGGGCCCAGACTCCGGGGCTCGAGCCCGGCCTGTTCCTGGAGCCCGCGGTGACCCGGGCCCGGGGCACCCGCTGCATTCCTCCCAGGCGGCCCCTTCTAATTGATGTGCGCCTTACAGAAAGAGCAAGGCCGCTTCATCAAATGAATTACATTCTGGGAGATGCCAAGGAATGTATTTACTGGCAGCCACAGGTTTGCCAATAAAAGTTGCAAATGAAGACTGCTGGTTTCCAGGAAAATGTACTTCTGTTTTTTAACCACACCTTAGTCTTAATTATGAACAAAAACCGAACGTCCGAAGAACCTGTTTGGAGAACAGGACCGGTGAGTGGCAGTGATAGTGGCTACTCGTGCGGTCTCACACCCCCACACACACTTACACACCCCGGAGACACCGTAGGACAACACCGACCGTGCACACTGCAGATTTACCCACGGAGAGACTTGCCAATATTTACATACACAGTAGACACAGACACAAGGCTAGACGCTGGCACGCAGAGAGGTATGCATTCGGATTAGTGCTATTTAGTTTGGAAGCGGAGATATAAGAAAAGATAAACTGTGGCAAATAAAGAGGCAAATTTCCACAGAATCTTAAATAGAAATATATGTATGAAAGGAAAGGAGGCACTTGCTCCCCAGTACGGAGCTACCACCGAATGTGCCCTAGTGTTTTTCAAGGCCCGTAGTTGACTCGGGTTTTGTTATAAATTAAGGGCGGCAGAAAAAGAAATCCAGAATTCAGTTTTAGTGGGGTCCCTTTTTGCCTGGGGTCACGAACACCCCAGTCAGCAATGGAAAATACTCCGCTCACCGAGCGGGACAGCTCTTTGTTCGCCCGATGTTTGCTCCCGAAGATGCTTGGTTTGGGGCAGAGCGGGTACTAATGAAGGGTCGTTTTGTTCGCTGTGACACTCTCTAGTCTCAACCCCAGACCCTCCGACAACGTTGGTAAGATGCATGCAGCCCTTCTTACGTTGTCCTTCTGCAGAGGTGAGGGCTCCAGGTGATCATTGCATTTAATCGGCCCAAGGATGCGGACACTATCGTCTGCATCTTGGATGGAAGGAGCTGAAGCTCAAAGAGAGCAAGGTACTTGTGCAAGATGGCACAGCCCTCCCAATATCACTTTGTGTATCTCCTTGGGTCTCACGTGCCATTCCTGATAAGGAACGTCATTTACGTGCTACTAGGAGAAGAAGAATTAAACCAGCGGCCATCACGGGTGGATTCAATCTCCTCCGTTTCGCATGTTCTCCTGTGCGTCTCAGGTCGGTGGCATACTGGCCCATCCACCTAATCCGCTGACATACGGGGGCTTTCCCCGTGATTCCAGCCGCCGATACGAGACGCGATACCTTTTGCCGGGCACCTTGTGAAGGGCAACAGCAATCACCGCGGGGAGACGCTCATCCCCGTCCATGCTCGAATCTGTTGCATGCGTGCAAGCTTACTCGCCTTGCACACAGCTGGCACGCCTGCCCACGGATGTCCTAGAGATGCTCCTCAAGTGGGCGAGGCAGGGCTCCCACCCAGCTTGCCAGGTCCAGGGCCGCCTTCCGGTCGCCCCATCCTCCTGAGCCTGAAGTTGAACAGGCCCTGGAGTGTAATGCAGTGCAGGCCTTTGGCCTTGTGCGGCTTCCGGGGGGCAGGGTAGCAGCAGGGCAGGCCAGAGAGGTGGGGTGGAGGGAGAAGAATAGGCAAGAGGGCCCCCTTTTGCCCTTTCCGGGAAAGAATCCCTCCCCTGCCCGACTTGGACTTGGCCTGGGCCCGGAAGATTGGTCCAAAGGCCCCCCAGTGAGGGTAGGAAGAGGCTCGGCTAGCGGCAGAGCCAGAGGAGACCCCTGACCTGGGCCAGGCCTCTCACCTCTCACCTTGGGAGCTCCTGGGAGTGAGGGGCTCTGCTCTCCGGGGGGGACATGCCAGGGATGCGTCGCCCTGGCCCCCCGGGGGGGTCCCCACCGCGCCAGGGTTTCCCGGGTCTTCCCAGGGAGAGCTGGGGGTGCCCGGCCCCAGTGGGCGCGTCCCCTGCCATGAGCCGGTGGCCGCGGCGGGCGGTGGGCACCAGGGCCAGACTCCCCGGGGAGCGGCCCAGCCCCCGCCGGCCGCGGCGACAGTCTGGGACTGCCCTGCTTCTCTTCAAGGCCAGCCAGTGTGGGCGTCTGGGCCCCTTTGTCTGTCCCTGCAGCGCCGGGGAAGGTTCTCTTAAAGGCCAGGCTGCTGTGTTCACAGGCGCGCGCACGTAATCCCGACCCAGGGCCTGTGTTTAGTCTATCTCGCTGACGTCCTTCCTGAACAGATGGGAAGAGGAAACGATTCTCTTGGCCATTTTTGCCTTCGCGGTACCCCGGCCCATCCGTCATTTTCTCGCCTCGCGGCTCCGGACTCGAGGTCTGCACCCACCGGCCCGGCTGTCGGGGGACCCGCCGCCCACCCCACGTGCGCTCTGCCTCCTTCCTTTCGCACAAAGGTTTACATTATTGCCTCTCCTTATGATGAAACAGGCCCCAGATTAGATAAGGTTAAATTACGCTTTTATAGGGTGCCAGGGCCGGCTCAGGAGACGTCTCCTTTTATTTGCGAGTGTGCGCTCACAATAACAGTTTGTTTTCCTGCTGATCTGCCTCCCCAGGCCGACCGGTGTGTGCACACCCGCCCGCCCGCCCGCCCGGGAGGGGACCACTCGCCCCCCGGGGGAGCGCCCCTTGCCAAGAAGGAGCCAGCCGCGACCGCTGCCGACTTCGGGGAACCGGCCCGGGCAGCAAGGAGAGTTGTTTTGCTTTTGTGTGTGGCAATTCCGCACGGTGCCCGGTGCCGTCTTAAGAAACACCCCATAGTAGTTTTCATTGTTTGCCTTTATGAGCATTTGCTATCAAAGATTATTTGTTAGGTGTATTTGTTTTAGTAAGGAACACGTCCAAAGGCAGGCAGACGTGTCACTGGGAAAATGTTTTGGCAGGAGTCGGGCAGGGGTTTTACATAATAGGAAAACAAACGGGCTCCACCCTCCTCACATCAAGGCAAACAGTCACATATTTTGTTTAATATCAGTCACACTGTCTACTGTCTGCTGGAAGTAGGTTAGTTTTCTAGTAAACATCACTATCATTGATGTCAACTTTTTTTTTTTTTTTTTTTTCCTGGAACAGCCTCAGACTCACTCCGATCATGATGCTTTGTCCACTTTAGTCCGTCTCTGGGCATTTTAAAAGAGAGGGCTAATGCACGGCGATAGCATTTCCTTTTATTTTCAAATGGGTCTTGAAAAGTCTGTGTTTCCGCGTTTCTCCTTAGTTTGGCAGATTTGGAATCTCCCTGGACTACGGATTAAACGGAGTAAAATAAACAAGTTTTTCTTACTTTTCCCCCTTCTCTTGCTGGTTTGCACATCAGCGTTCCCGATGATATCTATATAGCTCTGCTGATTTCAAGGAGATTCAATTATCAGCTGGTGTTGACAGTCTGTTGTAAATCTCATAAAAGGAGAGCTGGACTTTATTTTCTGGCTGTGCCAAGCTTTTTCTGAGTAGGTATTTAGAACCCAGAAGGCAACCCCTTAGCAGATCGGAGTAATATTAAATACAGGTCAAGTGCTGGATTCAAAGTTTTTGGCAATGTCCCTTTACAAACAAGTTTTTCTGATATGCCTCGATCTGCTTTTCCAATATTAGCATAACTTTCAGTTTTATCCAGCAGACAAATATTTTAAGTGTGTATGTTCGGTGGAAAAAGAAAACGACGGACACATAATTTGTTCTTTCTCTTAGGACGAGCTTGAATTTTTAATGGCTCTCCCAAATGCACGTCCTGATAAATTCAATTCATTTCCTCTCCCCTCCGTGCTTCATTTCTGGCCATTCAGTATTACACCCGGGACTTGAAGTCCGCTGGGTGTGGGGCACGGGAGGGGAGGGTGGAGGTGAGAGCAGGAAAGAGATCAAAGCAAGAACCAAAATCTTGAAGAAAAAGCTTGACGGGTCTTTTATTGATGCTACTTTGTCTTAGGAGGCGGAATGACTGTGCCTGTGGGTCCTCGCGTATTCTGAGCGGCCTGTTAATGAGCATATGGGGCTGAGAGTCCGGTGGGGGCTGCAGGGGAGCCCCCGTCCTCCTGGCTGGTGATTCAGTCTGAGACCCCACGGGGAGCCCCGAGGCTCGGAAGACATAGGTGACCGGGTTTTGCTTTGTATTTTATTATTATTATTATTATTATTATTATTATTATCATCATCATCATCATCATCATCATCATTATTTATTTTTTGCAAGAGGAGTAGGGTTGCTTCCGCTCAGGCATGGCTCCTCTTGTTTTTTTTTTTTTTTTTTTAGGTGCATGAACTCTCTAACGGCTCAGGGCAAACTGCCTCTCTGTCGGCCACGATGCCCCACTGCGTCCCTGGGCCAGGGCAGGGAGTGGGTGGGGGGCAGACGGAAGAACAGGGGGAGAGAGGAGGGGAGCGCCGCTGCTCACCTCCCGCCCCTTCCTCCCGCAGGCCCATTGGGGGGGTGGGGGGTCCCAGAGAGGACAGTGCCCCGAGGTGGACACCCTGGAAGTGTTTCAAGACGCTGAATGCTGCAGAAGCTGAGCTGCTGGTCAGGAGCAGGGGCGGCCGTGGGAGGAGGCCCGAGCGCCCACAGCCCCCCACGGGCTCACGGGGTAACCTCGCACCTGCTGGAGGCCGCGCTCCGGTCGCATCCAGGCGACCTTGGGGACCTTCTGACTGTGGCCACGGGGTGGGGGGAGAAGCGGGGACCTTCTGACCATGGCCTGGGGGGGCAGCGGGGACCTTCTGACTGTGGTCACGGAGGGGGGGAGGGGGGTCCAGGGCTGCTGTGTCCAGGGCCCGCCCACTCCCCACAGACGCCACAAAAGGCCACTTTCCTTTTTGAAGCAGATCCAGACTAATAGGGATGACGAAGTGCAGGCAGGACGCCTGCGGGGAAAAAAGGACTTCTCCCAATTATTTCAGTGGAACGGAACGGTTGGGCCTCGGCGAGCAAAACCCGACGGGAGCTGCAACCTTCTCCCGGGGTGACGGGGGTCGGGGAGGGCACCTGGCACCGGGCATCTAGTGCAAGGTGCCCAGCCGTGCCTCAGTTTACCTGACGACCAACGGAGAGAACATGATCCATCTGCTTTAACTGAAAAGGTTTTAGCTTAGATGGTAGAAGAGGGGAAGAGGGAGTTCTACGGAAAGATGTGGGTGCAGGGCCTGTGGACCAAGAAGCTGTCCATACGGGACATTAAGGAACTCCTCGGCCAGGTGAAGGCAGGTGTGTGCCCAGGCCCTGGAGCTGCAGGTAACGTGGTTCCTGTGCCGAGCGGCCAGGCCGACCCGGGACGGGCGTCGGGGTGTGACCTGCGAGGGAGCCGCAGCCCTGGGGCTGCAGGTCGGAGGGCAGGGCCCAGGCCCAGGCGTCCCAGTCGTTTGGCTGGGAACCGTCCCCCCTCCACCACCCCCCCCCCCCGTGTGGGACGCGGGTGGGTCCTGTTCACACTGCCAGGTACCTGGGTTTGTAAAGACGCAGAAGTGGCACAGTCTACACCAGGGTGAGTTGGGTGTAAACACCAGGAGGGGGTCGATGGTGCGCACTTTGGAGGAAAACCTTTTTGGAAGAAACATTTGAATCAAATTTGATGTCTGTTCACGAGAACGTCCGCTCAGTGGGCTCGCGAGCATCACGGTCACTGAGGACCTCGCAAAGTGTGGGCACGAGCCCACAGATGATTCCTTTGAACGACGACACTGCCCCGAGAAGAGAGTGGTTAGGGTCGCGGGGTGATGCTTTCTCCCATCTAGACGCTTCTTTAACCTATGAGGGAATAGGCTTTTACCCTCCAAGGTGGGGAAGTGGATGGGAACAGCGCCATTTGTGATTTGAGCTGCACAATCACACCAAGAGGACGTGCTTTCTCTGCTAAGTCCGCCAGCTGGCGGCTGGGCCTGGAGATTCCCGGGGACCAAGTACGGGACAGGTGGGGGGGAGGAGGGGGGGGCTGGGGGAAGAAGAGGTGCAAATGGCCCTGAGTAATTCGGTGGGAGGAAGAGATAAACCAGGGGTCTGAAGCCTCTGGGAAGGCGAGGCAAGCAAGCAGCAGCTACTCCCAGCACCGTGGGCATCGAGTTTCCCATAAAGCTCTTTATCTTCCTCTGCTCTGATGTTATCTCCCTTTTAAAATGGCAAATCGTTTATATAAGGATCGCTGATTCCCCAAATAAAGGCGCCGCAAAGTCAGAGCGCAGGGCAGCGAGCTGGGGAGGGCCGCCTTCCCCCTGCTTTTGCGGGAATCTCACGGCGGGCAGGGAAGGAGGGGGTGAGGGGCTGCTGGGCACCGAGGTGATGGCTTGCGCTGCTCTGGTGCTCCTGGGTGCTGTGGGTGCGCGTGGGTGCGCGCTGCTGCCGTGTGCATGCCTGGCAGCTCTTGCACAAGTGGCCCTGGCCTCCCAGACAGGGACGTGCGTGCACCAGGGCTTGCTGTCTGGGCAGGCCAGCTCTGGAGCTCCTGGGGGCGGGGGGCGGGGGGGCAGTCCAGGTTCTCAGGTGATGTCAGCCTTAGACAGGAGACAGGTGACACCCAAGGTAGGCTCCTTGGTTTGCCCTTATTGGCGGCAAGTTTAGCTGCTGGTGGGGAGGGGGGTTAGGTTTTGATGCAAACTGTTCTGGAGTGTGTGCATCTCAGTACACGAAGGGACTTCGGTGTTGAAGCCTGGGACCCAGGGTTTCCGTTGCTGCTGACCTCCACAGGCATGTGCCATGGGTACCCCCCGCCCTGCCCTCCTTGCCCCCTCCGTGCCCCCAGTCCCTGCAGGGCCTCGGGGGCGCGGTGGAACTCTGCCGCCATCTAGCGCCCGCCGCGGGGCAGTGCAGCAGAGCCTGGGGGAGGCAGGGAGCTCGGCTGGGCCTGCCCCGGACCAGGTCCTTGCAAGTCCCCCTCTTCACTGTGGTTCACAGGAGGGGCCCCGGAGGGTTAATTAGAATATTTGATAATAATAGATGATTAATGTCAATATAGTGATAAGGTATAATGATTAATTGAAATAAAGCACAGGGGCCTCCAGGGCGCATCCGGAGCAGCCTTCCTGCTCCGGAGACGGCGCCCCTGGGTCTCATGGTGGCAAATTGGGGTCCGTTTTGGAGGCTGTTCCCCTCCCGTGAGCAAAAAGCCACAAATGAACTGGAATTTCATTGCTTTCTACTTTCTACGTTGGTTTCCCCCTGCCCTGCACCGTGCCGTCTCCAAATCCACGTACATGTACCCACCAGAGGTAAACTGAGGCCCAGAAGGGTTCAAAATGAGTGCTGGGCTGCGCAGCTCTATCTCCTGGACTGATTCTGGAAGCACGGCGGCCCCTCTTGAAGGAGACTCCCCAGGGCAAGCCATCCCTGCGTCCCTGAGTGTGTGGGGGGGTGAACGAGGAGGAGAGCTGCGGCTCCCAGGGGATCTCAGACACAGGTGGTTAAGGGAAGAATATTCATGGAAGCAAAGGAGTTGGGTGTTTCCTAAAACTCTCCATCCCATTTCCTGCTGGGAAGTCTTCAGACCCCTCACCCCACTGGGCTAGGGAGAGGGTGTCTGCGAGGGCGCATGGCCATTAGCAGCTCACCTTCCAGAATTCAAAGCATTCAGAGAATTGTTGGGCCTGTGGAGGGGTGGAGGGGGTAGGCCCAAGACCCCCCGGGGTGGGGGGGAAGCAGGTGCCCCCCGAAAGGGCCCAAACCCTCCTGGGAATGAGCCACAGACTGACCCCCAACCCAGCTGGCTGGCGTGGTCTGAGCACCCGGCAGGGGAGGACTTGGAGGTGCCCCCAGACGTGTGGCGCTTGGGAAAACCTTGACTGTGGTTCACAGAAGGGGCCCGGGGGGCTGGGGGGGTTACTCAGAATATCTGATGATAGTAGATGGTCGGTGTGAACATGGTAATGAGGTATGACTGAGTACACCCAGCATCAGTCACTGTGTGGGGGATGCCCGGGGCACGGAGCCGGCGGGTCCTCGGTGGCCGGGTTCCTGCTTGGGCGGCCGGCGGCCGGCCTGGGCTCCTGGGCTCTCTGGGTGCTGGTGCGGGTGCGGGTGCAGGTGCAAGGGTTGGCCAGGCCTTGCAGTCGGGGCCTGGCTCTCCCTCCCGGACGGGCGGGCTGGCGTGGGAGGCCCAGGCGTGCACTGCCACTTGGGTCTGCAGGTGCCAGGCTGCCCTCCATGCTCCCCGGGCCGAGCTCCCGGCGCCCAAGGCTTGCAGGTGTGCACGGAGGACCCCCTGCCCGGGGCCTGGGCTCCGCCGCCCCCCATGGGGCCAGGTGCCCGCTGCTGCCCCTCTGCTCCCTCTGCGCGCCCTGCGGCCCGGTGCTCAGTAGTCGGCTTCCCTGCTGGGGATGGGGGGAGGCCAGGAGGGGGAGGCCAGGAAGGGGGGAGGCCGGTGGGGGGGAAGTCGGGAGGGGAGGCCAGCAGCGGGGGGAGGTCTGGAGAAGGAAGCCGGAGGGGTGAGGCCAGAGTGGGGAGGCTGGCAGGGAAGCTGGAGGTAGGAGGTGGGAGGGGGGAGGCGGGCAGCGAGGCTGGAGGGGAGGCCGGGAGGCGAGGCTGGAGGCCGGTGGCCAAGGGAGAGCCCAGAGGGGATAAGCCAGAGAGGGAGGCCGGCAGGGGGAGGCCGGCAGGGGGAGGCCGGAGGCCAGCAGCGAGGGTGGAGGCTGGAGGGGGAGGCTGGCGAGGGAGGCCGGAGGGGAGGAGCCCGTGGGCCACGGAGCAGCAGGTGCGGTGCAGGAAAGGGCTCCCCCTGGCCAGCGCCCCCGGGGTCATGGGGAGTCCTACGGCCTGTCCCTCCCAGGTCTTGCCCGACAGAGCTCACGGCAAAGGCTTCAGGGGCTGGGACCGGGTGAGGTTGGACCTGGAAGGACAAAGGTCACGGCTTCCGTCCCGCGGCCTCCTGTCCCCTGGGCTTGTCCACCAAGAACACTCACCGCTTGTGTCGGTTCCGGCACATTCTCCACGGGCTTCACTGGGCGCGGCAGTTTTTAGAAAACAGAATTCTAGTCCTTCAGCAGCGAGAGAAAACTCTCCTTCCCACGACTTTTACAAAGGGCTTCCGTGAAGGATGCGCCCTTGACAAGTGTCCCTGCTTCCTCGGCACTTGGAGTCCTGCGCCATTGGTGACACACCCCAGGCCTATTGTGAAGCCCGGGTGCTCCGCGTTCAGGCAGAGACGGGAGCGTGGGCGCCTGGGCCGTGGGCCGCTTCCCTGCACAGGCCCGGGCCACCGTCGGGGTCACTGTCAGGGCCACCGTCGGGGCCACCGTCAGGGCCGCGGCTCCTGGGCCTCCTGAGGCTCTGCAGCCCGGGAGGCAGCTGCGGGGCAGCCAGGAGCTGGCTTAGCGACCCTGGCCAGCAGGTTCTCTCCTGGCCACACAGTCATTTTTTGTGCCTTTGTCTGGCTTTTTCCTTTTTTTGAAGACAGCAAAACAAATCCTTAAAAAAAATATCATGCAACACACACACACACACACACACACACACACGCACTCTGCGGCCCGCAGCTACCCAGTGGCACCGAGTGACTGCAGAACGGCGGGCGGGAAGCTTCCCCCAGGGCCCCCGACCACCGCCTTACCCGCTTCTTCCTCAAAGGACAGCCTTTTCATTTCCTTGGTCGCTGTGGCCCTTGGTCCTCCGGAGGAAGAGCCAGGTCAGCCCCGGGAGGCGGGGGGCACGGGCGGGCACCACCTGGGCGTCCCTCCCCGCCGCGGCCGCCCCCGGCCTCCGAGGCCAGCTGCTCTGCGCAGACCGCAGGTGGGCTTCCTCTGCCTGGGAGGGTGCCGGGGTCCGGAAGGGCAGCAGCGTGCGCAGGTGCCCAGGTCATCAGAGCCGTTCCCGAGGCGCGAGCCGCCTGCTCAGGCTTTGAGAAAACGCATCCAAGAAGGAGAAGGTCCTCCCGAGGCCGCTGTCGCTGGGGACACAGCTTCCGTGCCCGTCTTCCTGGCACCCGACGGGCGCTCGCACCGCGGAGCCAAACCCCCCGTGAATCCCTTTGCTGCCCCCAAACCCGCCGCCACGCTCTCCAGATCGCCCAAGGATCTTTTCATCAGTTCAAAGGAAAAAACGTGCTATTTCAGTCCCCGAGCGTGTCTCCTTCGGGCTGGAGGACTGTCGCGTCACGGGACGGGCATGCGGCACCTGGCCCTGGGCGGGGCGCCCGATCGTTAGGGCTTTTTTCTGGGTAGCATATTTTCCACCGAATATATACTTTAAAATGAGATTTTTATTTGGCTGTAACCTTCCAATCATGGCCCGAGTCTAGAAGCGTGCGTGCATGGTTCTTTTTTTTTTTTTTTTTCATAAGAGGCAGAGACACGGGCAGAGGGAGTGCATGGTTTTTTATTTTAAAGATTGAACAAAATTCATCTTCCTGAGGGTTTGTGTGTGTGTGTGCAGAGGGGGCGCCGAGAGAGGGTTAGAAGGAAGTAGGGGCGTGGGTTTTGAACTTGTCTTCCTCTATCAGCGGGAGGCGGGGGGAGAGCATCGCAGGCAGGCCCGGCGCCGGCCCGGAGCCCCAGGCAGGGCTGGATCGCACCCTCCGGAGGTCGCGGCCTGAGCGGAAACCAAGACTTGGACGCCCACCTGCCCGAGCCGGCCAGGCCCCCCGAGCCGTCCTCCTTTAGAGCCGAAGCTGAGCCACTTCGGTGGCCGCGGATCACCACCGTGGCTGGGCTGGAGCAGCCGCTGCTGCCGCGGATTCCCGTCCTGCGCACCAGCAAGCTCCCTCTGACCTCGGTGGAAGCTGTGGGTCACACCACCGCGGACAAGAGCCGCCACCACCTCGATGGTGGCCTCATCGAGGAATGATCTAGACTCTTTAGACAAAAGGTGGAGTTCCGATGTCTGAAAAACCTGTTGGATGGTGTCAGCTCAGCAGGTCTTTACAAGACGCTTTGAAATCAGAGTTGCACTGGATTGTCACGATGTCACGATGTTTCAAACACGGGAGACCTCAACTTAAAATGAGCCCAGGTGATGGGGATCCCTGGGTGGCTCAGCGGTTTGGCGCCTGCCTTTGAGCCAGGGCACGATCCTGGAGACCCGGGATCGAGTCCCACGTCGGGCTCCTGGCATGGAACCCGCTTCTCCCTCCTCCTGTGTCTCTGCCTCTCTCTCAATCTCTGTGTCTATGATGAATAAATAAATAAATAAATCTTTAAAAAAAAAAATGAGCCCGGTGAGAACGATGTTTCAGTGCAGCGGACCTGAGACCCGGATGGAGTCAGGCCTCCCAGGGCATCATTCGGTTGTCTGCACCAGGAGTTGAGAGAAAAGTTTGCTGGAGGTTGGAGGAGCCGCGAATTCACATGCAGGACAGAGCCGACCGCCTGGCCGCAGGGCTCACGGACACAGCTCGAGGTGTGTGTCCTCGCTCAGCAACGACCAAGAGCTCCCGGCTGCTGAGTGGCTCTAGCTTCATTCCAAGCTTTGGCATCTGCAGGTCTAGACTCATTGGCAGCTTGTCTGCCTTCCTGCAGCAACCTCCGACTTCTTTTTTTTTTAAATTTTATTTATTTATTCATGATAGACATAGAGAGAGAGAGAAGCAGAGACCCAGGCAGAGGGAGAAGCAGGGTCCATGCACCAGGAACCCGATGTGGGGCTCCATCCCGGGACCGCAGGATCGCGCCCTGGGCCAAAGGCAGGTGCCAAACCGCTGAGCCACCCCAGGGATCCCCGACATAATCGTGTTTTATGTTGCTTCTGTTTGAACACATCTTATTTAACGTGCAGATGGGCCCCGGCTTACAATGGTTCGACTTATTTTTTGACCTCAGGATTCAGTAGAGACTCTACTTTGGATTCTGAAGTCTGGTCTTTTCCTGGTCTAGCACTACGGAGACCGGCGCCGTCGTGTGACGCCGGGTGGCCGCAGCAGGGCCCCCTCCGCCCCCGGGCAGACACGCGGTCACAGAGGTCAGCCACCTCCACACTTGCAACCGCTCTGTTCCCCTCGAGCCGCTCTGTTTTCCCTTTCAGGGCGGCGTTCCATAGATTACATGGGATCTTCAAGCCCTTATTAGAGACAGGTTTCCCGTTAGATACTTTTGCCCGACGGTAGGCCAACCAACGCGAGTGTTCCGAGCACGTGGGGGCTAGGCTAAGCCATGCGGTCCGCTAGGTTAGATGTGTTAAATGCATTTTTGACTTATACTATTTCCAGCTTATGATGAGTTTATTGGGGTGTAGCCCCATTGCACGTTGAGGAAGGAAGGTCTGTAGACTGTTGATTCTTTGCCCCTGGACCCATGGCCAACGGCACTGCGGCTCAAGCCTGAACAAAGCTCATCTAACACGGGTGCTTTCTCCTTGAGGCACGTCCTAGCCTTCTTGCCCGTAGAGACAGCAGACGGCACTCTCAGCATTCTGCTCGGGGGCCCTGGGAAACAGCGAGATCACCCATGAAAAGGCACAAAAATGCAAAAAAAACGGGGGGGGGGGCACTACATAGACCGGAAAAAGAGCCCTTGTTTAAATAGGAGAGCTGAACCAAGGAGGTGGAGAGTCCTCTTGTTTGACCTCAGCTGGGAATGTGGAGGGCGACTCGGTTTTTTTTTTTTTCCATGTTTTGTGCATGTCCATGAACGACCATGGAAACACTGAGAGCATTGATTTGGGGGCTGCAGATGAGTCTGAGTGAGTAGGAGAATTTGCAAATACGGAATCTGTGAATAATGGGATCAACGCTATGTTGATAAGACCAACATGCGCTTTGAAGATCTGTTGATTCAGGTGTAATGATTATTGTCTAGCCAGTTTATTTTCTTGGTTTTATTTCATATCAAGGCAAATATAACTCACATTTTAAACATCAACAGCATTTATACAGCGTTTTGTCAAGAAAGACGTGATTTTGAAAATAGCTCTTTGCCCTTATCTCCCCTTGAAGTCAACAAACCTTCTGTCTCCTCTTTTTACATCCGTCAAGATTTGCTCATCAAAGCACTGGGTGTTATTCTATATGTTGGCAAATTGAACACAACTGAAAAATAAATTTATTTTATTTATTTATTTTGTATTAAAAGATTTTATTTATTTATTCATGAGAGATACAGAGAGAGAGGCAGAGACACAGGCAGAGGGAGAAGCAGGCTCCATGCAGGGAGCCCGATATGGGATTCAATCCCAGGTCTCCAGGATCATGCCCTGGGCCGAAGGCAGGTGCTAAACCACTGAGCCACCCAGGGATCCCAAAAAATAAATTTATATATATATAAAAAAAAAAGATTTGCTCATCAATCACCTGCATTTCTGAGTGTGACTGAGCCTTGCTGTTAGCCTCACAGCCAGTCATCAATGATAGAATTTTGGGGTTTATTTATTTATTTATTTTAATTTGGGGGTTTCTTAAAGAGCAGAATTTCATCCTTGTTACACCACTGGATGAGAGTGTGTCAACGTACTAAAAGGACTAAGTTCTTTCACTGGGAGACGATGCTGTTGCCTTTTGGAGCTATGCTGAGAAAAAAATATTTCAAGTGAAGGACCTCTTTCCAGAGCCCTCCCCACATTTTCATGACAAGGAAGGCTTATCAATTTTCTGATAATTTCACATTATGCAACTACCCCTAAAGTGAGTTTCCCCGAAACACGAGTCATGCGGATGATGCAATTGGACAAATTTGAGAAATTCTGAGAAAAATCAAACTTGTTTTCCTATCACGGGCTCTCTCAGAACATCCAGCTGCTAACATACATTTTGAAACCCCAATGAGGTACGCAGTGGGTCCCACATAGCGTTGACCTTGGAATTCTCTTCCAGACCAGTGACGTCTGGGTTCCCTCCTGGGAAACACGACCGTAGAGGCTGGATGAGACAGTGTAGACAGAGCAGGTCTGCGGTGGAGGGGCTGTCACTGGTGTGCGGGTCCTGATGCCGTTTCCGGGGACAGGTGGCAGCACGTGGACAGGAGACCGAGATGGCGGGTGAACACAGCCTCTCCCGCTGTCTTGGGCACATGAAGGGATGCCCGCCTTTCTTTTCCTTTCACTACTGGGAGGATTGTTTCCTGGTTTTTAGGTGCCAACGTGGACACACTCCTGTCTCCAGGTGATTTTGCAAGAATCATTTATGGACACTGACCACGAAAAAGCGCTGGCTGAGGGCGGGTAACACGAAGAGGAATGGGACAATAGACAATGGACAATGGACAATGCCCTGAAAAAGAGAAGCTGCGGGGACTTGCCTTTGATCTTGTTTGTGCTGCATCAATAATGATCTCAACCGCAGTTACCAAATCCAAATATCTCAGGAGAAGGCTCAGACGTTCACGTTGGACCCCGCTCAACGGAGCGGAGCTGATACCAGCCTTGTAACGACTATCGTTGAAATGCTGTGGCTCTCCTTTCTCCTTTTGCATTTCCCATGTAGACAGTGTGACATGGGGAACAACTGGATACGGGCAATAACCTCACAAAATTGTGCCAAAGTGGCCTTTGGAGGGAAAGCCAATCGATGACTCACATGGGCTCTCCATGTTCCCGTTTCGTGCAATCTGCAGCTCAATATTGGTCATCTCTGGTGGAAGAAAGGCACAAAAGCATTATTACTGAACACTACGTGCCAGGGGTTGTGCTAGGTACTGGGCAGCAGCACAAATGAGATTTCATGAGATTTATTGGAAGAAGGTCTTGCCTTTATAATTAAGTTGTAGCAATCACAGGTACCGGATTTGAAATCCCCACTCTGTGCCTGCAATTTTCCACATTTGCTCTGCACAACACGATGATGTTTTGCGGGGAGGGGGGGGTTGAGACAGAGAGTTATTTATTTATTTGTTTATTCTTAAAGGTTTTATTTATTCATGAGAGACACACAGAGAGAGGCAGAGACACACAGGGAGAAGCTGATTCCTTGTAGGGAGCCCGATGCGGGGCTGGATCCCCGGACCCGGGATCACGCCCTGGACTGAAGGCAGCTGCTCAACCCCGGGGCTCCCCAGACGCCCTGAGACAGAGGTTTTAAAAAATAAAATGGACTGTCATTGTTGGAAGTTACGGCAGAGCATCGAGGACCCTGGCTGGAGAGGGAGGTGGGAACACTACCGCGTTGCCCGCGGTGTCGCCCGACACGCTGGGCCTGGCTCGGAGCTGACTCTGCAGATGTTTGCTAAACAACTAGTGATGACGATCTAGAGACGAAATGACAGTTGGCTACTTAGCAAAACCCGGTGGGTATGAGACCACTTCCCGTGGTTTCTTTCCGAACATTGAGCGAACCAGTAGCACCCGCAGGTCGTAGGGAGCTGCGTTGGGTCGGCAGGTGGATGGCGGCCCCTATTTCTAGGGCTTTCTCTAGGTAATCCAGGAGCCAGTGTCTGGGGACGGCCTAGTATCTGAAAAATGGCCTCACCCCTCCGTTTCACACCGTGTGTTGGCAGACGTTCTGGAACATTACACACTCTTGCCACGAACTTAATGACAAAAACGCTCTCGTGTGTGTCGGTGTTTTATAGGAAGGATTTTCATGGCATTCTGAGCATGTGGGCTTCTATGGAAAGGAGGTGGCTTTAGGGTCTGTGCGTAGATTTTTCTGCAGAGTCTGCAGCGTATGCTCTTTCCATAAGGGTTGCTTTACGTGAGCTCACACGTGCGTTCACGGGCTTAGTTCTGCGGCGGCTCATCCAGGCGAGCCACGCGGGGACCCCGGGGCCCCGGTCTGCGTGAACGCTGCCCCGGGGCCTTCGCAGAGTTAACGGGAGCCAGCGGGCTGGTCACAGGGCGGTGGAGTCACATTTCTCAGCTCCTTTATTCACTTGCTCATAACGTTCTGCCAAATTCTTTGGGGCTGAAGCCTCTCGCCTGGTGCTGGGCCATGTCTGCCCAAAGGTAAATTTTTTGGAGAGTTGCTGCGAGAGCTATTAGGCCTTTCTTGAGTCAATGAAAAAAGAAATTCTTCATTTGAATTGGTTGGCTTCAGTGCCCCCGTGATTCGAAGTTTCACCCAAGCACACGAGGGATGCTCACCCCCAACACCCGACCTACACTCACCCCCACACACCACATACCCGCACACACTCACACCCACGTGCACCCGCTGGCACACACGCACACGGTCTAGCTGACACGAACCCGGAGCCAAGGGGTGGTCTTTCCCTTGGGGGAAGCCAACAGTCTCCCTGCCTGGCTACACGGACCAGGGAAGGAGGCGAAGCGGAGCAGCCGACCGACTCACCAGAGCTAGGTGGTTCACAAGCACAAACCAATGCACCCACTTGCCTGCTGCTCAAAACTAGGAGCGTGGGGGTCCCCGGGGGGTCCAGCAGTTAAGCGCCTGCCTTCGGCCCAGGGCGTGATCCTGGGGTCCCCGGATTGATTCCCGCGTCAGGCTCCCCGCATGGAGCCCCTCTCTCTCATGAATTAATAAAATCTTAAAAAAAAAAAAAAAAAAACTAGGAGCGTGAACTATGAATCGGGCCTTGCCAGTGTAGCAGCAGTGCTCAGTCCTGGTAATGCCACATGTCTGTCACCACGGGCTGGCCTGGGTGGGGGACGGACGTGTGCGCCCCTTGACCCACCAGGTTTGCTCCCTTCTCAGGAACGATGTCCTGCAGGTCTCTCCCTGATTCTGACCTTTCTAATTACCAAGAACCCAGGTTTCATACCCTGGGGGCGGTGGGGAAAGTCCTCGCTTTGGGAAACAAAAGGAGAGGGGCAGACACCTGGGGCCAGGCCACGTCACAGAGCGGAGCGACACCAGCCGGAGCACTGTTTTCAGCCTCCTGCACACCTTCAGGATCCCACTGATGGAGTGCTGCTGGCCAACAGCTACAGTCGGTAGCAAGCATTGTCTCCAGCCTCTCGGGAGGGGGTGGGGGGACTCACTGGCCTTGATGCATCAGGTGAGCCCCGGTCAGTGAGAGCTCTGGCTTTGGGGGAGCTGGAACCAGGACGGCCAACTTCTCAGGAGCGTCTGCCTTCAGGTCAGACCATGATGCCAGCGTCCTGGGATGGGGCCCAGCGCTCAGTGGGGACAGCTGCCCCTCTCCCTCCGCCTCTCCCCCTGCTCGTGCCCTCTCTCTCTCTCAAATAAATAAATAAATAAATAAATAAATAAATAAATAAAATCCTAAAAAAAAGACTAACAACTTTTTCTTTTTTTTAAAAAAAACAACTTTTTACAATCCAAAGCTCTCTTCAGAAAGGCTCCGAGTGATGATCGGATGTTACTTAATTTGGAAAAACTGAAGTCTCCAATTTTACGTATGTAAATATTTTATTTTTTATTTTTTTAAAATTTATTTGTTTATTTATTCATGATAGACATAGACATAGAGAGAGAGAGAGAGAGAGAGAGGCAGAGACACAGGCAGAGGGAGAAGCAGGCTCCATGCTGGGAGCCCGACGTGGGACTCGATCCCGGGACCCCAGGATCACGCCCTGGGCCAAAGGCAGGTGCCAAACCGCTGAGCCACCCAGGGATCCCCTGTAAATATTTTATTGCCCTATGTACATAGTTTTGTTTTGCAAAAAGACAACAGAAAAACCTAAAGCCCCAGGAGGGAACTGCCAAAAGATCTAGGAGGTAAGTTGGAGATTGTTCCAGAGGACACGTGGCTGTCACGGCAGGTGCTCACGGCCACCCTCAGGGAGCCTGTGCCCCTCTGGCTCCTGGCTGGGGACTGTGACTGCAGAGGATGGCTTACCCCAAGCTGACCGGGGCGGGGGGGGGGACAGCAAATCGGGCTTCTGGCCCAGAATCAGGTGCTTGGAAGGCGCTGTTCTGTGGGCGCCGAGCGGCAGCCCAGGGTCACTGCCAGCCGGGGGTGCTTGGGCAGCTACGAAAGCCCGGAAGCCCCTTCTCCTACTGTGCACCCGCTGTGTCCCCAGGAGATGCGCCCCTCCTTTCCACACACGCTGCAGGCGGCATGTGCCTTTTGGGGAATGTTTTTCCCCTTCCAGGCTGATTTAACCTGTACAAGAGCACACGGTAGGGTGTCAGGATGCAGGGAGGCCGAGAGACGTTCGCAGGACTGCCTGGGCCTCTGCCCGCCCATCACCTCCATCTGGGCAGTAAGGCAGGCCAGGAACATCAACGGACAGCTACATTCTGCGAAATATGTTTTATTCCCGCTGTGCGACCGGCTCTGGGAAAGGGCGCTGGGTTTCCAGTGTATCCTGGAGCTCCCTGCACACAGTGTAGGCGTTTCAGACACTCGGGCTTTTCTGTCTTAAGAACAGACTAGAATGAATCGAGTCAGTACGTGTGGCCTTTTGGCGTCTGGGTGGCTCAGAAGGGTGGGGATGTGTTTGGGGTTGGTTTCTTGGATGCGACTCACGAGGAGCGGTACCTCTCCCCACCCTCCTTGAACCCCGGCCAGCTGTCTTCCACTGTTGGTTTTCTCACCTCCCGATTTGCTTATTAATTATCTGGAAAGGGGCTTGTTGGTGCCCAGTGAGATGGACAGTATCTAGAGGCACCTGGGAGAAGACAGGCAGTGTCTACACAAGCAGAGCCCCGTGACGCAGCTCCTGGGGTCACTGAGAGCAAATCCCATGTGTCTAGGAAGTTACTGAAGAAAGGAATTTTTGTTGTTCCGTATTGTTGAGGCTAGTTATCCACGGGAACCAGGCTCCCCAGGTAAGCAGTTGGCTTTATTTTGCACAATTTAAAAGAGATGACAGAGGTTGCACAGATCGTTGGGAATCAAAGCGTCGACCAGAAAACTCATAGAATAATCTTCAAAATAAGTATCACCAGCATTAAGGACATTTTTATTTAAAAATCAGAAGCATTGTTTTTGAAGAACTTTTTCCTCTTTCCTTTAAATTAAATTTTAATGTTTTATTTATTTATTTTTTAAAGATTTATTTATTTATTTATTTATTTATTTATTTATTTATTTATTTAGATTTCTTTATTCATGAGAGAGAGAGGCAGAGGGAGAAGCAGGCTCCATGCAGGGAGCCCAATGTGGGACTCGATCCCAGGACTCCAGGAACATGCCCCTGGCCCGAAGGCAAGTGCTAAACTGCTGAGCCACCTGGGAATCACCTAAATTTTAATGTTTTAGCAGGCAATGCAAGAACATGGTTTAAATAGAAAGAGGATACGGAAAGGTAGGCATTGACAAGGCCTTCTGTCATCCAGGTGGCCTGCCTTCTGTTCCCGAGCCCTCGAGCCTCCCGTGACTGCTTTTATTGGGTGTGTGTGTGTGTGTGTAGGGGGAAGCATGTCCATGTTGTGTCTTTCTAGTATTCCACTGTGGAAATATGCATAAATTTAAAATGTGTGTGCTTGTTTTTCTTCTCTTTACTCTTCCCACGGAACGTTGTATACTGCAGATCTGTCCTTAGTGCGTAGGAAGCTTCCGTCTTAGAGCTGCCTGGTGTCCTTTGGGGCGGATGTGCCAAGATTTACTAACCCGGCCCCGCATAAACGGACACTTGTGTCGTTGTCAGTCTTTTACTATGACAAAGAATGATTCAAAGAGTCAACTCGGCTGGGATCCCCGGGGGGCTCAGCGGTTTAGCGCCTGCCTTTGGCCCAGGGCGTGATCCTGGGGTCCCAGGATCGAGTCCCACGTCGGGCTCCCTGCATGGAGCCTGCTTCTCCCTCGGCCTGGGTCTCTGCCTCTCTCTCTCTTTCTGTGTGTGTCTCTCATGAATAAATAAATAAAATTAAAAAAAAAAGTCAACTTGGAAATCTGTTGTTTTATATGTATACAGGCATATCCATCGGGGAAATTCCCAGAAGTCAGATTACTGGGTGAAAAGTAAACATATTTATAACTTTGATATATATGAAATCCCCACCCACTGTCATTTTGGCATTTTGCCCTCCTACCAGCAAAGTCTGAGGGCATCATTTCCTCGCAGCCTCACATGTTTTCAAATGTTGGATTTTGCAAATCTGATAAAGTGAGTCATGTGACCTCAATGCAGTTTTGATCTGAATTTGTTTTGAATGAGATCAAGCAGTTCTTCATGTTTCGTATCTCCTTTTCTAGGAACTCTTTCTTCCTTTACCCCCTTTTCTATTGAGTTATTGGTTTATTTTCTTCTTAACTTACAGAATTTCTTTATATATCAGGAAGATTAGCCCTTCTTTATGATATAGGTTACAAATAGCTTGTCATTTGTCTTTTCACTTTGCTTATGATGTATGTTTTCAACTTTCTATTATGAATAAATAAATCACCAAAAGAACAATGTAACAATCACCTGTATATCTACCTTCTAAACTCAACGATTGATGGCAGTTACCATTTTTGCCTTAATGTGTGTGTGAATGCATGTGTAGGCACATGCAGACATGCGTGCACAGATGTGTGAGCTTGTGTATATAAATATAAAGTGCGTACAGCAATTCTATTTATTTATTTATTATTTTTTAATTTTTTAGCACGTCTCTTTAAACCCAAGCACTTCAGCAAGCACTCCTAAAAGAACAACATTTTCATACACAATTATACCATTATTACTTCCAAGAAAATTAACAATAACTCCCTAATATTTAATATCTGTATTGCCTATGATATCTTTACCATATAAATATTTTTGACTTCCATATCTTTAACTAATCTCTTGGTTTTATTTTATGGCTGCTGAATTTTTGAGTCTTCAAAAGACTTTTGAGTTAGAAAGACCTTCCTATTCAACACTATAAAAGCCTGGGATTTTTTTCTGTTCTTGGATTTTTCTAGAAGTTTTCGATGGTTTCATTTTCTTACATTTAAGTCTATGACACATTTGGAGGTTATTCTGGTATTTTCCGTGAGGGATGGATCAAGTTTATCTTTTCCCAAATGGCTACCTGGTTGTACTAACCTCCTTTATTAAAAAGTCCATCTTTGCTGCCATGATTTAGGATGTAGCCTTTGTCAGACACCTGTTTCACATGTACGTTCGACTCTGTTCCTGGGTTTACTAACCCTTTTCCACTAGTGTGTCTTCCTTTCAGTTTTGATTATTGGATGTTTAGTATTGGATCTTTAGAGTGCGTTTAATACTTCTTAAAGGTGGCCTTTCCTCATTCTTCTTTCTTTTCATAATTTTATTGGTTCTTCCTGTTTTTCATATAGACTTTAGAATTATTTGTCCAGAAAAATCTCTTTTTTAATATAAGATGGTATTGAGATGATAGTAATCTTTAACTAACTGCACTTAAAGAGAGTTGACACCTTTGATGTTGAGTCTTCCGATCAAGAGCACGGTATGTCCTTCCATTTAAAAAAGTCTACCTTTATATTCTTCAGGAGCATCTTTTTGTTTTTTAAAGATTTTATTTATTTATTCATGATAGACATGGAGAGAGAGAGAGAGAAAGAGAGAGAGACAGGCAGAGGGAGAAGCAGGCTCCATGCCGGGAGCCCAACGTGGGACTTGATCCCGGGATTCCAGGATTGAGCCCTGGGCCAAAGGCAGGCGTCGAACCCCTGAGCCACCCAGGGATCCCCCTTCAGGAGCATCTTGAAGTTTTATTCCGAAGGTTTACATATTTCTTGTTAATTTTTCTCTAGATGTTTTGTATTTTTTATTGCTCCTATAAATGATGTTGCCTTCTTTGCTCCTGTTAAATAAGAATTGTTTGCATATATAAAATTATTGATTTCTATATGTTAATTTTCTGTCTTAATACTGAGGGTGTGCATTTGCATACCTGTCATTACACAAGGCATTCATCTGGGGGCATGTGGCTGCAACTTGGCTTGTCCTTTCCGGGTCAGGCAGCATGCTCATGGGGCTGTGACCACCAGAAAGAGGTGCTTTTTCTACACACCCAGATGTGACACATTTTCCTTAAGTGAACAAGGCACGGAAAAGTCTGATGTCAATCTTGTTTCTACCTTCCTGAGCTGTTGTCCAAGTAGCAGTTTTGGTTGATTCTCTTATGATTTTTCTGGTTGCGGTTGCAGTGATACTATCTATTAACAGTGATAGACTCACCTCTCTCTTAATTTTTATGTATCTGGTTTCTTTGTCATATCTAATTGCTTTGGCTAGCATCACCAATATGGTTGTGATGGTTGTGATGATGGTGGACATCTTTGTTTTGTTACTGATGTTGGTAAGGATACTTCTAGTGTTTTTCCCAGGCCCACTTTTTTTTTTAAAGTATCTTAACCATTTAAAAAATCATGGTATCCAGAAACCAATATTGCACTGTATGTTAAATGAGTAAAATTTAAACAAAAATAAAAAAATTGTGAAAAAAATTATTGTGAACTACACATAACATAAAATTTACCATTTTATCTATTTTTTTATTTTTATTTTTATTTTTTTAAAGATTTATTTATTTATTCAGAGAGAGAGAGGCAGAGACACAGGCAGAGGAAGAAGCAGGCTCCATGCAGGAAGCCCCAAGTGAGACTCTATCCCAGGTTCCTAGGATCACACCCTGGGCTGCAGGTGGCGCTAAACTATTTTATCTATTTTTTAAAAAATATTTACTTATTTATTTTAGAGAGAGAGAGAGAGTGCATGAGTGGGAGAGGCAGAGAGAATCTCAAGCAGACTTCATGCTGAGGGCGGAGCTTGATGTGGGGCTTGATCTCATGACTCTGAGATCACAACTGGAGCTCAAATCAAGAATAAGATGCTTAAATGACTGTGCCACTCAGGCAACCCCCATATTAACATTTTTAAGTGTACAACTTAGTACCATTAAGTACACGAATGTACAAGGTATTATTGTGCAAACATTACCACCATATATGTCTCTGGAACTTTTTTCATCTAGTAAGCCTGAAACTCTGTGTCCATTGAATATTAACTCATTTCCTCTCTCCCCCAGCCTCTGGGAACCACCATTCTACTCTGTCTCTAGGAATCTGAGTACTCTAGGAAACTCATATCAGTGGATCCATGCAGTATTTGTCCTTTGTGGCTGGCTTATTTCACTTAGTGTAATGTCCTTGAGTTTCATCCATGTGGTAGCATGTATCGGAGCTTCCTTCCTTGTAAGGCTGAATCATATCCCATTGTATAGAAATACCACATTTTCTTTATCCACTCATTCTTAAAGGAATCCCAGTTTCACTTTTTAAAAAAGATTTTATTTATTTATTTGAGAAAGAGAGCTAGGGAGAGAAAGCATGGAGGTGGGGAGAAGGAGAAGCAGGCTCCCCAGTGAGCAGGGAGCCCAAAGTGGGGCTCTATCCCAGGACCCCGGGACCACCTCCCCAGCCGAAGGCAGACACCCAACTGACTGAGCCACCCAGGCACCACCCAGTTTCACTTTTGATTATTGATGCAAATGTCCTCAATGGAATATCTGTTCTTGCTCACTGTAGTTGCACAGTACCTAGCACAGTGCCAGGTGCCTAGCAAGCACAAAACAGATGTTTACTGAGTGAACAGATAGGAAATCAATATTCAGTTATAGGTAAAATTACAAAATGGGAATTTATAAAAGTTATTTCTTCCCTGTATTTGCTGCTTTTGGGGATCTAAAGCATTTAAAAATATACCCATTTCAGCTACGCAATAGCTCTTTGCAGTAAGAGTGATAGCCCACATTTTACTGTTTATACATTGTATAGGTAAGAAAATTGAGGCTGAGGGAGATTATATGACAACCTTAAGGGTTTAATAAGTGACAGAAATGGGAATAGAATCCATGGATTTGTCTCTAAGTTCAATAATCTTTCTTCCCTCTCCACCTCTTTTACAGTGAAAAAGAACATACATTCAGACAAATGCCTTCCTGTGTATGTATAGTTCAGTGAAGCCAATCCCAAGAAGGTTTCAACATTCCAACACCCCAGAACCTCATCCTACCCCTGGAGAAGGTACGAGGGGCTCTTCTGCTTACATCTTTGTCCCACTTCTCTGGAGATTCTTCTTTGCTTTTCTTAGTTTTGCTGCTTGTATATAACCCCTAAACAACATTGATCATGTGTGTGGTTTTTGGCCTGTGTTTGAATTTTATATAAATGGGGTTGTGTCGTCTATTTCCTTTGGTCACACTTCTCTTCTTCAGCATTATGTTTGTGATATTGATGTTTCTTATTATAAGTAGCTACAGTTTGTTGTTCTCATCTCTCATAATACTCCTTTGTGCTATTGATTCATTTTATTACTACTGGATGGATGTCTGCGTTGTTTCCAGTATTCTATGAACCACTATTCTCTGAAATTCCTGTGTGTGAACCCTGATGTCCATGTGCATGTATTTCTGTTAAGTTACCCCCAGGTATGGAGTCATTGAGTCCTAGTGGCCTATGACCCCTGGCAGTGTGGGAGAGCTCCTGATAGCCCAAATCCTTCCCAAGTGACAGCTCTGTTTCCCTGGACTCAAAGTGGGTCCCAGCTTCCATCTCCTGGACCCTTTCTCCCTCCTGGATGGTCCCTCTTCTGGTTTGGGGTGCTAAACATCCTCATGCTTTCCATCAGCCAAAAAGCTACATTCTCCAGGAGACAGCAGTGGCTTTCTTCATATGCCTAGGCATGCAGCATCATTTGAAGAATGTGGTCAGTGAGATGGGATATGTCTAAGAAGACCAGACCTGGAAAGATCCTTGTGGAGAACTACCATGAACTTGGAGACTCAGCCGGGCTGGGACAATGCTTGCTTTTCTTTATTGTTTGCTTGTTTGTTTTAAAGTATTTTCCATGTCATGCTTGGCCACCCCTCCCTGCTCCCATGTGGTTGAATCATGGAATGGATTAGCCCCTGATTGAGGGATCACTCTGGAGGCTTTCTGCCCATAGTGTTTTGCTTGGAGTCTTTGGACTATCTGAGCTTTGCCCCCTCAGGTGTCCTGGCTCCTCTAGGCAATAGTGCCCTCTCTAGGTCCTTGAGGGTCCTTTATCTCCTTTGCATTATCTCATAGGACACTGTCCCTCATCCACTCTGTGCCTAAATTTCTCTAGAAATCTCTCCAACTTTGTCTGCTAAGCTGTTTCTTTAACCCAAGGATGAGTGGGAGGCCCTGGTGAAGACTCACATTACAGCCCCAGAGTCTACAAGACTAAGAGGCTCGGGTAACAAAATGGAGGACAGGATTTCTGGGGATTCGGGGGGGTGGGTGGGGAGATTCAGGACAGTTAGAAGAAAGTGAAGAAGCAGAGGCAGCTCAACATCTTGTTAAGCAGACTCACACACGCCACAAGTATTGGATTTGGCTTGCTCTCCCACTCGTCTCCCTTTCATGACGGGGAGTCAGCAGATATTTTGTTCTGTGTCTTTCATCCCTACCTGACAGATGAGCACAAATCACAGGTGGACACACAACCCTAACCAAATCTGAATTATTGAATAATTATTGTGTTTATGAAGATTTCTTTCTGTTTTTTTTTTTTAATTTTTATTTATTCATGATAGGCACACAGTGAGAGAGAGAGAGGCAGAGACACAGGCAGATGGAGAAGCAGGCTCCATGCACCGGGAGCCTGACGTGGGATTCGATCCCAGGTCTCCAGGATTGCGCCCTGGGCCAAAGGCAGGCGCCAAACCGCTGCGCCACCCAGGGATCCCTATGAAGATTTCTTTCTAAGGCGGAAGAGTGGACATAGGTTAGCAAGATTCCGATAGAACTTAGCTTACCAGGGGGTGGGGTTCCTGTAGTGGCCCCTGGCTTTAACAGCAATGCACGGCAGTGCTTGTAGGGCATCCTTCAAGCCAGGTATAACCCCATGCCACCAAGTGCCTCTTCTTCCAAGTATACTGCTCAGGGGGTTCTCTCTACACTGGTTTCATCACCTAATAGAAAATTGTAGCTAGCTGTTCTCAACATAGTATTATTTTTTAAAAAAAGGAGACTCAGGAGAGCTTTTCCCAGCTGAAGCATGAGTAATCCACTTCTAAATTGCTCCAAGTAATGGTCATATTAGTATACTTAAAAATCATTTTTTTCCTAGCTCACTGATCTAAAAGATATAACATGGTAAGTAACTCTCCCATATATTCTTGCTCTTTATTTTATTTTATTTTTTAGAATAAGAGGTTTTGTGTTCCGGGAAAGGATAGGTTCAGGCTGGTTGAGCAGAAAAGGAAAGCTATACCATTCCTGAAGAGTACGGCCCTTGACTTTTGTGCTGCTCTTAGAGCTGCAAGCTAGGTGAGGAGTTTGCGCAGCACCAAGGGAGAGGAAAACTTCAGGGACCCCTATGGTGTCATCCATGACCCCTTAGTTCTGCTGGACTCTCTATCTTTGCAGATCTTCTTGCCTTGGAGGCTAATCTGCAGAGTCACTCACACCTCAAGGGTGGTTTGTGCAGCCATCTCATCTTCTTCCTGGACTGGGGAAGCTAATCTAGCAGAAGGTCAGTAAGGATCACTGTGGTGGGAGCAGAGGGGGAAAGAAGGTACAAGGAAGATAGAAAAGAGGAGTAAGAGAGGAAAAGAGCTTGGGGAAGAGAGATGAAGAGAGCACACCCATATCATGGGGGCTCCTACACGCTGTTCCTGGAGCCACTTCTGCTTGAGCTTGTCACCCTCTGTGGGACCATCTCTCCGACAGCTGACGTTGCTAATCCTAGTGCAGGCCAGCCAGCAACCACAGTCCCTGGAAGCTGCAGGTTATAAATATATTGTTGGCTCATTGGCCAAGAACCTGGGTGTGGTCTGCAGCTGCCCAGGTCCCTCTCCTGGGGAGAATGGAAACCTTCTTCATGGGGGAGGCCTTGTGATTATTTTTAGGTTGTTCTTGCCCTGGTTGACTTATAGCCGCTGCACTTACTCAGTGTTGCATGCTGTTGACCCTCCCTGCATTGCTCAACCCTTAGCAGCCTGTAACTCAACTCTGTGGCTCTTTTCTGGAAGACTTCCAGTGTCTCAATGCTCTTCTGAACTTGGGGTGCTCCAAACTGTCTGCGGTCTTCTTAAAGGCTGAGCTAAGGTTAGTATCTGCAGAATAAAGAAAGCCTTGTTACCTCTCAGGCACACAGTGTCTGGCCTCTTTGTATACACCCAGTGTATCACAAGCTTTTTTTTAAAGTCCTTTTCGTGACTACATTACATCATATATTTATAAATACGTCGCTGTTCATTGATACGCCTAGACCTTTCCTGGAATCTTTGCTTTCCCCACATCATCTTTCTATTGTTTCTCTATAGCATCTGTCATGAGAGCAGAAATTAACTAATAATAATGTGGCTACTCTTCTTTCCAGAGGCCTTTAATGTGGTGATAAGGTGCCCTCTTCCCAGGCAGAGACGTGCCCAGCCCGGGCTCTCTTTTCAGTTTGGGAAATGGATGTGCTTCAGACCAAGCTCTCTTTGCTGAGCGGGGCTGCTGAATTCAGCCTGCAACATCTCTTTAGAAGTTAGAAAAGCTGAATTCTGATTTCAAAGCACAGAGGGATCCCTCTCCCTCTGTTTACGGGAGATAGGGCCATCTCCTACCCTCGTTATTAATTCCTCTTCCATCTGTTCTGCTCACCTCTTCCAACATATTATCTGATTTCCCCCCCTGCCTCTTACAGATCACAAGGTAAAATCATGGAGCCTTAGAGCAGGAAGCCCATAGGGATTAATTTTTCAGAGCAGACACATAAGCCCCAGAAGAGCTGCAACTCAACCACAATCATGGTTAGTTATAAGCAGACTGACCAGAGTCCAGGAAGGGTGAGCTTTCCCTGCCATTTATCTAACTAGTGAATAAATGGTCGATGGGTCTGGATGTCAGCAAGAACTCTCTGGGTATTTTCCCCAAATCTCATTCTCAATTTATGGGGAGGCAATTTGTATGATTTCCCTGTGCATGGCTACTAGGCTTGAATTCATCATACCTTGCCTAGCCTTTGTGGAAAGAACTGTGGTCAAAATCTGACTAATTCATCAATGGATTTATGGCCTGTTCAAAGCCCATGTAAGAAATGGAAAGAACCGTGGCCATGAACAGCAGGATTTATTTGGTACTAGGTGGTTACCATAGAGGGACTCTACAATTTGTTGGCTATGAGGTTTTTGAAATGGTGGAATTTTGGACATGTGGCATTATTGTTTTTGGAGAGACGATGGAATACCCCACTCAATTATCTGTTGTGCTTGGATGAGTAATAAATTCCAGTGAAGAAATGCAGAAAACAGAATGGTAGGTTTTCTTCTTGAAAATGTTGGACTGTGCTTTAATCCCTTCCGCCCTCCACACGTCCCACCCATTTTTCCCTTGTGGTTCCTTCTAGTTATTCAAAACAATGTTTTTTTTTTTTCTACATAAAACAGTAAAGCACAAATGTAAAAATAAATCCCACTGATGGCTTTTAAAGTCAGGTTGCTCTGTGCCCAAGTGCTGGATTCACTTCTAAAAGTTGGGTATCATCGTTGAGTGCTGGACATCTAGACTTGTTTGGGCCCCAAGTCTCCGAGTGTTCCCTCCTGCATCTGCCCTCAGGACTCACTGCTCCTATTTTCCAGGGACATCTTGACACAAGTGGAATCCAAGGTTCTCTTTGTCCTTTCTAGTACACTTGTTTATTACACTTTAAAGACCACAATTTGAAAAACTAATGTGAGACATCGAGGTGTTTCCAAATGCTTTGACAGCTATACTTGATTTTATAAACATTATTTCTCTCCCTCTGGTACCCATTCTAACATATTCTTCCTTATTTGGGACTTTTGACCTGTCCCTGGATCCTTGCAAACACTGCATGCCCTAGGAAGGCTCCAGACCCAGGAGGAGGAAGGGAGCGTGGGGCAGTTCCAGGTTGCAGGGGGGCTGGGGCAGAGTGTCGGCTGCCTCAGATCGCTGTCACCCTGTGAGTCTGCTTGAAAGCCCATGATTCGTGGCACCCAACCAGCCAAAGGGCTCAACCTCATTTCCAGGGCACAAATTTCCACATCGCAAATCTTACCTAAATTTGGCCTGTGAATTAGGGAGGGGGCCCTGCAATGCAGGAGGGGAGGAATGGACACTCGGATATCGCTCACTGTCCCCATTTGGGGTTGTGGCTGTAGGCCCGGGGAGGTCAGGGTGGTGAGTGGTCTGCGGGGAGTTAAGTGACCCTTCGTCCCTTCAGGAGATGTTTCATGGCACTGAGTCCCTAGTGGAAGCCGGGAGGACAGGGGATTCAGAGAAGCACTGGAGGGAATGTCAGGCCAAGGCAGTAGTAATACGGCCGAGCACTGATGGGGGTGGGGGGCGTCAGCCGTAGCCCCTTCACTGGACCCTGTCTTTTCTGTTTGCCAGTTGCCTAGTTTGCTTGCATAGCAATGGCCAAAAGTGTACTTCAAAAGGTTTCTCAAAGACTCTCAAGGATTTTTAATACTTTTGCCTCTTTTTTGAAAATATTTTATTTATTTATTCATGAGAGACACACACACACACAGAGGGAGAGGCAGAGACACAAGCAGAGGGAGAAGCAGGTGCCATGCAGGGAGCCCGACGCGGGACTCGATCCCAGGACCCTGGGATGACGCCCTGAGCCAAAGTCAGACGCTCAACCGCTGAGCCCCCCATGCATCCCTACTTTTAAAAAAGGATTTTGTTTATTTGAGAGGAGACAGAGAGAGCGAGAATGAGTGGGGGGCAGGGGCCGAAGGAGAGGAAGGAGCAGGCTCCTCCTGCGCAGGGAGCCTATTGAGAGGCTTGAGCCCAGGACCCTGAGCCGAAGGCAGATGCTTAACAACAGAACCACCCAGGGGCCCAACACTTTTGTGTCTCAATTGTTCTGGAAAAGTAGCGTATATTGCATGATCTCCGGCACAGGGGTTTCCAAGCCCAGAGCTTCTGGAGGCCGGGTGGCCACTGCGCAGACGTCAGCTCCCCGAGGCCGCGGCTGCCCTCAGCCTGAGCCACTGCCCTGCTGGTGGAGGGCCCAGCGCAGCTTCCTTTTCCAGTTACAGGAGACGAGAGGCAGAGGTTGCAGGTGTGCTGACTTGACTTTTTAAAGTTGACACCTAATTCAACTCCTTTTAAATTTTTTCTCTCATTTTTTTTAGTTGGGGCAAAATACACATAACATAAAGTTCACCATCGTAACCATCGTTCAGTGTACAGTAGTGTCACGTGGATTCACAGCGTCGTGCGACACGTCTCCAGAACGCTCCATCCTGGGAGCTGCAGCTTTGAACTGTTAAACAGCCCCTGTGCCCCCTTCCCTCCCAGGCCCTGGGAACCAGCACTCTGCTGTCGCTACCAGTCTGGCTACCTCACCTAAGTGGTAACTCAAATTAAAAAAAGACCAAAAAAAAAAAAAAAAAAGCTCTGGAAGTCAAACAAGACCATTTGGGATTTATTTGCATCTATTTGCCTTTATTTTATTTTATTTTATTTTATTTTATTTTATTTTATTTTATTTTATTTTATTTTATTTTATTTTATTTTATTTTTTTGCCAGTTCTTTCTAGAATTCCCCCATGGTGCCCAAGAGACACATGTTCATTCCTGAAGAGCTTTTCTCCCTCCAGTCACTGGCAGAGAGGTCACCCACTGAGCGATGCCCGGCTCTGAGCCCGGCTGCGTGCTTCTCCATCTACCGGCCGCGCGGTACTCTCAGGACGGGTGGTTCCGCACGTGCTTCCCTGCACTGACCTCCCAGCAGCACAGGCAAGGCACCGGGCTTGCTGCGACAATAGCGGGGGGAGGGGAGGGTTGGAGCCATGGGCGAGCATCAGGCCACCCCTTAAACGCCCAGGTGCGACAGTGTAGGAGTCACTAGGTGCTTGATGTAAACACGAGAGGTCAGGGATGCTGAGCATCCTGCGGTGCCTCGGCTGCCGCTGAGATGTGTGGACTGTGCTGCCTGGTGCTGCCCTGGAGCTGTCCTGGAGCTGCCCTGGAGCTGCCCTGGTGCTGCCTGGTGCTGCCCTGGAGCTGCCTTGGAGCTGCCCTGGAGCTGCCCTGGTACTGCCTGGAGCTGCCCTGGTGCTGCCTGGAGCTGCCCTGGTGCTGCCCTGGAGCTGCTCTGGTGCTGCCCTGGTACTGCCTGGAGCTGCCCTGGTGCTGCCTGGAGCTGCCCTGGTACTGCTTGGAGCTGCCCTGGAGCTGCCTTGGAGCTGCCCTGGTGCTGCCCCGGTGCTGCCTGGAGCTGCCCTGGTGCTGCCTGGAGCTGCCCTGGTACTGCCCCGGTACTGCCTGGAGCTGCCCTGGTGCTGCCCTGGAGCTGCCCTGGTGCTGCCTTGGAGCTGCTCTGGTGCTGCCTGGTGCTGCCCTGGTGCTGCCAGGAGCTGCCCTGGTGCTGCCTGGAGCTGCCCTGGTACTGCCTGGAGCTGCCCTGGTGCTGCCCTGGAGCTGCCCTGGTACTGCCTGGAGCTGCCCTGGAGCTGCCTTGGAGCTGCCCTGGTGCTGCCCCGGTGCTGCCTGGAGCTGCCCTGGTGCTGCCCTGGAGCTGCTCTGGTGCTGCCTGGTGCTGCCCTGGTACTGCCTGGAGCTGCCCTGGTGCTGCCAGGAGCTGCCCTGGTGCTGCCTGGAGCTGCCCTGGTACTGCCTGGAGCTGCCCTGGTGCTGCCTGGAGCTGCCCTGGTACTGCTTGGAGCTGCCCTGGAGCTGCCTTGGAGCTGCCCTGGTGCTGCCCCAGTGCTGCCTGGAGCTGCCCTGGTGCTGCCTGGAGCTGCCCTGGTACTGCCCCGGTGCTGCCTGGAGCTGCCCTGGTGCTGCCTGGAGCTGCCCTGGTGCTGCCTTGGAGCTGCTCTGGTGCTGCCTGGTGCTGCCCTGGTACTGCCTGGAGCTGCCCTGGTGCTGCCCGGAGCTGCCCTGGAGCTGCCTTGGAGCTGCCCTGGTGCTGCCCCGGTGCTGCCTGGAGCTGCCCTGGTGCTGCCTGGAGGTCGGGGCCAGGAGACTGACATTGGCAGCGTTTCAGGCCTTGTCACATCCAGGCAGCCTGACCCCTGGCCTGTGACCCCTCAGCGCCGTGGATCGGAAGCAAACATTAAATATGAAGCTTTAATTTCCTTTCCCACTGGGGCCCGAAGTCCAGAGAAAGCGAAGCTGGCGGATGCTTCCCTGGCAGCCCGTGGTCAGGGGGCGGACCCACTCCACAGAGCCTGATACCCACGAGAGCGGGGACCTTGGGTCGCGGGGACCCTGGAGCGCGGGGACCTGGATCTCGGGGTGCAAGGACCTGGATCTCGGGGACCCTGGATCTCGGGGACCTGGATCGCGGGGACCTGGATCTCGGGGACCCTGGATCTCGGGGACCCTGGATCGTGGGGACCCTGGATCGCGGGGACCCTGGATCGCAGGGACCTGGATCTCGGGGACTCTGGATCTCGGGGACCTGGATCTCGGGGACCTGGATCGCGGGGACCTGGATCTCGGGGACCTGGATCGCGGGGACCCTGGATCTCGAGGTCCCTGGATCGCAGGGACCTGGATCTCGGGGACTCTGGATCGCGGGGACCCTGGATCTCGGGGACCTGGATCGCGGGGACTCTGGATCTCGGGGACCTGGATCGCGGGGACCTGGATCTCGGGGACCTGGATCGCGGGGACTCTGGATCTCGGGGACTCTGGATCTCGGGGACCCTGGATCGCAGGGACCTGGATCTCGGGGACCCTGGATCTCGGGGACTCTGGATCTCGGGGACCTGGATCGCGGGGACCTGGATCTCGGGGACCTGGATCTCGGGGACCTGGATCTCGGGCCGGGGTCCTCCCCCCGAGCCGGGCCGCCCCCATCCCGGGGCAGCAGGCCCCGCAGGCCCAGGCTGGCTGTCGCAGGTGAGGGGTTGCCTCTCTGGAAGGAGGCCTCGGGCCCTGCAGTCCCCGTGTCCCGGGGCGGTGGCTCGAGGGCTCCCTCCGCGGCCTCCCTTGGTCCGGGCTGCTCGCGGCTCTGCACTCGGTGTTTTCCCAGAACCAGACTTGCTCTTAAACGTGTCCCGGGGGCCGCGGGCCGCAGCAGGGGACAGGTGACCCGGCTGGTGGCCTGGCCGGGAGCCGGGGACCCCGCGGGGGCTCTAGGGCCCGGGCTGTGCGGCCGCGAGGGAGGTTCCCCCGCCCGGAGGTGCACCCGGCGGCCCGGGGGGCTCGGCCTGGCCTGGGGTCCACAGGGCCTTTGCACAAGCTCTGCCCGGGGCCGTAGGGGGCCTCGTGTCAAGGTGAAAGTCTGGCGGTTGGGACGAGGAGGGCGCGAACTCGTGCTTACTGGGTCCCTAGGCGGAGCCCAGCTGCACACCTGCAGGTGCAGGGAGGGGAGGCCCAGGGAGCTCAAAGGCTGGGTCCTTTCCCAGACCCTGGAAGGACCCTGGGGAGAGATTTCTGTACCCCCTCCACGGACGGGAAACCCAGCCTGGAGGAGAAGTGCGGACCGGAGCTGGTAAAGGTGGGGGCTGGCCCGGGTCTGGGAGAGCCCAAGCCCCGGATTTAGGGCGCAGGAGCTGCACACAATGCTTCTGTTAATTTCTACCTGCCGATCGAGGTGTCTAAGAAAAAGAAATAAATCCAAGCACAGAACTATTATTATGGGAACATATCCTGGATATTTTCCTTTTTTTCCAGTTATTTATTACTGTGGGATAAACTGCCCCAAAACTTAGTAGCATAAAACAGCCATCTTATAATGCTGACGGATTCTGGTGTCAGATTTCGGCCAGGGCACAGTAAGGACACCTTGTATTTGTTGCACGGGGTCGGTGCCTTGGGTGCGGAGATCTGAGCAGCTGGGGATGGCAGCTGGGGATGGCATGGATGTTTAGGGACGTGGACTGAGAGGACCTGATGGCTGAGTTCACCTGAATCTCTCCTTGTAGCTTGGGCTTCTTCACAGCTTGGCAGCCTTGGGATAGCTAAGGCTATGGGCTGGCATGCAGTTCCTAGAACAAGTGTTTCAGGAACAAGGTCGAATTTCATAGTCTTTGATGACCTGGCTTTGAAAAAATAAAAATAACGTATCCCGATACAGACTGGTATTAAATGAAAGTAACTTTATATTTTCCCTTTTACTCTTATACACACAATTTCTTCAACAATCTTACCTAGCAGAAACTATGCTTATTTCACCACATACGCTTGATTCACACCTGAAAAGGTGGTGTGAGAAACTCTGAGGACCTGTTTCTCAGCATAAAAACCGAATTGGTGAAAATTATTTTTTAAAGCCCTTAACTATTTAAAATCTCTGGAAATTGGGGCGCCTGGGTGGTTCAGTGATTGAGCATCTGCCTTGGGCTCAGGGTGTGACCCAGGGGTCCTGGGATTGAGTCCCCCATCTGGCTCCTCGTAGGGAGCCTGCTTCTCCCCCTGCCTGTGTCTCTGCCTCTCTCTGTGTGTCTCATGAATAAATAAATAAAAGTGTAAAAAAAAAAAAATCTCTGGAAATTGTCCTAAGAGCATACAGTAAATGAAGAAATATTAATTCAAGAAGTTCTATTAATCTTGGTAAAAAAAGGAAGATTCTGTGGCACTCAAGCCATAACCTGCTCAGTCTATCATCAGCTCAGCATGATGGAAGCTACACTTCAGGTGCATGTGCTTAGAACATAAGACTTCTTGTTCCACCAGCTTTCAGTCAAGGGTGACTTTGCATTTCTAGGAGGGAAAGCCTGCCAGCATTTCTCATCTCTCCTGGTTCTGTGTTAAATAGACTGACTTCAGGTGAGTGTGGCTGATGTTGACAATTGAAGTTGAGCATCGAGGGAGACGGGTCATAGAATGGAAACTCTAAGTGACAGGCCAAGGGTACTAGGGCTCCAATTGTCCTCACCCTGGCTTATTCAAAGGCTGGAAGTTTCATGCCAGAAGAAGCAAGGTGAGAAGACCAGAGGCTACTGCCCCTGCCTGCATGCTGTTCAGGGAGAAGCAAGCCATTGCCCTTCCCCAAGCTCTGGAGCATTTTGAGAGATTTTGGTTGACAAGAGAGGTGAGCCTTAAGAACAGAAAGCTCTGATTTCTACTCAAATGAATGACTTTTTTTTTTTTTAGAACGGAGTGCAGGGAGTTCCAGTCTAAGAGAGCTCTCAAAAACGATGGAGATTCTGGTGGTAAGCAATTAACAGAAGGCTGATAGCTCCATGAGAGTGACTTCAGTTGTGGGACAGCTAGTTTATCAGAGAACCAGGGAAAGAAACAGTTCAGAACAGCCCTCTGGGAGGTAAAACAAATCTTGAAGCCTAGCCTAAAAAATTTCCCCTGGAAAGGAGTCTGTATTTAAATGAGACCTGGGAGCAATCTATGCACCAGGACATTATTACAAACAATAGAGCAATTGGCAGGCAATTAGAAGAATCTAATAGCTGGATGTGGTATCACCAGAGACACGCAGCCTAACAGATGGATCAGGGAGAGAAACTGTAAAAGAGAGACCTGCTGAAACCACTGTCATCCCAGGGTGACTATGCAAATGCCCAAGGCAGTGCTTTCTGAGGAGCAATATCAGATTGCACAGGGGAAATGGACTTTCCTGTTTTAGACCACCCAAATCACTAACCGAAGGCAGAAGCAAATGACAACTATAAAAACAACAACCCCCAGAGGGAGACGGAAATCAGTATCCTGAGTTGTTATATTATTTAAAATGTCCAGCTTTTAATGAAAAAACAAGGCATTCAAAAAAATAAAAAATAAACAACAAAACAAAACCCAGAACAGTGAGACCTTTATATGGGGGAAAAGCAGGAAAGAACAGACACTTCTTGTGAGAGAGCCCACACATTAGATTTAACAAAGACTTCAACACAGCCATTGCAAATATATTCATAGACCTAGGAGGAGACATGTTAAAGGAAGTAAAAGAGTGTGCTAATAATCTCACCAAATAGAGAATATTAATAAAGACAGGGAAATTGTAAAAAAGATCCAAATGGAAATTCTGGAGTTGAAAATTATGATAACTAAAATGAAAAATTCACCAGGACTCAACAGTATATTTGAACCACCAGAAAAAAGAATCTGAAAACTTGGTGATAAGGATCATGCAATCTGAAAAACAGTTTTAAAAAATGCAGAAAAAGAAGCAGAGCATCAGAGAAACACAGAGAGCCATAGAGTGCACCAACATACATGGAATGATTGTATAAATAGAAGAGTAGAGAGAGGGAGGAGCAGAAAAAAATGTTTGAGGAAATAATGGCTGAAACTCCCCAAGGGTGATAGAAAACATGAATCTATACATCCTAGAACCTTGATAAATTCTAAGTAGAGAAAATACAAATAGATTCACATCTACTATACCATATTTAAAATGCCGAACCCTAAAAGGATTAATGATTGATTCCTCATTAGTAACAGTGGAAGCCAGAGGCAATGGGATGTCTAAAGACGAAAAGAAAAAAAAATGAACTAATTTTACATCCAGGAAAGCTATCTTTCAAGAAAACAAGATAAAAATAAACAAAAACTAAAGAGATTTCATTGCTAGAAGACCTGCTTCGTGAAAAATACTAAAAGGAAATTTTTTAGGTTGACAACAAGTGACCCCGATGGGACTTTGAATTCATCTGAGAAATCAAAGAGCACTTGTAAAGGTAACTAGGTAATCATAAAAGACACTAACAATGCATATTTTTCTTTTTATTATTTAAAAACAAATTATATAAAACAGTATGGACATACAATTGACCCTTGAGTAACATGCAGGTTAGGGTTGCTGACTTTCTAGACAGTAAAAAATTTACATATAACTTTGACTTCTCCAAAACTTAACTATTAGCCTACTGTTGACCTGAAGCCTTACCAATAACATAAACAGCTAATTTACACATACTTTGTGTGCAATACGTATTATACACTGTATTCTTAAACTAGAGAAAAGAAAATGTTGTTAAGAAAATCATAAGGCAGAGAAAATTTACAGTATTTACAGTTCCGTATTGGATTTATTTTATAAAATCCATGTACAAGTGGACCTGTGCAGTTCAAGCCCACATTATTTAAGGATCAACTGTAATTGTCTAATTGAGCTAATGACATATAAAGATGTGATATTCAAAAGAGATGATTGTGAGCAAAGCTCATTAGCATAAGGAAATGCTGCCAGATGGTAAGTGGAATTCATAGAAACAAATAAAAAAGTCATAAATGGTAAATTGGAGGGTAACATAACAGACTCTACAAGTAAAACTTGCTTTCCTTTTCATTTAACTTCTTTAAAATACATAAATTTACATAACCTAATAATTAAAACAATGTATTACTTGGTTTGATATATGTATATCTCAACCTTACAGAAATAAAAAGGATTATAAGGGAATGCTATGAACAATTGTATGTCAACAAATTTGATAATTTAGATGAAATGGACACACTTTTAAGAAGCTCAAACTACTAAAACTGATCAAAAGAAATAGAAAATTTGAACAGACCTAGACAAAGCAAAAAGATTGAATTAGTAATTTAGAAATTCCCCACAAAGAAAAACCCAGGTCCAGACTTACTTTATTTCTAAACTGTCTAAACATTTAAAATAGAATTAATAGAGGCAAGAATATGCAATGGGATAAAGACAATCTCTTAAAAAATTGGTGCTGGGAAATCGGGACAGCAACATGTAGAAAAATGAAAATTTACCGCTTTTCTCTACTATACACAAAAATAAACTTAAAATGGATTAAGGACCTTAATGAAACCATAGAAATCCTAGAAAAGAGCACAGGCAAAAATTTCTCTGACACCAGCCATAGCAACATTTTTCTAGATATATCTCCTCAGGTAAGGGAAACAAAAGCAAAATAAACTATTAGGGTTACATCAAAATAAAAAGCTTTTGCACAGAAAAAAAATCAGTCAATAAAACTAAAAGACAACTTACTGACTGGGACAAGGTATTTGCAAATGGCATATCCAATAAAGGGTTAGTATCCAAAATGTGTAAAGAACTCATAAAACTAAAAAACCCCAAAGCCAAATAATCCAATTAAAAAATGGCAGAAGACATGAACATACATTTCTCCAAAGAAGACATGCACATGGCCAACAGACATATGAAAAGATGCTCAACACCACTCATCATCAGGGAAATGCAAATCAAAACCACAATGAGATATCACTTCATGCTTCAGAATAGCTAATATTAAGAACACAAGAAACAACACACACACACACACAGAGGAATATTATTCAACCATAAAAATAATGAAATCTTGCCATTTGCAGCAGCATGGATGGATCTAGAGAATATAATGCTCGGTGAAATAAGTCAGAGAAAGACAAATACAAATATGATTTCACTCATATGTGAAATTTAAGAAACAAAACAGATGAACAACAAAAAAGAGATAAGCCAAGAAATAGACTCTTAACTATAGAGAACAAACAGATCTTGTTACCAGAGGGGAGGCTGGTGGGGGATTGAGTAAAATAGGTGGAGAGAATTAAGAGGACACATCATGATGAGCACTAAGCAATGTCTAAAATTGTTGAACCAGTATACTGTACACCTGAAACTAATATAGCACTGTATATTAACTATACTGGAATTAAAATAAATAAAATAAAAGAGTTAAGTACAAATTTTTCCAAAAAAAAAAAAAAAGGAAGGAACAGTAACCAACCAATTCTATAAGGTCTTTATTACACTGATACAAACTGTGATAGTCATCACACACAAAAAAGAAAACATCTCTTATGAATACAGATATGAAAATCTTTAACAAAATACAAATTAAATTTGACAACACATAAAAACACAACACATGGTGTCATTGCACACCATGACAATGGATTTATCAAAAAAATTTGGTTTAACATAAAATAACCTATTAATATGGTATTCCATATCAGTGCAATGAGGACAAAAACTGCACCATAACCTCAATAAATTTAGAAAAAGCATTTGATAAAGTCTAAGATCCCTTCATGGTAAAAATACTAAAAAATCACACCAATTTGATAAAGGAGGTCTATACAAAAACCCACAGGTCACATCATATGTAATGGTGAAAGACTGTTTTTATCCTAAGATTCAGAAAAATGCAAAGACGTTTGTTGTTATCATGTCTATTCAAAATTATACTAGAAATTCTAACCTAGGAAATTAAACAAGAAAAAAAGGCAGCCATATTGGAAAGAAAAAAGTGAAACTCTGCTTATTTGCAAGTGACATGATCTTATATATAGAAAATCCTAAGGACTTCACTAAAAAACTATTCAAACTAATAAACTAGTTCAGCAAGTTAGCAATACAAGATCAATATACAAAATCAATTGTATCAATTATATTTCTATACACTGGAACCAATCCGAAAATGTCAAATCACTATATTATACACCTGAGACTAACTGTACATTAACTAACTGGAATTTAAATTAAAACTTATAAAAGAAATTAAAACTTATAAAACAATTCCACATACAATAGCTTCAAAAAGAATAAATGCTTAGGAATAAATTTAACAAAAGAAGTGAAAAACTAAGTGATGAAACTATAAAAAAGTGTTGAAAAAGTTAAAGAAGAGGTGCCTGGATGGCTCGGTTGACTGAGCATCCAAATCTTGATTTCAGCTCAGGTCATGGTCTCAGGTCATGAGATCTAGCTCCGTTGGACTTGGCTCACTGGAAAGTCTACTTGATTTTCTCTCCCTTTTTCTCTCCCCCTGCTCATGCATTCTTTTTCTCTCTCAAATAAGTAAATCTTCTTTTTAAAAAAAGAAATAAAGAAATAAAGAAATTAAAGAAGACCCGAATAAATGGAAAGACGTCCCATGTTTGTGGATCAGAAGACTGAACGTTGTTCAGTGGTAGTATCCACCCTCCTACGATTGACCTACAGAGTCAAAGCAATTTACATCATAGCACCAGTTGATTTATTTGATGAAATTGACAATTTGATTCTCAAATTCATGTGGAAATTAAAAGGATCCAGAATAACCAAAGCATTCTTCAAAAAGAAGAACAAAGTTGGAAGGCTCACACTTTTTTATTTTAAAAACTTACTACAGCTTGAAACAAGTGTTTATTATTGCTAAAAAAAAAAAAAAACAACTTACCACAATACCATAGGAATCAAGACAGCGTGGCACTGGCATAAGGATAGACATATAGATCAATAGAATAGGATTGAGAATCCAGACATAAACCATCACATTTATAGTGAATTGGTTTTTAGCAAGTGTCAAGACCATTCAAGGGAGGGAAGACTAGTCTTTTGAACGAGTGGTGCTGGGATAATACTGGATATCCACAGGCAGAAGGATGAAGTTGGCCCCCTTATTCAACTAATACAATTAAAATGGCTACTCTTTTTTTAAAAAAAAGATTTTATTTTTATTTATGAGAGAGAGAGACAGGCAGAGGGAGAAGCAGGGCCCATGCAGGAAGCCTGATGTGGGACTCGATCCCAGGTCTCCAGGATCATGCCCTGGGCTGAAGGCAGGCTAAACTGGTGAGCCACTGGGCAGCCCCTATCTCTCAGATTTTTAAGTTTTCTCTGGTTACTCAGTAGTCTGACTACCATATGTTGAGGTATGGTTGTCTTTGGTTTATCCTGTTTAGGGTTCTTCAGATTTTCAAAACAGTGGTTGGATGTCTTTAACCAATTTTAAAACTTTCTTATTTCCTCTGTGCCATATATTGCTCCAATCTCTCTCTCCTCTCCATCCAAGACTTTGTTCACTATATGGTTTTTGACTATGTGCCCTGTATGTCTCCTATACTATTCTCTTACACTATTCTTTTTTTCTTTCTGTGCTTCTGTTTATACATTTTTCTATTGACTTATTTTTAATTTCACTTCTCTTCTTTCCAGCCTGCCTTCATACCCCCCCATGGACTCTTAATTTTATATTTATATATTACATATTTTAGTTTTATAACATCCATTTAATTGTTTTGTATTCTATGTTGAACTAACCATTTTTTCATAGATTTTTGTGCACCTTTTTTCTCTATTTTCTTTAATGCATTAATTAATTCTTTGCTATTTCCAAAAATCTGGATTTTCTGTATGTCTGCTTTTATTGCTTGTTTTTCTTTTGATTATTGGACACATCTTCCTGCCTCTCTGTTGTCGTATGCTTGACATTGTATATATATAAAAAAGAACTATAGCAGCTCCATATATCTTTCCTCAGCAAGGGTTTTCATTTTCTTCCAATAGTATATAGGGTAAAAGTATGATTTCTTCAGTGAAAGCAGGATCAGGCCTAACTGTGGCCTGTGAAACTAGTTCAGCTCTGGTTTATCCCTGTCCACAGGATGTAGTCCTTCTTGGCTTTGAATTCTTGGTTTTTTTTATCTTAGATGGTTTGCTACTCACAGGTGTTAGCTTAGTCTTTAAATCAGTTGGTAATGGCAGCTGCAAAATCTAATAAATATTTTGAAGTGGAAACCTGTTGTTCATTTTAGGCTCCTTCTTAGCTGGACTGTATTTTCAGAGCACTGTGGAACGGGGGTGGGGAGGAGACAATTTTACTCTAGTTTTCTGGCCAAGTTCCCTAAGCTTCTATGCTATCCTAGCACTAGCCAGTGACTAGTGGGGTTTCCAGGATATATTATACTCAATGGCTTTTGTTTTTAATTGCAACTCTCTTGATTTTTTACTTTTTTCTGTACATTGCTTGAACACAAACAGCTGCTTGAATACAAAAACTGTACATCACTTAGAGATCATAGATTTGGAGTTGGAATGAACATATTTCATGTAAGAGTCAGCGTCTTGCATGGCAAGAGGAATGTGGATGGATAATTGGGAAGTTAAAGGGGTGGACTGTTGCTGACACTGTTGGTTATCTACTCAGGATTTATTTTCTGCTTCTTTCCTCTTAACAGGACTTTAAATTTATTTAGGCATCTACATTCCTGTGTGCAACACATGCCTCAGGAAAGCTAATTCCATCCTCAGCTCCAGGGAGTGGATCTAGCTGGTCTAGAGGTAATTGCATCTCCATTGCCAGTGATTTGATTAAGGAAGAAATAGGTGGTTTCATAGCTTGGATGGATGGATCCCTGACATCACTTTTGCGTGTGGGAAGTTTATGGGTGGGAAATTTGGAAAAAGACGGAATTTCAAGGTTTTCTAATGTAGCCTCCAAAGTAGTATTAGAAGCTGAATAGTGGGTCCCCCCCCCTCCGCAGAAAGCATCAGTTATCAAGCTTTTTAAGCATTTCAGTGATCTTGATGTCGGCCATTAGCATGTGACAGAATGTGCCCCAAGTAGTCTTTTAAGGGCAAAGTGCATCTATTTACACTCTGACCCAGTGTTCGATCATTCCCATGAAAGTGAACAAGCTCTTGTTGTGATGTGGGGTGTTAGATCCTTTTGCAACTCATGATGCCATAAATCAGAACCCTGTGGTTGCCTTGGCCTTTCCGTGTTGCCCATGGTAAAAATTGAAGCTCTGTCCTCAACACTGAATTGAATACGTAGCTAATGTCAGCCTGGGGAATGATTGATTTTTCTCTGGCATTATGTTTTCATTTCCCCTGTGATTCACTTGAAGCGGAATTCCTATGGCTTAAGCCAAGTAATAGCAACACATTCACATTTATAAAGCCTCTTGGATAACTTCATATTTTTAATAAGTGGGCCCTAATGATAGTTTAGTTTCATGTCCAAGACCACTTCATTTTTGAATGAATGAAAAATGTCATATTTTCATTCCTTTCTTCAATAAACACTGATTGAGCACTTAATATTTCAGGCATTATGTTAGGATTTGGGACATGGAAAAAAATTCTCATCCTCCATGCCTCCCCCTCAAGAAACACAAACATGTGAGCACAAGGACAAGTGTTTCTGGTTGTCCATTGGAGCCCTGTTCATAGTAACACAAGGGTGAAACCAGTTCAACTGTTTCTTAGTAAGAAAATGGTTGAATACATTATAATTCATTCATATAATGGAATACTATACAGTAATTAAAATTAATGAAAAATGGTACGTGTTATACCATGGATAAACCTCAAAAGTATAGCAACCAGTAAACAAAAAACAAGTAGCAAAATAATACGTACAGCCCTATACTACTTATGTACAACGTTCAGACCCAATGTATGAAATAGCATATCTTGTACATATGAAATAAAAGTACGAAAATATGCTTTAAGATGGGCATTTCATTTGGGAAGGAAAAAATAGAAGAAGTATAAGGGTGAGGCTTTATCTGGGTTAGTAATATAATTATAATTTTTTTAAAGAGAGAGCGATGAAGCCAATTTCATAAAACATCAGCCCTTGCTTAGTTTTAGTAGAGGGCAAATAAATGTCAATCATATTTTTTCTGTATTTTAATGTATGAAATGTTTTATAGTTAAAATAATATTTAAATACAAAGCACAGAGGCATTATCTATAGTAGCTCAAATTTTAGTGAGGAAGCAAAACCAGAAACTAGTCGTGGTTTGGTAAATGCTCATAACATAAAAGACAGGAGGCATAAAAGAGCAGCTGATAGCTCAGACTGGGGATTTGGGAGTACCTCCTGGGAAAGTAAAGGCTGATCAGTGTTGAAAAGCAATATAGTAGTAGGGGACACAGTGAGAAAGAACACTCCAGGCAGAGAGCATCCTCAAGACCTCTAGAACATAAAGCCTGATGCTTTATATGTGTTGCTCTCTCTAGTATTTACAACTGCCTTTTAAGGAACTTATTATTGTCCTTAGTTTATGAACGAAATAGCTAAAGTTTAAATAGCTTGCTCAAGATCACATAGCATCTAGTTGGTGGATCTTCCACTAAGGTCTGTTGGGCTCCAAAGTTGGTGTTCTTTCCATTAGACGATGCAAGACCTTATGCATCCTCTCCACCAAAGAATTCCACAGGCAAAAAAAAAAAGGAATTCCACAGAAAAAGTCCTCATCTACAGTAGTTATAATCTGTATAAAACTGAAATCATGATAAATATTTGTCCTTTTTGAGGGGGAGGGGATATCCATAAAGCAGAACAATCTCAGAAGAGGCATCATTAAATCTCAAGGATCTAGATCTAATTACTGATTTATACAAAGTACAAGGGACATGTAAATGACACCATTAGTATGCAATCAGCAAATTCAAAACATGGAAAATGCTCAAATGCTTTGGACAAATGGCCTCGTTTCTTTAACAAATCTATTTTAGGGAAAAACAGAAGAAAACTATAGATTAAAAAGGACCTTAAATATACATGAGCCAAGTACAATGCATGGACTTTGGACCTCATTTGAATAGACGATAAAAAAATCATGAAATCGTTACAGAAATGTGAACACTGACTGGATATTTGATGTCATTAAATAATTTTTGTTATACTTTTTATGCGTGATAATTATAGTTTAATGTTTTTTCCCCAAAAACAGAAATTATTATTTTGAAATGCCTATGGAAAATTTTTTAAATGAAATAATATATCTTGTATTATTTCAAAGTACTTGGAGGAAAAGGGTGTTATGTGTGGGTGTATATAAATCAGATATATATGGATAATTATGGAATTGACCAAAGGATGCAGAAAAGGTCATTACAATATTTTTTCTACTTTTATGTGTCTACTTAAGATACTTTCCAGTAAGAAGCTAGAAAAAAATGGGGAAGCAACAGAGATGATCTTGTCCACTTTTCTCATTGATGCTTGAAACCTCTTTGTGTAATGTCAGTTACATAAAAATGTGAACTCATTCATTCTTCCACTTTTTAAAAATGATTTTTTGTCAGAATTTAGTGTTTTTTTTTTTTTTAAGTAAATACTTATGGTGGAAAAAGGAAAGCCTAATTTTCCTGGCAATATTGTTTGGCCTGGGAGATTTTTTTTATTATATGGCAAATGTTTAAATCTTTCAAGTATAAAAATAAGTAGCTCATTTTTTGTCATTTGCAGGGGAAGCTTAACTATTTCATGACACTTTAGACTTAATTTAACCTGAAATAAATGTTGAAATGTTGGATTATTAGATAAATTGATAGTTTACAAGTTAATTATAGAGCTTTTTAGATATAAAGCACTATAGAAGTCTTGAGTATGAACTAAATGTTAAAAACTCTATTTTAGCATGTTGGTATTATTTTTCTTTGTAGCTATCCTTCTTATTTTGCATCTTCCAAATGCTGATTGCATATAGGTCCAATGGAAGAATAATGTGGCTGATTAAGTAAAAGTAGTTATTAAAAAGTAACAATATGATGGTTAAGTACAAGGTGCGGGCACCAGACACACTTGGGTTGGACCAGGGGTCTTTTGCCTTGGACACACTAACTATTATCTTTAAGTCTCAATATGCTTAGGCAGGAAATGAAGGGCTGAGATTTCCATGGGATAACGCATGCCTGGCACGTAGCTATGCCCTGCAAATACCAGCTCTTATTCCTGGGATCTCTATGTGTACAGTAAAGATAATACAGGCACCAGCAAAACAATCACAGAGACTATGGAAGATACGGGCCACTGCCCTCTGGCTTATCATCTGGTTGAGAAGCAAGCGGTTGCTAGGCATGGAGCGCCTGTGTCCGGTCTCTGGTGCCGTGAGAGAGAGACCCACGTCCTCAATGTTCTCTAGCACCCAACAGCCGCACCGAACTTGAACGCCCATCAAAGCAGACTTCTGCTTAAAATGATATTCTTCATGTTTCAGAGCAGGAAATTAAAAGTTTGTCTCTGAAAATGATGAAAAGAAAGGATTCCAAACATGTATGTGCTCTCACATTTTTGGAAGCAGTTAAGACACTTTTAGTAATATATTCTTGTGTTTGTTACCAAATTTTTATTTTTAATAAAGAGGGCTACAGCTTTTTAAAAAGAGAATACAAAAAAATGTATCTGGATCCTTGCCTTTAAGTAAACACAATCAAGAGTGCTGCTGCTTGATCCCATGTGACATTTATTTAGAATTATGCATATCTTTTAAAGATGAAGTTACAGATACCTCAGATGGTCATTTCCTGTGATATTCCAACTTTTTAAGGCTCATCAGCTTTTCCATGTAGCTGGAGACTTGGGAATTCACAAACAAAGGTGCCCTAGAGCCTTTCTATTATTCTTCAATGTTTGTAACATGACAAGTGGCAAATAATAAAAATGTTTAGAATGTCCCCAAAGGAAACTTATGGCCAGGAAATGTTTAAATTCTTTTAATAACTGGTTGGTTCCTGGTGAGACAAGCACTTTATACATGTATAAACAAAAAAGGCATGTAACATAGTCCATTCATTACAGGAAAGAATAATTAAAATAAAAACAGGTCAATGTCTTTAGCAAGGAAGTCAGCTGTCCAATGAAGGCATATCTTTGACTTAAGTTTAGTTCTAAATCCTAAATGTTTATTCAGTGATACCTCACACCTTTGCCTCTTGAGTTTCTAGAGAAAGTGTTGACTTTATTATTCAAAGAATATTCCAGTTTTGGAAGTGACACAGAAACAAATAGGATTAATCAGTTTTCCTTACATTTTTCTTTAGTTTTGTAAAATATATAAAAAAGTAGATGTCATTATTAATTGCCAATTGTTACTCTTTTGAGTTTTTTAATTGTTTAGTGTTATTGCCAAAGTCTGATAATATGGGTAATTGAGATTCATGACACCATTTCTGAATGAGGCGCTTATGGGTTAAAAAAAAAAAAAAACAACCCAAAGTAGTGACTTCAGGAATCACAGTTAATGAGAAAGAATTTGTGCATTTTCTAATGGTCTCTCACATATTTGAGCCATCACACATTATATTAGTGGAAATGATCTCTCCTCATTTAATTTTCCTTTGGTGTTTGTCTTTGAAACTTTTTTTTTTTAAAGATTTTATTTATTTATTCATGAGAGACAAGCAGAGACACAGGCAGAGGGAGAAGCAGGCTCCCTGCGGGGAGCCCGATGCGGGACTTGATCCCTGACCCTGGGATCACGCCCTGAGCCGAAGACAGATGCTCAACCGCTGAGCCACCCAGGCATCCCTGTTATTAAAACTTATAGTGAATTTGTTTCTGTGTCTTTCTCTGCCACTTCTCTTGGCCAAATGAAAAGTCCACAGCTGAGAAGTGGAACAGGGATGTTGTGGGAAAGCAGGAAGCCCTGCCAGGTCCTGGTGTGCGCCCTCCATTCAGCACTCCAGCAGACTCCAGCAGGCACACTGGGGGACGGATCCAGGTTCCAGGGCCTCCTGGAAGGTGGAGATGTTTTGCTGACAGATTAGGACTGTTTTTGGAAAGAATATTTTCATTGGCATGATTAGCTGCCATCTAATTTTGCTGCCAGCTGCCAGGTGTTGTGGGAAGGGGAGAGATAAGGACGGTAGAAGAGAAATAGCTCGGACAACTAGAGGAGTTAAGTTTTCACATCTTTCACCATCCCAGCCTTAAAGTATAGCTTTTCTTTTAAGTCCTCATCTGCCTTGCTAGGTCAAAGTACTTTTTACTTTATATGAAAAATGCTCCCCAGGGGAAGTACTCTGACTCTGTTTCTGAAACTGATTAATGCTCTTAGTGTCCCCAAAGAGCCATTACTAAGTGTCTAAGTTACAGTTTCAGAGGAAATGGGATGTGTTTTTGAACCCATCTGAGATGGCTTCATGGAGGGTAAATCTCAAGTTGCATTTAAAAAAAGGGAAAGCCTGTGGTTTGGCCAAAAAGAATGAATTATATATTCTAGATCCATGTGTGGTGACTTGGTTTGGGGGGGGGGGGGAAAGGATGCATAGGGGAAGGAATAGCAGGGAGGATGTTTTGCCCATGTTTGCTTGCAGGAATAGAGTTCATCCAGTTAGAAGCAAAACAGGATTTATTACAGGATGCTTGTCGGGAAGACTGAAGAAACAGATTTCAAATTGGTCTTTTAAGAGCACTGCCCCCAGCCACCCTTCAGAACTAAAGAAGTTATTGCCTCTCATCTAATTCAGCTGACATCAGCCACATTGGGAAATGGTGGCCACAGCTGGTAGCTCCAAAGCCATCCCGTCCACCATGATCAGGAAGGCTCTCCCGGCGGGTAGTTGGCACAATCAGGAAACTTCCGTGGGTAGGAAGCAGCTCGCACCAAAACCATGCTGAGCCTTCTGCAGTCCACACCAGCAAAAGAGCGACCCTGGGCAGTGCTCTTCAGTAGCCCACGAAGCCAGGGAGTAGCTACTGCTCTCACTGACGAAGAGATGCCTCCATTATGAGGCTTGTCAGCAGAGATACTAGAAAGATTCCTTCCAAATCTCGCATTCATGTTTCTAAATAGTGGAGCCTAACTCATTACACAACTCGAGATGCAAGAGAATTGAGAAGCTGCAGTAAAAACCCTAGTTTTCTAGTGTCTGAAATAGATAATAGCACACGGGAAGGATGGTGACATGGATGCTGGTTGAATGGATTCACAGTGCGTGTCACAGTTCCCCCCTTGGGCTACTCAACTCTCATTCATGCTCCTTTCCCTCAATTTAAACTTCAAAACATCAGTAATTCCTTGTGTAATAAAAGTTAGAGCTTATTTTGGGTTCTAGCCCAAGATGGTGACAGAGAAGACTCTTGAACTCCCCTACCCCAATGGACACCCTGAATGGGCAGCTATTCACCGAAAAATTTCCTCTGAAAGAAATCCAGAAACTGGTTGAGTGACTCCTACAAATTGGGCAAATGAAAAAATACCCGTATTGAAATGGACAGGAAATGCTGACACATACTCTTGGTGTAAACCCCACCCCTGACTGAGGGCTGTACAATCGGGATGGAACCGCCAACTCCCGGCTTCTCTGTGGGGAGTGAAAGATTTGGATCCCACTTCGAGCATCCGGAACTTTTAAAGCTCCCATCTTAGAGATGGGCCCCCAAACTCCAAACTCTGCAAACCAGCGGGGCTTGTATCCACAAGACCCACAAGACTAAATAGCAAAACAATTGCAATTGCTATTAGCAAGACTAATAGCAAACAGTTCTTTTTAAAAATATTTTTTTATTGAAGTTTGATTTGCCAACATATAGCATAACACCCAGTGCTCATCCTGTCAAGTGCCCGCCTCCGTGCCCATCACCCAGTCACCCCCACCCCCCACCCACCTCCCCTTCCATCACCCCTAGTTCGTTTCCCAGAATTAGGAGTCTCTCATGGTCTGTCTCCCTCTCTGATTTTCCCCACTCAGTTCCCCTCTTTTCCCCTATAATCCCTTTCATTATTTCTTATATTCCCCATCTGAGTGAGACCATATGATGATTGTCTTCCTCAGATTGACTTACTTCACTCAGCACAATACCCTCCAGTTCCATCCACGTTGAAGTAAATGGTGGGTGTTCATCATTTCTGATGGCTGAGGAATATTCCATTGTATACATAGACCACATGTCCTTTATCCATTCATCTTTTGCAAACAAATAGTTCTTTTCTTTAAGATTTTATTTATTTATTCATGAGAGACAAAGGGAAAGAGGCAGAGACATGGGCAGAGGGAGAAGCAGACTTCCCGTGGGGAGCCTGATGCGGGACTCGATCCCAGGATCCTGGGATCATGACCTGAGCCAAAGGCAGATGCTCAGCCACTGAGTCACCGGGGCACCCCACAAACAAGCAGTTCTTAACAGGCTCTCAAAGACTCACCATGGCTCTTCAGCTCTTAGCCCAAAGCTCAATACAAAAGGAACAGACACAATGCTCACCTTCCAGTCTCCCTGAAAAGGGTTTATTTGGGTACATCAAGAGCTGCCGTCTGAGGATCAGGCTTCTAATTTGGCACACATCTAGGGGATGCCTGCCGTCTTCTCCAGACATCAGGGAAGCCCAAGGATGCTTCCTCAGCCTTTTCCCTCTAGCAATTACAAATTGTTGGCATCTTCCTGGGAGGAGCTGCCACCTAAGAGACGGGTCCCTGGACTAATGGCTCTCGTAGCCTGGGCCTTACATTCATGAGTCCCACAGCCCTGTAGCAAACAGAGTAGCAGTTACCTACTGCGTATACTCCCAGGGCTCAGGCCAGTGTTGGCCTGGGAGAGGTCTATCTGCATGCTTTCAGAACAGCTGCCTAGGAGTCAGCTTCTCATCTGGCATGTGTCTAGGGGTGACCGAGGTTCTCCCTGGAGATCAGGGAAACCTATGGATACCTCTACTGCCTTTTCCCTCTAGCCTGCTGCCAATTGTCAATACCTTCCTAGGAGGAGCTTGTACATACATCCCAAGGGATGGCTCCCTAGATCTCCTGGCTCTCAGTCATGGGGCTTGCATTCATGAGTCCCACAAAACTGTAGCAAACAAAGAAAAAATTTTTAATGGGCACAGGATCCCCACTCCCCATAACCTTATACCTAAACCAAGTGCAGTAGGAGTAGGAAAATGCCCATCTCACAGTTTCTCCCTGAGGAGGGCCTAATTACACTTTCCCAGCTGCTGTCTGAGGGCACGACTTCTTTAAAAAATGTTTTTCTGGTTTTATTCAGATATGATTTACATATAGCACTATATAGGTTTAATGATTTAAGTTATATATATATTGTAAAATGCTTACAATAAATTTAGTTAACATCCATCATCTCATACAAATACAAAAAAAAAAGAAAAAAACCTTTAAGGATCTATTCTCTTAACACCTTTCAGATACACACCATACAGTAATGTTAACTATAGTAATCATATTGTATGTTACATCCCCACTACTTACCTATTTTTTAAAATTTGAGAATAGTTGATACACAATATAACATTAGTTTCAGGTATAGAGCATAGTGATTCAACAAGTTATAAAGTCATAAAGTTATCCTATGCTCACCAGAATTATGGCTACTTCTGTCACCACTGCTTATTTATCTTATAACTTGAAGTTTGTACTTTCTGACCACCTTATATAGTTCTCTCTCCCCCTAAGCCCCACCTCTGGTAACCACAAATTTTATCCCCTTTTCTATAAATTTTATTTTGTTTGTTTAAACTCTGCATATAAATGATATCATATGGTATTTGTCTTTTTTTGTCTAACTTATTTCATTTAGGATAATGCCCTGAAGGTCCATCCAAGTTATTGCTACTGGTCTTCACGTGTATAGTTTCCTTTCCTTCTACTATTTTAGTTGCACAAGGAAAATACTTCAAAGCTGTTTTAATCCACATATGTCAACTGCCCTGGGCCCTAGGTCCTGGGCTGATGGAACCTGTGACTAAAGTTCCCCTGAATCCTGCCATTGAAGCATTTTCCCTTCTGGAAGCTGTGGGCTGAGTGCTGGACCATCTCATGCAGCCTCACCCTTTTCCTCCCCTGTGGCATTCCCTGTTTGGCTAACTGGGAGGTTAAACCCATGAGACTGCTTTCAGTTAAAGGGACCTTTATTTGTAGAGAACAGAAAGAAACATGTTGTGAAAATACTTTTGTCTCATGACTTTTACTAAATCCTGGGAAGTGAAGATATTGTAGGACTACAGAATGTAAGATTTATTTAAGAGACATGCTTGCCTTTCCCTAGGCATCTGTATGTCCTTGAAGCTGCCATGTGGTAGAGTCATAAATTAGTTCTGGGACCATCTTATTATCTGATTTCATTGGCTTAGGAATGTTCTCCATTCTAATGCTGAGCTGAGGGCATGACTTCTAATCAACCTGCATCTAGTTGCTGATTGTGATTTTTCCCTTTGGTATACCCTCAACACCAAAGACAGAGAAAGAAGCTTGGACAATCACGGAGGTTTCAGAGGCACAAGAGCTCAAGCCGGGCTGATTGGCAAGGTTCATTTCCTACTTGAAGCTGGTCTGTCAAGACTGGGAGAAATGGCTGTTATATCTAATGCACAGAAACCAACAGAGAGTAGCAAGGAGAATGAAGAAATAGAGGAATGTGTTCCAAATCAAAGAACAAGATATGACTAGAAACAAAACTTAATAAAAAGGATATAGTGATTTACCTGATAGAGTTCAAAATAATGATCATGAAGATACTCAAATTCAGGAGAACAATGCATGAACAGAGTGAGAATTTCAACAAGGAGACAGAAAATACTAAAAAGCACCAAACAAATGATAGAGATGAAGAATTCAACTGAAAGACTCAATAGAGGGTTCAACAGCATCCCAGACCAAAGGGAAGAAAGGACCCATGAACTTGAAGACAAAGCAGTGGAATTCCTTCAATCAGAGGAGCAAAAAGTAAAAAGAAAAAAGTGAAGATAGCTTTGAGGGCTTAGGAGACACCACAAATAGACCAATGTATAGATTATAGGGATGCCAAAAGGAGAACAGAGAGAGAAAGAGGAAGAAAGATTTTCAAAGAAGTAATGGCTGAAAGCTTTTCTTCCCTGAAGAAAGAAACAGAAATCCAGATACAGGAAGCCCAGAAGGTGCCAAATATGATAAACCCAAAAAGACTCACATTGAGACAGGTTATAGTTAAATTATCAAAAAATTAAAGAAAAATAACTTTAAAAGTAACTAAATTCTCCAGCCAAAACATGTAGAGTCAGTGAAAGGATAAAAAGAAAAAAGACTCCATTATATATTGTTGGGGCACTGGGTGACTCAGATAGTGAAGCATCTGCCTTTGACTGAAGTCATGATCTCCAGGTCCTGGGATCAAGTCCCATATTGGGCTCCCAGCTCAGTGGGAAGTCTACTTCTCCCATTCCCTTTCCCTCTGCCTCTCCCCCTACCTGTGCTTTTTCTGTCTCTCCCTTTCTCTCTCAAATGAATAATAATAATAAAAGATTCAATCAACTATATGTTGTTAACAAGAGATTCACTTGTGCTCTAAGGATGTACAAAGACTGAAAATGAAGGGTTGACAAAAGATATTGTATTCAAATGGAAACCAAAAGAAAGCAGGGGCAGCTATACTTACGGGACACAAAATAGACTTTAAGCCAGAGGCTGACACAAGAGACAAAGAAGGTCATTATATAATGATAAAGGGATCAATTAATCAAGAGGATATAACATTTGTAATTTTTTTTAGTATAGTATTAGTTTCAAGTGTATAACATGGTAATTTGAACATTCTGTGCTCACAAGTGTAGCCACCATCTGTCCTCATACATCATTGTTATAATATTGACTGCATTCCTTATGCTGTGTCTTTTATTCCTGTGATTTATCATTCCATAACTGGAAGTCCGCATCTTCCACTGCTCATCACCCACTTTCCACCCCTGCCCCCACCCTACCACATTCTTCCTCTCTGGCAACCATCAGTTTGTTCTCTGTATTTACAAGCCTGATTCTGCCTTTTTAAATTTTATTTATTTATTTTTTTAGATTCCACATATGAAATCAATGGTATTTGTCATCTCATTCAGACTTATCTCATTTAACATAATACCCTCTAGCTCCAGCTGTATGATCTCAAATGGCACAATCTTGTCATTTTGTATTGCTGTATAATATTCCTGTTTCTGTGTGTCTGTGTGTGTACGTGTGCATACCACATTTTCTTTATCCATTTGTCTATTGATGTATATTTGGGTTGCTTCCAAAAATTGGCTATTGTAAATAATACTGTACTAAGCAGGGATGCAACTATCTTTCATATGTTTTCATTTTCTTTGAGTAAATAATAGTGGAATTCTTGGATTATATGGTATTTCTGTTGGTTTTTTTTTTTTTTTTTGAGGAACCTCCACACTGTTTTCTAACATTTATAAATATTTATACATTCGACATAGCACTGAAATACATATTAACTGAACTGTTAGGAGAAATAGACAGCAATACATTAGTAGTAGGGAACTTCAATACCCCACTTTTAATAATGGATAGATCATTCGGACAGAAAATTGAGAAGGAAACAATGGATTTAACAATACCTTGTACTAGACAGACATTTACAGAACATTCTATCACCAGCAGCACAATACACACATAGAACATTCTCTAAGATAAGTCAAGTGTTAGGCCACAAAACAAATTTTAATGAATTTAAAAAGATTGAAATTATATCAAGTATCTTTTCTGACAATAATGGCTTAAAGGTTGAAGTGAATTACAGGAAGAAAACTGAAAAAATTCACAAATATTTTGAAATTAAAGAACATGCCCCTGAATAACTAATAGTCAAAGAAATCAAAGGGAAAATTAAAGACTATTCTGAGACAAATTAGAAAACACACATACCAAAACTTAGAGGATGCCACAAAAGCAATTCTAAAAGTTAAGCTTAGTTTTTAAAAGTTTTAATTTAAATTCTAGTTAGTTAAAACCTGTAATATTAGTTTTAGGTGTACAATATAGTGATTCAACATTTCCATACAACCCCTGGCACTCATCACAAAGTGCACCCCTAATCCCCATCACCTGCTTAATGCATCCCCCACTCTAGTAACTATCAGTTTGGTCTCTATAGTTAAGAGTCTTTCTTGGTTTGCCTCTCTCTGTCTTCCCTTTATTTGTTTTGTTTCTTAAATTCCACATATGAGTGAAATCATATGGTATTTGTCTTTCTCTGACTGATGTTTTTATGACTTAGCATTATACTCACTAGCTCTATCCATGTCCTTGCAAATGACAAGATCTCATCTTTTTATGGCTGAATAATATCCCATTATATATTTATCACATCTTCTTTATCAATGGACATTTGGCCTGTTTCCATAATCTGGCTATTGTAGATAATGCTGCTGTAAACACAGATGTGCACATGCCCCTTTGAGTTAGAGGTTTTGTGTTCTTTGGGTAAATACCTGGTAGTGTATTGCTGGATTATGGGCAGTTCTATTTTTTATTTTTTGAGGAAACTACTGTTTTCCAGAGTGGCTGCACCAATTTACATTCCCACCAACAATGCACCAGTGTTCCCTTTTCTCCACATCCTCACCAACAACTGTTGTTTCTTGTGTTGTTGATTTTAGCCATTCTAACAGGTATGAGATGATAGCTCACTGTTGTTCTAATTTGAACTTCCCCGATGATAAGTGATGTTGAGCATCTTTTCATGTGTCTGTCGGCTATCTGGATGTCTTCCTTGGAAAAATTGTTTAGTTATGTTTTCTGCTCATTTTTAATTGGATTATTCATTTTTTGGGTATTGAGTTATATAAGTTCTTTATATGTTTTAAACACTAACTCTTTATTAGATGTCATTTGAAATATCTTCTGGTCAGAAAAGGTGCATGGTATGACTTCAATATTTTTGTATTTTTTGAGGCTTGTTTTGTGACCTAATTTGTGATCTATTCTAGAGAATGTCCCATGTGCACTTGAAAGAATGAGTATTCAGCTTTTTTTGTGATGGAATGTTCTGAATATATCTGTTAAGTCCATCTAGTCTAGTGTGTCATTCAAAGCCATCATTTCCTTGTTTTGTTTCTGTTTAGATAACCTGTCCGTTGATGTAAGTGGGGTAGTAAAGACTTCTACTATTGTTGTATTATTATCAATTAGTTCCTTAATGTTTGTTATTAGTTTTTTCATGTATTTGGGTGCCCCCATATTGGGTGCATAAATATATATAATTGTTACATCTTCTTGTTGGATAGTCTCCCTCCCTTAAAAAATATTTTATTTACTCACTTTAGAGAGAGTGAGACAGAACATGGAGAGGGGGAGGAAGGACAAGCAGACTCTGTGGTGAGCATGGAGTCCCATGTGGGGCTTGATCTTATGACCCACAAATCATGACTTGAGCCAAAACCAAGATAGCTACCCAATCAACTAAGTCACTTAGTTGCCCCTGGGTTGTCCCCTTGATAGTGTCTTTCTTTGTCTCTTATCTATCTATCTATCTATCTATCTATCTATCTATCTATCTATCATCTATCTATCTATCATCTATCATCATCATCTATTTATATCAAATTTTTATTTAAATTCCAGTTAGTTAACATATAGTATAATATTGATTTCAGCAGTAGAATTTAGTGATTCATCACTTATATATAACACCCAGTGCTCATCACAAGTGCCCTCAATACCCATCACCCATTTAGTTCATCCTCCTGCCCATCCTCCTGCCTACCTCCCTTTCAGCAAGCCTCAATTTGTTCCCTATAGTTAAACGTCTTTTATATGGTTTGCCTCTCTTTCTTTCTTTTTTTGTCCTTCCCCTATGTTCATTTGTTTTGTTTCTTAAATTCCACATATGAGTGAAATCATAATTGTCTTTCTCTGATTGACTTATCTGCTTAGCATAATACCCTCTAGTTCCATCCATGTCATTGCAAACTGCAAGACTTCATTCTTTTTGATGACTGAGTACTATTCAGTTATATATATATATATATAAAATTTATCAGTTGATAGACATTTGAGCTCTTTCCATAATTTGGTTATTGTTGCATGTGCCTCTCTGAATCACTATGTTTGTATTCTTTGGGTAAGTACCTAGTAATACAATTTCTGGGTAGTAGGATGATTCTATTTTTAACTTTTCGAGGAACCTCCATGCTGTTTTCCAGAGTGGCTGAATCAATTTGCATTCCAGCCAACAGTGTAAGAGGGTTCCCTTTTCTCCACATCTGCACCAACATCAGTTGTTCTTGTGTTCTTGTTACAGTTTTGTCTTAAAGTCTAATTTTCCTAATGTAAGTTTTTCTACTCCAGCTTTCATTTAACATCCATTTGTACAATAAATGTTCCTCCATCTCCTCACATAAATCTGTGGGTTCTTTAGGTCTAAAATGAGTCTCTTGTAGGCAGCATATAGATGGGTCTCGCTTTTTTTTTTTTTATTCATCATGACACCTTATGTCTTTTGATTGGAGCATTTAGTTCATTTACATTCCAAGTAATTATTGATAGATATATACTTATTGCTATTTTATTACTTGTCTTGTCATTGTTCCTGGAGATTTTTTTTCTGATTGTTTCTTGTCTTTGTCACTTTTGGTCTATCTTTACCATACAAAGAGTTCCCTTTAATATTTCTTGCTGAGCTGGTTTAGTGTCAGTAACTCCTTTAGTTTTTGTTTGTCTGGGAAACTCTTTATCTCTCCTTCTATTCTGAATGGTAGTCTTGCTGGATAGATTATTTTTGGCTGCATATGGTTCTCATTCAGTACTTTGAATATATCATGTCATTTCTTCTGGCTTGCAAAATTTCTGTTGAGAAATCTCCAGATAGCCTTATGGGTTTGCCTTGAAAGTTAAGGACTCCTCTGTCTTGCTGCTTTTATGGTTTTTTTCTTTATCACTATATTTTGCAAAGTTGATTACAATATGTCTTGGTGTTGGCCTACTTTTATTGATTTTAATGGGAGGTCTCTGTGCCTACTGGATCTGGATGTCTGTGTACTTCCCCAGATTAGGTAATTTTTCAGATATTATTTCTGAAATAAATTTTCTGCCCCTCTTCTCTCTCTTTTTTCTGGGACTCCTATAATACAAATGTTATTATGCTGAGTTCCCTAAGTCTATTTTTGTGTTGCATAATTCTTCTCTTTTTGTTTAGCTTCATTACTTTCCATTATTTTGTCTTCTTAGTCACTAATTCACTCCTCTGCTTCTTCTAGCCTACTGTTCATTGTCTCTCTTCTTTATTTCTTTCTTTTTTCTTCTTTTGACTTTATTTATTTATTTGAGAGAGAGAGAGAGAGAGAGAACACGTTTGGGGGAGCAGAAGGGGATGGAGAAGCAGACAAGTCAAATCTCTTGTGTTCTCCTCTCTCCCTCACCCTTCTTCATGACCATGGCTCCCTCCCCTCTACTGCACCCATGATCTGTTTCTCCCCAACCCATTCTTTGTGGTTTCAATGTGGCCTCTACTCTCCCTCTAGTTGTGGAGTTTATGTCAATCTTCATGTCAATTTCTGGTGTATTTATGATGATTTGATAGTTGTATTTGTGGGTTAGGTGAGCCTAGGATCCCTCTATTCCAGTGCCATCTTCCTCTCCTTATGCATAAAATCTAAATGGGAAATTTATAGGAATAAATGTCTACATAAAGAAAAAGAAAAATATCAAATAAATTGATATACCTTTACACTTCAAGGAATTTGGAAAGGAAGAACAAGCTAGGCCTCAAATTAGTAGAAGGACAGAAATAAAGGTAATACCAGAAATAAATGAAACAGAGACTAAAAAGGCCATGAAACTATGAGCTATTTTTCTGAAAAAGGAAACAAAACAGACACACCTTTAGCTAGACACCAAGAAAGAAAGATAGAGAACTCAAATAAAATTATACACAAAAGAGGCAATGTTACAATTGATACTGTAAAAATATAAAGTTCATAAAAGTCTACTATCAACAACCATACACCAACAACTTGTACGACAGAAGAAATGGATAAATTCCTAGAAACATACAACCAACCAAGACTGAATCACGAAGAAATAGAACATCTGAACAGATTCATTTCTAGTTAAAAGGTTGAATCATTATTCGGAAACTTCCCAACAAGCAAAATTCCAGGGCCAGATGATTTCACTGGTGAATTTTACCAAATATTTAAAGACGAATTAATACCAATCCTTCTCAAACTATTCCAAAAAATAAAAGAGGAGGGAGCACTTCCAAAATCACTTTATGAGGCCAGCATTCCTCTTATATAAAAACCAGAAAAAAACACTATGAGGAAAAAAATATTACAGGCCAATATCCTGATGGATTTAGATGTAGATATCCTCAACACAATACTAACAAAGCAAATTCAAAAGTACATTAAAGTGATCATACACTATGATCAAGCAAGATTTATCCCTGGGGTGCAAGGATGGTTTAACACCTGCAAATCAATATTATACCCCACACTAACAAAAGGAAGGATTAAAAAAATAATATGATTTTTTTCCAAAAGTTACAGGAAAGCATTTGACAAAATTCAAGATCTTTTATGATAAAACTTGAAACAAATTTGGCATATAGTGAATGTACCTCAACATTAATAATAATAATAATAATAATAATAATAATAATAATAATAATGTATTGGGAGTCTTAGAAAGAGGAATTAGCTGGAAAGAAGGAAATGGGAAGGAAGGAAGGAAGGAAACAAGGAATGAAGACCAAACATCCAAATCAGAAAGGAAGATGAAATATTGTCTCCATTTGCTGATGACATAATATTACATATAGAATTTCCTAAAGATTCTATCAAAACAAACAAAAAACAGAACTAATAAATAAATTCAGTAAAATTGCAAGGTATAAAATCAATAAACAAAAATCAGTTGTGTTTCTATACACTAAAGACAAACTATCAAGAAAGAGAAAATAATAAAATGGTCTTATTTACACTAGCACCAAAAAGAATCAAATACTTAGGAATAAATTTAACGAAGGAAATGACAGATCTATATACAAAACGCTATGACATTGATGAAAGAAATTGAAGAAGCCACAAATAAATGAAAAAATATTCCATGTTTGTGGGTTGCAAACATTAATATTATTAAAATCTCCAAACTACCCAAAGTGACCTACAGATTCATCGCAACCTTTATCAAAATTCCAATGGCGGGGTGCCTGGGTGGCTCAGTGGTTGAGCATCTGCCTTTGGCTCGGGGCATGATCCCAGGGTACTGGGATTGAGTCCCGCATCCGGCTCCTTGCATGGAGCCTGCTTCTCTCTCTGCCTGTGTCTCTGCCTCTCTCTCTCTCTCTGTGTCTCTCATGAATACATAAATAAATAAAATCTTAATAAAACATTCCAATGGCATTTTCCACAGGAAAAAAAATTCCTAAAATTTGTATGGATCCACAAAAGATGCCGAAGAGCCAATACAATTTTAAGAAACAAGAACAAAGCTGGGTGTATCACACTTCCTCTTTTCAAACTATATTACTCATCAAAACAGTATGGTACTGGTATAAAAGCAGATAAATAGAACAGAGAGCTTAGAAATAAACTCATGCATTTTTGGTAATTAATTTAGCATGTAATATAGTCTCCTATAGCTGAAAACTAGAAAGCTGCATGCAAATAAATAAATAAATACTCTGATCTTATACCATACACAAGAGTCAATTTAAAATGAATTAAGACTTGAACATAAGAATTGAAACCATAAGACCTCTAGAAGAAAACATAGAAGGTAAAATTCTTGACACTGGTCTTGGCAATTATTTTTTTGATTCAGCACCAAAGGCAAAGGTAACAAAAGCAAAATGAACAAATCAGGTTACATGAAACTAAAGAGCTTCTGCACAACAAAAGAAAGCAACGACCAAGGGATAAGGGAGAAATGAAGAATGAAGTGGGAGAAAATATTTGCAAATCACATATCTGGTAAAGGGTTAATATCCAAAATATATTAAAGAACTCATAAAAAAACCCCACATGACCATCACCAACAAACAAACAAACAAAAACCCAAAGAAATCAGTCTGATTGAAAAAGGGAAAGAAGAGCTGAAAAGACATTTTTCCCAAAAAAGACATATGAATGGCCAACAGGTACAGGAAAAGGTGCTCAACATCACTAATGGTCAGGGAAATGGGAACCAAAATCACAATGAGATATCACCTCATCCTGATAGAACAGCTGACATTAAAACACAGGAGATTAATGTTGCCAAGGATGGAGAAAAGGGAACCCTGTCCACTGTTGGTAGGAATGCAAACTGGTTCAACCATTATGGAAAACAAGGAAGGAGAGTTTCAAAAAATTAAAGTTAGAACTACTTTTAGGTCCAGCAATCTCACTTCTGGGTATATATCTAGAGAAATTATCTACAAGGTCTTAAAGAGATATCTGCACTCCTATGTTCACTGTAGCATTATTCACAAGCCAAGATATGGGAACAACTTACATGTTCATCAACTGATAAACAGATAAAGAGGGTGATATATCTCAAAAAGCAAAAGGCAACTTGCTCCTCCTTGTATATCTACTGCTGCTAAATAGCCACAGATTTTGATAGCATTCTGGATTTGGAAATCAATATTTAATACTACATATGAGTATACAGTGCTAACCCATTTTCCGAATAACCTATTAGACCATCAACTTTGAGACGAATCCAGGGAAAATTATGCAAGCCAAGTGCAAGAAGCTCTACCACTTGCGCCTACAACAGGTAGTACTCGAAGTGATAACAGTAAATCAAGATACTAGTGGTGCTTGCATAAATCCAAGAAAAATCACAGCTGAGGCTCTCAGTCCAATCATGCAAGTTTTTGGAAGGTGACAGCATCTCAGTACAGGAAAGAACATCCAGAAATAGGTCACATGTGCAATGTGATGGTTTGATGTATGTACACATTGTGGAAAGATTACCAAGATCAACATAATCAACATATCCATCACTTCAGATGGCTAACTGTTTTGTTTTTTTTTCCTTTCGGGGTAAGATCGGTTCTTTCCCCACCTTCTGCATTTATAGATGTAACTGCTGGAAACCCCTGATCACAAAATAAAGCTGATAGGAATGGAAAGGGGTTTGCGATAGTTCTATCAGTCAGTTTTTCCAATTCCTTCCTAGTTGTAGTTCCAAAATCATGTAGTATCTCCTTTTTCTTTCTCTCACAGGACTCTCCCTCTAACACGACGCATTCTTTGACAGTAGTGGAAGGATGTAAGAGGTGAAGTTGTTGTTTTTTTTTAATTTTTATTTATTTATGATAGTCACACACACACACACACACACACACAGAGAGAGAGAGAGAGAGAGAGGCAGAGACATAGGCAGAGGGAGAAGCAGGCTCCATGCACCAGGAGCCCGACATGGGATTCGATCCCGGGTCTCCAGGATCGCGCCCTGGGCCAAAGGCAGGCGCCAAACCGATGCGCCACCCAGGGATCCCAGAGGTGAAGTTGTTAAACAAAACTTGTTATTACTCTCACAACTTCTCTTCATCACATACCTGAATTTAGAACGTTCCAGCACAGGTCAAAATACTCAGTTACGAAAGCCAAGCCTCACCTTTAACAGAAGATAACACAAGACAACGGGAGATGGAAAAGTGGGAAGATATAGTGTTGGTGAGTTATCAGGGAAGGCTTTCCCTGTGTTTGCTAAGCCCGGGACAGTCACCTGATTAAGTCTGGGAGAGCTGAGGGCCATCGCTTCCTGTTATAAATTGGGTGAAATGTGATTGTGCATTTAATGTGTCCTTGGGGCAAGAGTTTTTTGGAAGAGGAGACTATGGAAATAGATTCCTTTAAAATGACCTGTGTACCACTTGGACCCAGGAGTTGGAAAACCACTGAGATAAGGGATCTTTGGTTTTCATTCCTAAGGGTCCCAATAGGTTCTGCAACCCCTCCTGGTACCAATCACTGTATTGGTTAGGGTTTGGTTACAGAACAGAATCTACCCTCGGTGGTTTGAACAGAGAGGGATTTCTTACAGGATATTAAGTAGCTCATAAAATCATGAGGGAAGGTGAACAAACAGGCTCTAGACCAAGCTCTCAGAAATGACTCCCATGGTTGCATGTAGCAAGGAGGCTGTGGCTCTTCCTACAGCACCAGCAGTCAGTCTGACACTTTAGGAAGTGCTGCATCAGCTGCTGCTCCAACTGTATTGCCATTGCCACAAGCTGGGTGGTGCGTAGATTTCTAGTCATTGAGTGAAGGAAGGCAAACTCCAGGAAAGGAGGCAAGCGGGGCGCCGGGGTGCATATGCACAGCAGCACCATGCTGGTAACACAGAGTCGGTGGGGAAGGTTGCCTAGTGGAGAAGGAAAGTAAAGGGCATTAGGGCCATCAGCAAAAAAATCCAACCTGGGCAACGACAGCCACAGCATGCTGAGTCCGCTGAGACGGCATCAGGATTTATTACTTTGATGACATTTGTTGAGCTTGTCACATTAGGTGAATGTGGCAAGTAGGCTGGACTAAGAGAAGAGGGTAAGTGTGTTGAGGCTTGCTTGGTTTGCGAAAGAAACACAATCAGAGGAGGGAGGGAAGGGGGCTTCCTAAAGGGTTTGGGCAGTTAACTCCCACCCCAGGACTCAGTGTACCCACTTTTACCAATAGAGGTGACTCAAATCCGGTGTGTCCGAAGCTATGTGTGTAGATACAGACCATGATAGCAGTCTGTGCCTGACCCTCTGGTTCCCTTCACACGTGAGAGTATTTTCTCTCCTTCAGTGTTTCCAAAGACCCTGTTTTATGCTTTATGTTTCTTCAAAGACTACAAGTGCCACGAGGAAAGGACTTTGGTTTGTTTTCTCCACCACTGTATTCCTGGCACATGGATAAAATAATACCCCGTGAAGGGGATGCGCTGGACAGATTTTTATCAAATTAATGGATAAAATAATGAGCTCAGAAAAAGAACCCACACCCGTTCGAAGGTTTGTGAGAAGGTTTTTCCCAGCGGCTGAGTAATAAATTGCCAGTTCCAATAACAGTTGTCATTGGAAGGTCATTTTAACCGAGCCTGAGATCTAGAGAGGGGAGTACGGCGTCTGGATCACCTGAGCCAAACCAACTGTGCTGGATATCAGAGTAAAAGGCGCAACAGCGTCATGTGACTTTGAAACTACAACCTCAATAGCGACGATTTAATGAGGGCCTACGATGAGCTAGACGCTCTACTTCAGATTCACGGCCTCCTGCCGTCCTCAGATACCTCTGAGACCAACTTTATTACTCCTAGTTACAAAGGAGCAAACTGAGTCTCCGAGGAAGCCACTGCCCCAAGGTCCTTGGTTTGGGATCTAGTTTTTACTTGAAGCTGTTGACTCTGGTTTCTTAATAGGAGCGCTGGAGCTCACACGACTTGACTCCGGGTCCAGCTCCGCCGCTGGTGGGCCTTGGTTTGGTGGGTTCTGCACACTCCTGCACACTCGCAGGCCGGTTCTTCCCAGCCGTTGCCTGCGAGGTTGGGCCCTCGGCCGGCCCTGCCAATGAGCGGTGGAGGAGATGACTTGTGTCACATGCTGGGGGTGACTGTGATCTGTGCGTCCTCTGTCTTGCCGTCGTGACTGAAGAGGACGTGTGCTCCAGTCCTGCAGCCGCAAGGTGGCCGAGTGTCCACCACCCTTGACTCCAGTGACTTCATGGAGCAGAGCCCCCTGACAACCCGGTTGGACACGTCTGTGAGCGAGAACACATGTGGGATTTTAAGGCTGTTTGTCATCATGGGGTAGCCCAGTTCATTCTGACCATTACTCCTGGTCAACTCTTCATCCCAAGTCTCAGTTTCATCATCTGTAAAAGAATAATCATAATATCTACAAGACAGCTGGGCGGGGGGTTGAAGGAGCCAAGGGTTCTGCCCAGGCCTAAAGTTCTCCAAAGGACATCTAGCTTGGCAAAATAGCCTGCTTTAAAAACAGAGTTTTCTTCATGGTCACCATGTGGTGTGTTTAAGGTCTTAAGATCTCCATTTCCTTATTCTCAGATTTGGAGATAGAGAGCCAGAGTTTGAGACACAAAGCATCCCTCATGTCTTTGGGTTGTCGTTTCTCACGCTTCCACCAGAGGCCAACTCTCTGCCACCTAGAGAAAGACTCTGCAGGATAACCTTGCCTTTGCCCCCCTGCCGCCAGCCCGACTTTGTAAAACACAGCAAGGCAGGCGTGGACCACTGCCCAACCTCCACAGCACTTGCTCTGGCTAATGAGACGTGAGAGGTGGTGACCCAGGTCACTGCTAGATGGAACCTGGAGGGGCTGATGGGAGGCCGCCCACGCTGCCTTTCCTTGGAGCAGTGAACTTGCATCTGCTCAAACGGCCGTGAGGCCGTGAGCAAGGCCGGGGGACTCCGCAAGCCCACAGCGGGGTGAGAGAGCCCTCCCGCGGCCCGGCCGCAGGCACGCAGCGTGAGAGGAACCAACCTCTGTTGTTTCAGGCCACGGAGATTTGAAGGTTGCTTTTTTTTTTTTTAATATTTATTTGAGAGAGAGAGAGAGAGACGGTGAGGAGGGGCAGAGGGACAGGGAGAGGGAGAAGCAGGTTCCGCACTGAGCAGGGAATGTGACACAGGTCGCAATCCCAGGACTCCAGGATCTTGACCTGAGCTGAGGCCAGATGCCTAACCGACTGAGCTGCCCAGGCACCCTTCATGGTGACTTCTTATTGTAGCATAACTTAATGTAAACTGATTAACTCCATGGTGAAGGAGGCAAAATAGCAGTAGTAGACCTCTAGACTGAGTCAGGAGTCTTGGCTTATCCATGTCACTGGGAAAATGGGCTGCGTTCCCCTGGAATTTAGGGTCCTCATCAGTAGACAAAGCAGATTGAACTAGATACCCTCCAAGTCGTCTCACCCGCCCCTCTCTCTCCTCCACTCTCTCTCTCCAGCCATCTATCTTTATTCCAGAGCCTAAAGCAACTGGGTTAGTAAACCGTGATATTTTAGCTCTAGTCTGAACTTTTGCGTCACTCCAAAACTCTTATGTTGAAAACCTGATAATGCCCAAGGTAAAGGTAATGATGTCTTTGGGAGGTGATGAAGGGGGAGCCCCCATGAGTGGGACCGATGTTCTTGTAAGAGAGACTATGCAGGAATCCCTAGTTCCCTCCACTGCAGGAAGACACAGCAAGAAGTCAGCAGGCTGCAGCCCAGGGGAGCGCCTCCCCCATGCATGCTGGCACCCCAATCTTGGGCTTCTAGCCTCCAGGACTGAAGGAAACAAATTTCTATTGTTTATAAGACACTAAGTTTACAGTGTTTTGTTATAGCAGCTCAAGAGGACAAAGAAAATTTTCATAAAATTCAACCCTTACATTCCACTTGCCACTCTAAAAATGAACTTAAACCTTGTTGCACTGGGTATTATTCTATATTTTGGCAAAATGAGCACCAATAAAAAATAAATTTATAAAAAAAAACAAGAAAACCTTGTTGCTGACTATTCCTCAGGTGACATTATTTCTGAGATGAAGAAGAAAAATATTTTTACCCGTTAAAAGCCTTTTGTGTCTTTGCAGGGCCTAGCATCATTTTTGTTTTGCACACAGAATTAAATAAGGAACTCTTGAATTTGGATTAGACAGCTGGAAAAGGTATCTAAGCAAACATATTCTAATCAAAATATTTTGCTCCTCTTTTTACATCGATTTGCTGAATCAAAAAGAAACTTCCTCTTACTGGAAATTCAATTCCTCACAGATGGAGGAAAAGGGGCAAAAACCTGGAGAAAATATCAGAACCAAATGACATGGCAACCTTGTGGTGAGAGGCTCCATCCAAAAGGGAGATGCACTCAAGAAAACGAGAATAAGATTTACAGGAGATATTTACGTTGTGAAAAGCAACCGTCAGTGAAAAATCCTGTTGTGTAACTCTGTAAGGAACCCGGTGAGGAAAATATGACTCCTCTTCTGCAGAAAGGACAAAGGGCCACAGGCTAAGATTCTGGGGTGAGCAGGAATCCCTAGACGGAAGGAGAATTTTGCTGTTGGTTATCAGGTAATAGATCATGCTTGGCTTGGAACAACAGCTGGGAATGTGGAAGTTTATTGGAAAGCTGGCCAATGAACTCCTGCACCAGGGGTATCCATAAACTCTCTCAAGTATTTACTCTTTTCTTTGGTTAAGATTTGGCTCCATTGTTTATAAAAGAAAATCTTAAATAGCAGTGATTTAAACACGCAAGTGTTTATTTTGCCATGGAAAGCAGGTCCAGGTAAAGACACCTGGGGGCTGACGGGGCACCTCCACGATGTCAGCAGGGACCCAGGCCTCTTATGCCTTTGCACTTTCAGATCCTCAGTGTAAGGCTCCCATCTTCAGGGTAACCTCATGCTCCAAAATGGCTGAGAGGGCTCCTGCAATCACCTCTGCATCCCAGCCAGCAGGAAAAAAGAGCCATGAATGGGCATGCTGGTTTCACTGCCTCCCTCGGTGACTTCTTTTTAAGCAATCTTTCTAGAAGTCCTGCCGTCGCGGCCTCATTGACAGAGGTAGTTAGTTGGCAACCCTGAACTGTAAGGGGGGCTGGGAAATGCGAGTTGGACACCTTGCTACTGCCACATAAGAACAGGATTCTACGACTAAATAAGGGAGGAGGCTCTTACAAAGCAACCGACGGTTCCTGCCACATTATTTTTCCATCTTTTGTCTGTGAGATAGATGGTCATCGAGACCAGTTAGGGATTCAGAGACAGGAAAGCACACTAAGTTCCCGGCTGAGAGATTTTTTTACATTGGCTCTAAATTCTGAAATTTCTCATGTGGCTTAAATAAGGGACGGTTCTTAACTGACGGTTCCTTGTCAACTGCTGTTTGCCGGAGTGTTTCGACAGCTTGTTTGGTTGGCTGTCGGCCGTTGCCAATAGTTGTCACTTACACGATTTGAAAAGAAGTTTCGGCAGCAAATAGATTTTAAGCGATTTCCCCAAGACTTTAATACGCGAGCGTGCTTTGTGGCTCTGCAGGGAGAATGGCTCCTCAAATCCCTGGAAGGCTGAGGTTTTCACCCGAGCGTTCCTTGGCGTTACTGTTGCGTGGATCACGCGGCCCGAAATGCCCTCGTAGGCCGCAGCGCACAGCTGACGAGTCGCTGAACACTGCATCGGACACTCATGATGTGCTTACATGTTGGCTAAATAAATAGGGTTTTAAATAAAAACAAAAAACAAAAGCAAAAGAAACAAGCTGCAGTGCCCTGGGGAGGACTTCTCGATGTCCCTCTTCCAATGACAGGCCTGGACGCCATGAGACGGTAGGCCTCTAGGGACTGAGACGCGGTCTTCTTGTCCTTTTTGCCCTACATACCGCTTAGAATAGTGCCTGCGTGCTGCAGGCAAGCTCAGTATATTTGCTACTTGGTGCTTAATTAATTGGTGATTATGATCTTATAATTGGGGCCCCGGATAGAAAGAATTTCTGCCCTATGATCAAAGACGGATTGAATCCCATGTGTTTTAATACGTAGGTTGAGTTATTGTTTAGGTCTGGTGAAGCCGATAGATCAGGAGACAGATGCCATCGAGAAAATAGTGTTAGTCACAAATCCCAAGAGGAGGGCCTGCCGTGTCACGCAGGGCCATAAGGGGAAACACCAGCGTCGGTCAGAAGGCAGGTGGGGCGGGAGGGAAGCACAGACCAGCACCTTTAATGTGGTTTTATTTTTTTTTAATTTTTTAAAAAAGATTTTATTTATTTATTCATGAGAGACACACACACAGAGAGAGAGGCAGAGACACAGGCAGAGGGAGAAGCAGGCTCCATGCAGGGAGCCCGATGTAGGACTCGATCCAGGGACCCAGGATCATGCCCTGGGCTGAAGGCAGACACTCAACTGTTGAGCCCCCCAGGGATCCCCTAAAGTGGTTTTAATAGGAAGAAGGGGGCAAGGCAGAGGAGGCAGGCTTAGGATTGGCTATTTTGCATGATGTCCGTGGGCTCTGGGGCACAGGGGCTGTCACTGATGGTTTGGTACCTGACCTTGAAATGACGAGGGCAGGGGCATCAGGGCTGGACTATGAGGGCCCGACCTCCCAGGGCTCTGGATTAGTTGACCTGTATTGAAAAGCATGCGCACAAGTAAGTCCTTCGCCATCTCCTAAAGACTGGCTCACCCTGGGAGGGACAGTGTCTCCCTCTCGGTGAGGCCCCACATGTCGATCATTATAAATACAGAAAATAAGAAGACAGAGCAAATCCATCATACGGTGGAGTAGGGCTTCCTGCCACCTGTTCCCTCCTCCTCTCTCATCTCAGACTGACCTATCCCGGGAGCTCAGGCCCCAGAACTCTTCCACTTGTCAGTCATACGTCCTCAGATGCCAGTTGCAGAATGTAAGACGTCATTATTAGACGAAAATTCTCACGCCTCTCTATCGTACACCTGGATGGGCCAAAAACTCGGTTTGTCGAACCAGCCTCACCTTCCGAGAGCATCAGGTGGGAAGTCCTGGGGAAAGGTGAAGAGCCCGAGCCCGTTTCATTGTTAATGGAGACTCCTGTGCCTTGTCTCCTTGGAGTTGTGTGGGGAGGGCGAAGAGGATGTTCTCTTACGAAGTGGAAGACGATGGCTGTGAATTCTCAAGTCTAGGATGCTCTTGGGGGAAAACACACGTGTGGACTGAGGATCTGGAAAATGGATTTCTTCTTTGTCACCATCATCCACCTGTGCTTCTTGCTCCTCCTGGGTCACTGCGAGGCAGAATGTGACCTCTCAACTTCTCAACCCTGCCTCCGAACTGGACCAGAGTCACAAAGTCATGTTATTTCAGGGGCCACGAGGGGAAAGCCAGTTAGTCAGCTGGGTGGGGACAGCAAGACATAGAGGGATTGTGTGTAACTGAAGAGAACATCCCCTGCCTGTTTCATTCAGCTTAAAGAATTTTAAGCACTGCGTTGGTAAAAATAAATGAAATACATTCCTGCTAAACTGGCCAAGAGGCTTTGTGTTGGTGGCCGCCTAGAACATCTTTATTATTTTATGTTATCTTTATTATTTTCTTAGCAGCCTTCCAAAGACAGTGTCATTCCCATGTTATCGGTGGGGAAATAGGTTTAGAGAGATGAAGCCAGAGTGGGTTTGGGAGTGGGACAAGCTTTTGTTCCAATTCCCACTCTTGTCAATGATCAGATGTGTGACCCAAGGCTGGTAACGTGACCTCCTGACTTCAGTTTTATCTCCATTAAATGGTCCGTGGCTTCTTAGCCCACAAAATTGCATAAAGAAAGGACAAGTGAAATGGAGGCTATCATGTCTGCCTTACAAGGTTATTGTACAGATTAGAAATAATACTTAAGTCAAGCCCCTAGTATAGTTCTCAGAACTTAGTAGGTCCTCGACAAATAGTACCTGAAACTCTTAAAATAAGTTGTAAGTTATATTTTCGATACCATATTTTCAGTATAGTAAAACACCTGGGTATGGAGAGTACACTGTGTTGACATAGCTTAAATCTTTATGTTTGGGAACATCTGGAGAGTTTGACGTCTGGAGAGTGTAGGCTGACCTTCAGGGAAGTGGAGTGAATTCTTTAGGGTTGATCCTGTAATGGTAAGGGAGCTCTGAACAACATGTGGCCTTGAGGACTTTGAGCAGCATCTCTTGCTCCAGCACGACAAGTAGGGAAGTGCCCTTACCTTCTGCTGTGGCCGTGGCGTGTTGGTCTGCACCTGCGCTCACTCCCATGCACTCACACATCAACAGATGCGCGCAGTGAGGAGAACGTGTCTTTTACTTATTGAATTGTTTTCTTCAAACTTTCAAATGCAAGTGGTTTCAATGTTGAGGGAATGAAAGGAAACCAAAGCAGTTTTGTTTTCTGCGTGGACAGATCAGAGCTCGTGCTTGGCCATCTCTCGGTTCAGTGGACATCAGCCAGGAAGCTGAGACCCAGTGGGTGGCCTATACAGCAGACTGCCTGTTCTGGGCTTGTTACCTGTCCTCCTTATAGCCCAGCCTGTCATTCTGGAAGAGGGACCACAGTTGGGCCTTCCAGCTCTTTGGTTCTGAGCGTGTGGTTCCAGTAAAGATCTTATCCAGAAGCCCTACAATGCTGAGGACAGAATTAAGTGTATTAGCACAAAAACTTGCGCAGGGTGGCCCAGGTGCCTGTGCTCAGAGCTTGCATCCACCTGGCTCCTAGGCTAGTGCACAGCTGAGTGCGTCGCTTCCTACAACAGGTCCTCAGCGTCAACTGCGTAGAAAGTAGCCACCCCCTCAGGAAAATCAGAGGTCCCGGTGGTGCAGGAAGTTTGGAAAAGGAAGCTTTAAGCCCACATTACTTTGAGAGATGCTGTCCCAGTGGGATGGTTGATGCCACGGGATGGACACGGCCCACGGAGGCTCTGAGGAGATCATCTTGGGCATTTGCTTCCAAGTGTTTCACCAACAAAGGGAAATTCATCTTAGGAAATTAGTCCCTGATGTTTACACGGTCTGGCTAACAGCCCCATCTGGTACCAGACGCAACATACACACTGCAGCAGTCTCTGCCCTCAGGGGACCGAGACTGCATTTACAGTCGGAGGCCAAATCAAGGCAGGCAGGACAACCAGGGTGACAGCAGGGTGTGAGGTGCATTCCCCATCATTGCCCTCATTTTCCTTTAGTCTTTATTTATTCATTGCTTTTGCAAATTAGGGCAATTGCTAAGGTCTGTTATTATTATTATTAGGTTTAAAAAGTACTCTTGCTCCATCATGGAGCAGATACACACACACACATACATGCACACACACAATTTTCCAAAGTCGTGATCACTGAGCATAAAGGTAAAACCAAGGATGGCTTTACCTAGGTGGCTCAGTGGTTGAGCATCTGCCTGCAGCTCAGGTCATGATCCCGGGGCCCAGGGATCGAGTCCTGCATCAGCCTCTCCTCAAGGAGCCTGCTTCTCCCTCTGCCTATATCTCTGCCTCTCTCATGAATAAATAAGTAAAATCTTAAAATAAATTAAATAAATAAATAAATGTAAAACCAAAAGAAAGCAAAGATCATCCTTTGGCAGAGATCATCCTTTTTGATCCATTAGACCACAAATAGATTTTGTTGAACAACCTTGCAGTGACAGGCTAATCAGGTAAAACAGATAATTATCAAATCTACTCTGTACTTTTGCAGACAATGGGAAAATTTGTTACTTCTACGGTAAAAGGGGCCCCAAAATATTTGCTTGCTTCATATACAAGCTCATGATCTTCTTCAGATACTTGAACTCCCCTAGAAACATGCCCTGGTTTAAATGCATGTTAATAATGTTCCCAAATAATACTCCCTTGGTCTGGATGAAGTACTTCCTCTTATGATTTCCCTTGGTTTCCTTCACTCCTCTTCATGGGATTATGACCACCCAAGTGTCTGGAATCCTGCCTCTGTGGCTTACAGGAATGAACTCAGAACAATTTTGAGGTCTTTGTTGTTTTTACAAATGGCACAGTTGGTACTGAGAGGAGAGCCAAATTATATCATTTTTTTCTTTTTTAAGGCAAACTTTAATTCCCTTCAGACCACTGAAAGCTATTCTTTAAAAAAGGGTTATTTATTTGGCAGTATCTACTATATCTTGGATTATTTATTTTTGAGTGTTGTGTAAGTGGCTTATATAGGCCGATTTCCCCTACCTGGAAGGATTAGGCTCTCTTTAGGTCATAAGGTAGTTCTGGGACTTGATCTTAACACCACTGTTACTAAAACAAACCAGACACAATCTATTTGAGGTATCTTTGGGGAGTGGGGTCCACACTGTGTAATAAAAGCAGCTGCAGGAAATAAATCTAAGAGCCCTTACTTACAGCTTGCATGTGCTGGGGTTGTTGAAGGTGGAAAGAGAGTTGGTTTCTCTGAACGCAAGGCATCTGAAAAGTTGGAGAGTTCTTTTGTCAATTATTTATGACAACGGCAATTGCACTGCAAGGGAGGTCATATGTTCTTGTGCCTACCTGTTTTACAGCTTTCAAAATAATAGGGTGTGTGTGCATATTTCTACATGCATACAGACAGTGTTAGCACAGGAGCATTTTGGAAACTTGGGGCAACAAGTAGCAGACATGGAGCCACAGGAGGGGGGCAGTACTGAGGAGAGATCCCATGGGAACATCAGACTTGTCCATGGAGGTGGCCCCGGGCTACCAGTCTCCGGAGAAACGAGTGTCATACGGGAGGAGACGGTGAAAGCTAATGGGGACTCTGATCCTGGCTCGTCTCAAGCTTCCTAGATAACTTTGCTTTTTATTATTAAGAGTCATGATCAGATCACAGGGTAAGCAGTGAGAGTGAAGCTAGAAAATACTGGCAATGTGGGAAAATATCTGGGTCTAATATTGAACAAACTTTAAAAAGTAGCACAGTGAGATGATAGCACACTTTTTACTGTTGTGGATGTATGAAGGGCCAACTGATTATGTTTTTGGAAATTTTGATAGCCAGGATAAAATTCTAATACAAGAGGATTAGCTATAGACCTTCAACTCTCTGTGTGAAACCATATGTTATTTATTTATTTATTTATTTATTTATTTATTTATATATTTATGATGCATTTATTTTTATTTTAATTTCATTTACTCTTTTTCCCCCAAGTTTTTATTAAAAAAATTTTTTTTGAGAGAGAGAGAGAGAGAAAGCATGAGTAGGAGAAGGGGCAGAGAGAGAGAGAGAGAGAATCGCCAGCAGGCTCCATGCTTATCTCAGAGCCTGATGTGGGGCTTGATCTCAGGACCTTGAGATCATGACCTGAGCCGAAATCAAGAGTTGGATGCTAAACCAACTGTGAGCCATCCAGGCACACCCCCAAGTTTTTATTTAAATTTATGTTAGTTAACATATAGTGTAGTCTTGGTTTTAAAGTAGAAATTAGTTATTCATCACCTACACATAACCACCGGGGCTCATTACATCAGGTGCCTTTCTTAATACCCATCACCCAGTTACCCCATCCTCCTACCCATCTCCCCTCCAGAAACCTACAATTTGCTGTCTATATAGTTAAAAGTCTCTTATGTTTTTACTCTCTCTCTGTTTTTACTTTATTCTATTTTCTCTCTCTCTCTCTGTTTTTACTTTATTCTATTTTTTCTCTCTTCCCTTGGTTCATCTGTTGTTTCCTAACTTCTGCATATGAGTAAAATTGTATGGTATTTTTCTTTTCCTGGCTGATTAATTTCACTTACTATGATACACTTTAGCTCCATCTATGTTGTTACAAAAGGCACGCTTTCACTCTTTCTGATGGCTGAGTAATAATATATAATATATAATATATTGATATATAATTACATATATCAATATAACATATTGATATATAATTAATACATAATAATATAATTATAATAATATATAATATATATATATATTATCCTATACTGTTTTCCAGAGTGGCTGCATCAGCTTGCATTACCACCAACAATGCATGAGGGTTCCCCTTTCTCTGCATCCTCACTGACATCTGTTGTTTCTTGTGTTGTTCATTTTAGCCATTCTTACAGGTGTGAAGTGGTATCTTGTTGTTGTTTTGATTTAGCGTTTTCCTGATGATGAGTGATGCTGAACATCTTTTCATGTGTCTGTTGGCCATTGTATGTCTTCTTGGGAAAAAATGTCTCTTCATGTCTTTTGTCCATTTCTTAACTGGATTATTTGGTTTTTGAGTATTGAGTTTAAAAAGTTCTTTACAGATTTTGGATATTAACCCTTTATCTTATATGTCATTTGCAAATATATTCTCCCAATCTGAAGATTGCCTTTTAGTTTTGTTGATTATTTCCTTTGCTGTGCAGAAGCTTTTTATCTTGATGAAGTCCCAGTAGTTCATTTTTGCCTTTGTTCTCCTGGCTTCTGAAAAGTGTGTCTGGTTGCTATGGCCAAGGTCAAAGAGGTTGCTGCTTGTGTTCTCCTATAGGATATTTATGTTTTCCTATCTCACATTTTTCTGTATGGTGTAAGAAGTGGTTCGGTTTTATTTTCTGCACGTGGCTGTCCGGTTTTCCCAACACCATTTGTTGAAGAGACTTTTTCTTTCCTCCATTGGATATTCTTTCCTGTGTTGTCAAAGATCGGCTGACCATATGGTTGGGGTTTAAAACCTGGAATTAAAAAAAAATCAGTGGACTTGGCTCTGGACAGTCAGGAGTGTGTTAAGAAGCTGATTCCTCACTCTTAAAGAGAGAGCACAACAAATAGTCCATGGGGATCTAATATGGAAGTAGCCCTTTGAAAAATGCCTGGGATATGCAGGAGGGAGAGTTATTTATGCATCTCAGAATGTATCCCCAGGGAGATTCCTCCAGGAACAAAGTAGCTGGCAGGTGACTTTTCTCTCCCTTGCCCGTCAGCATAAGCACATAGCCACTTGTGGGAAACAGCACAACCTGACACTTTTTACCTAAATTGCTTACACCAAGCCCTGCCCCCCTGCACTTCAGTGGATCTGCCTTTCCCAGTCACTTGCCTCAGTCCTAGCACTGTGAGTTCCTTCTCCCACATGACCAGCACCTCAACCAATACCACATCTCATGGGGCCTTGGTATCAGCAGGTGCTGGTCATCACTCCCCATGGGATGATACATGCACCTTTTTAATACTGCACTCCTGCCTATGTCTGCTTTGCACAGTGGCCCTAGCTGGCCCAATCTCCACAATGCCTGTGTGTCCTCTGTGCAAGAGGAACAGCACCACCTTAAAATTGTATGCCCCACGCACTACTTTCAAGAGCAGGAGACATTGCTGACTTTCCTAACACATAGAAACCAACATAAAGTTAGACAAAATGAAGCATCAGAGGACACTGTGTCCCAAAATGAAAGAACAGAACAAAACCACAGCAAGAGACCTTAGTGAAACAGAAACAAGTAATATGCCTGACAGAGTATTCAAAATAATGATCATAAAGATACTCATTGGACTTGAGAAAAAAAGTGGAGGACATCAATGGGACTTTAAAAGAAATAAAAAAGAACAATCAGAGATGAATATAAGAAATGAAATTTAAAATACACTAGATAAAATAAAGGCTAGAAGAAGCAGAGGAATAAATTAACAATCTGGAAGACAGAGTCTGGAAAATAATTAAGCTAAGCAGGTGAGAGAAAAAAGTTATGCAAAATGGGGATAGATTTAGGGAACTCAGTGACTCCATCAAGCATAATAACATTCACATTATAGGCATCCCATAAGAAGAGAGAGAAAAGGGGGTAGAAAGTTTATTTGAAGAAATAATAGCTGAAAATTTCCTGAAACTGGGGAAAGAAACAGAAATCTAGAACCAGGAGGCACAGAGAGATTCCCCCAACGAAATCAACCAGGGAAGTCCACTTAAGGACACGTAGTAATTAAATGGCAAAAAGGAGTGATAAAGAGAGAATTTTATTTTATTTTATTTTAAAGATTTTATTTATTTATTCACAAGAGACATAGAGAGAAAGAGGCAGAGACACAGGCAGAGGGAGAAGCAGGCTCCATGCAGGGAGCCCAACATGGGACTCGATCCCAGGACTCCAGGATCATGCCCTGGGCTGAAGGCGGCACTAAACCACTGAGCCACTGGGGCTGCCCTAAAGAGAGAATTTTAAAAGCAACAAGAGAAAAGAAGGCAGTTACATACGAGGGGACCCTCCCGCTTCTTCCCCCCATAAGGCATAAGATTTTCCAGCAGAAATTTTGCAGGCCAGACAGGAGTGGTATGATATATTCAAAGTGCTGATAGGAAAAAAATCTGCAGCCAAGAATATTCTATCCAGCAAAGCTGTCATTCAGAATAGAAGGACAGATAAAGAGTTTCTCAGAGAAATAAAAATTAAAGGAGTTCATAACCACTAAAGGACTTCTACGAGAAATGTTAAAAGTTATTCTTTGAGTAGAAAGGAAAGACCATAAGTAAGTATCAAGAGTAGGAAGCACAAAAGCAGTAAAAATAAGTATATCTGTAAAAATTAGTCAAGGGATTCACAAAATAAAATAATGTAAAATATGACATCATATACCTAAAAAATGGGGGGGGGGGTGTGGAGAGGAGTAAGGACTGGGTTCAAGCTTAAGCACCCATTAACCTAATATAGACTGCTATATGCAGAAGATGTTCTATACAAACCTAATGGTAACCACAAATTAAAAAACAGTAATATATTATGCAAAGAATAAAGAGAAAGAAATTCAAGTATGTCATTAAAGAAAGCCAGCAAGCCATGAAAGAGAGCAAAAGAAGGGGACACCTGGATGGCTCAGTGGTTAAAGCATCTACCCTCGGCTCAGGGCGTGATCATGGCGGGGGGTCCCAGGATCGAGTCCTACATCTCCCCACATGGAGCCTGCTTCTCCCTCTGCCTGTGTCTCTGCCTCTCTCTCTCTCTCTGTGTCTCTCATAAATAAATAAATGAAAATCTTTAATAAAAAAGAGATTTCCTTTTAAAAAAAAAAGAGCAAAAGAAGAAAGGATCAGAGAAAAACTACAAAAACAACCACAAAATAAGTTTAAAAATGACAATAAGTACATATCTATCAATAATTACTTTGAATGTAAATGGAGTAAATACTCCAATCAAAGGTTAGGGTGATAGGATGGGTGAAAACAAGACCCATCTTTATACTGCTTACAGGAGACTCATTTCATACCTAAAGACACCTGTAGATTGAAAGTGAGGAAATGGAAAAACATTTATCATGTAAATGAGTGTCAAAAAAAGCTAGGTTAGCAATAGCAATATTTATATCAGACAAAATAGACTTTAAAACAAAGACTAAAAAGACAAAGAAGGACACTATATAATAATAAAGGGGACAATCCAACAGGAAGATATAAAAATTGTAAATATGTACCCAACAAGTAACTAAATGTGTAAAACAGTTAATAACAAATTAAAGGAACTAATTAATAGTAATGTGATAATAATACAGGGATTTTAAAACCCCATTTACATCAATGACAGATAATTCAAACAGAAAAATTAACAAGGAAACACTGGCTTTGAATGACACATTGGACCAGATAAATTAAACAGGTATATTCAGAATATTTAATCCTAAAACATCAGAATACACATTTGAGCGCAAATGGAACATTCTTCAGAATAGATCACATATTAGGCCACAAAACAAATCTCAACAAATTCAAAAAGAAAACTCATATCATACATCTTTTCTGACCACAACACTATGTAACTAGGGATCAACCAGAAGAAAAAATCTGGAAAGAACACAAATATATATGGAGCTTAAATAACATGCTACTAAGTAATAAATGGGTCAACCAAGAAATCAAAGAAGAAACCAAAAATACATGGAGAAAATGAAAACACAATGGCCCAAAAATCTTAGGCATACGCAAAAGTGGTTCTAAGAGGGCTACGTATAGTAATAGAGGGCTACTTCTGGAAGCAAGAAAAATCTCAAATAAACAACCTAATCTTATACCAAAAGGAGCTAGGAAAAGAAAAACAAAGTCCAAAATCAGAAGGAAAAATAGTAAGAATTAGAGCAGAAATAAATGACCTAGAAACAACAACAACAACAACAACAACAACAAAAACCCAACACAATAGAACAAATAAATGAAACCAGGAACTGGTTTTTTGAAAAGATCAGCAAAATTGGTAAACATCTAGTCAGAATCAGAAAAAAAAAAAAAGAAAAAGAAAAAGAGAGAGAATGAGGATTCAAATAAACAAAATCAGAAATGAAAGAGGAGAAATAACAACTGACGCCACAGAAATACAAAGGATTGTAAGAGAATATTGTAAAAATGTATGCCAACAAATTGCACAACCTAGAAAAATGAATAAATTCCTAGAAACGTATAACCTATTAAAACTGAAACAGGAAGAAATAAAAATTTTGAACAAATTACCAGCAATGAAATTGCATCAGTAACCAAAAAACTCCCAACAAACAGAAGTCCTAGGCCAGGCAGCTTCAAAAACAAATTTGCCAAATGTTGAAAGAGTTCATACCTATTTTTCTCAAAAAAAAATTTATTCAAAAAAATAGAAAAGGAAGGAAATCCAAATTCATTCTGTGAGGTCAGCATTACCCTGATACAAAACCAAATAGAGACTCTACAATAAAAGAGAACTATAGGCCAATATCTCTGATGAACATAGATGCAAACATTCTCTACAAAATACTATCAAATCGAACATGAGAAAATGCTCTGCATCACTTGCCATCAGGGAAATACACATCAAGACCACCATGAGATCCCACCTCCCACCAGTGAGAATGGGGAAAATGAACAAGACAGGAAACCACAAATGTTGGAGAGGATGTGGAGGAAGGGGAACCCTCCTGCACTGTTGGTGGGAATGTGACCTGGTGCAGCCACTCTGGAAAACCGTGTGGAGGTTCCTCAAAGAGTTAAAAATAGATCTGCCCTATGACCCAGCAATTGCACTGCTGGGGATTTACCCCAAAGATACAGATGCAGTGAGACGCTGGAACACCTGCACCCCGATGTTTCTAGCAGCAATGTCCACAATAGCCAGACTGTAGAAGGAGCCTCAGTGTCCATCGACAGATGATGGATAAAGAAGCTGTGGTCTATGTATACAATGGGATATTCCTCAGCCATTAGAAAAGATGGATACCCACCATTTGCTTCAACGTGGATGGAACTGGAGGGGATTATGCTGAGTGAGGTAAGTCAATCGGAGAAGGACAATTATCATATGGTCTCATTCATTTTGGGAATATAAAAAATAGTGAAACGGAATAAAGGGGAAAGGAGAGAAAATGAGTGGAAATATCAGGGAGGGAGACAGACCATGAGAGACTCCTAACTCTGGGAAACCAACAGGGGGTAGTGGAAGGGGAGGTGGGTGGGGCGATGGGGTCACTGAGGGGGGACCCTGGATGGGCTGAGCACTGGGTGTTATGCTATATGTTGGCAAATTGAACTCCAATAAAAAATATACCAAAAAAAAAAAAGAATTAAAAATACCCCAAAATATTAGCAAATCGAATCCAGCAACACATTTGAAAAAAAGATCATTCACCATTAACAAGTAGAATATATTCCCTGGATGCAAGTATGATTCAATATTAGCAAATCAATCAACATGATACACCACATCGATAGGAAAAGGATTAGAACTATATGATCATTTCAATAGATGCAGTAAAAGCATTTGACAAAGTACAACATCCATTTATGATAAAAACCCTCAACAAAGTAGTTTTAGAGGGAACATATCTCAACATAATAAAGCTCTTACAAGAAAATGTCATAGCTAAGATCATACTCAACGGGGAAAAACTGAGAGCTTTTCGCCTCAGGGTAGGAGCAAGACAAGCATGTCCATTCTCACCACTTTTATTCAACATACTCCTGGAAATCCTAATCGCAGCAATCAGACAACAAAAATAAATAAAAGGAATCCAAGTTGGTAGGGAAGAAGTAAAATTTTCAGTATTTGGAAATTACATGATACTCTATATAGAAAACCTTGAAACCCCCCCCCCCCCAAATATTAGAACTGATACATGAACTCAGTAAAGTCTTGGGATACAAAATCAATGTGCAGAAGTGTGTTGCATTTCTATACACTTAAAATGAAGCAGGAGAAATAGAAATTAGTAAACAATCCCATTTACAATTGTACCAAAAACAATAAAATACCTATAAATACACTTAACCAAGGATATGAAAAGACCCATACTCTGAAATCTATAAAACATTGATGAAATAAATTGAAGACGACACAAAGAAATGGAGACATTCCATGCTCATGGATTGGAAAAATAAATATTATTAAAATGTTTACATTACCTAAAGCAATCTATAAGTTTGATGCAATCCTTATCAAAATACCAACAGCATTATTCACGGAACTAGAACAAACAATCCTAAAATTTATATGGAAGCAAAAAAGACCCCAAATAGCCAAAGCAATCTTGAAAAAGAAAAGCATACCTGGAGGCATCACAATTCCAGATTATAAGTTATATTACAAAGCTGTAATGATCAAAACAGTATGTTAATGACACAAAAATAGACCCATAGATCAATAGAACAGAACAGAAAACCCCAAAATAAGCCCACAATTAGATGGTCAATTAATCATTGACAAAAAAGCAGAGTATGCAATGGGAAAAAAAATCTCTTTAACAAATGGTGTTGGTAAGCTGGACAGCAAAATACAAGAGCATGAAACCGGACCACTTTCTCACATCACACACAAAAATAAACTCAAGATGCGTTAAGGACCTACATATGAGACATGAAACCATAAAAATCTTAGAAGAGAGCACAAGCAATAACTTCTCTAACATCACCTGTAGCAACTTCTTTCTACCTATGGCTCCTGAAGCAAGGGAAACAAAAGCAAAAATAAACTACTAGGACTATAGCAAACTAAAAATTCCTTCACAATCAACAAAAATAAAAGACAATGTACAGAATGGGAGAAGATATTTGCAGATGACATATCTGATAAAGGTTGGTATCCACCATATTTATTTTTTTATTTTTATTTTTTAAAGATTTATTTATTTATTTATTTATGATAGACAGAGAGAGAGAGAGAGAGAGAGGCAGAGACACAGGAGGAAGGAGAAACAGACTCCATGCAGGGAGCCTGATGTGGGACTCGATCCGGGGACTCCAGGATCGCGCCCTTGGCCAAAGGCAGGCGCTAAACTGCTGAGCCACCCAGGGATCCCTGTATCCACCATAAAGAGCTAATCCAGAGTAATGCATGCACCCCTATGTTTATTGCAGCATTATTTCCAATAGGCAAGTGTCCATCGCAGTTGTGGAAGCAGTCCAAGTGTCCATCAACAACTGTATGGATAAAGAAGATGTGATGTGTGTGTGTGTCAATTTATTCAGTCATAAGAAAGATTGAAATCTTGACATGTGCAATGACTAGGATAGAGCTAGTGAAATAAGTCACTCAGAGAAAGACAAATGATTTCACTTATGTGCGGAATTTAACAAAAAGCAAAAAACCCCACAAATGAACAAAAGAAAAAAAGAGAGAAGGAAACTGAAAAATAGACACTTAACAAATGTTGGTTACCAGAGGGGAGGTGTGTGGAGCGGACGGGTGAGTGGGTGAAATAGGGGATGGAGATTAAAGAGGGCACTTATCATAATGAGCACTGAGTAATATATAGAATTGTTGAGTCACTATATTGTAACTTGACACTAATATAGCAATGTATGTTAACTATACTGGAATTAAAATAAAAACAATAAAAATTTAAAAATATTACCATGAAAAGTCCCATAATGCTAAGTGAAAAGGGCAAATAATGTTGTGCTAACATGTGAAAAATAAAAGTTATATACACGTCTATATTACTTACATATGTGCAAAATATCTTAAAAATATTTGTGGAGGGTTTGGTAAACAGAATGGGCTCTCACACGAATCAGGCAAAGTAGAAGCAAAGCATGGACTAAATAATGACATACTTATTTGAAAGAAGGAATAGTAAAAAAAAAAAGATAATAATAAATCAAACAAACCCTGAAATGGAATAAGAATGGATGGCCCCCACAACACTCACACAGAAGGACTGGGCTGTATTGGTGGCTCAGTGGGTTAAGCATCTGCCTATGGCTCAGGTCATGACCCTAGAGTCGTGGGATTGAGTCCACATCAGGCTCCCTGCTCAGCGGGAGAGTCTGCTTCTCCTCTTCCCTCTGTGTGGTCGCTCTCAAATAAATAAATAAATAAATAAATAAATAAATCTCAAAAAGAAGGAAGAAGAAGAAGGAGGAGGAGGAGGAGATGAAGAAGAAGAAGAGGAGGAGGAGGAAGAAGAAGAAGAAGAAGGAGAGAGGAGGAGGAGGAAGAGGAAGAAAAAGAAGAAGAAGGAGGAGAGGGACTGGGCTAGGATCCTCAGAGAAGCTTATTTTAATAAAGTCCCAATCATTTCCTGCTTGCTCCAGAAAGGTCAGGTTTAAGTTCATTCTACCCAAAGCCATTCATTCATTTAACATTTTTACCACGGGACACATGCTGGGAATAAGAGAAGTAGAGATATTGTCATTTTTCAGAACTGGACCATGTAGTGGGGGAGGCAGATGAACTTCAGAGAGTTCAGGAATGAGATTATCCCGGGAGCCACATCTCATGGTTTATAAAGGGAAATATCTTTCCAAGACAGTGAGAAAGCTTTTTTGGGGGGAGAACTGTTTAATATCAGAATGAGAGTATTGAATGCGTGAATGAAGATAAGGCTCAGATCCTTGCAAGTGGAAATCTTAGATTGCCCAACATCAAGGAAACATGGCAAATACTCAGACACCTTGCCCTCGATGTCTCCCCACATTTCTCTTTATCACCCCAAACTGTCCTTTAACTTCTTCAAAAGATGAAGGATGTCCCTGATAGCCGGAGGAAGAGCCTACGGTCAAAGGCCAGTGTCCTCTCCAGCTCAAGATGGAACTTTCCTGCAGGAGTGTCTGTAGCTAAAGAGGGATCAGGCTTAACCTGGAGCTGGTGGGCGCTGCAGGAGCTGAGACGGGTGATAGGGTAAGCGTGTGTCATGAATTTGTGAGGCTGTCGTCCGTGTTGCTGTCAGATTCCCAGAGTGGCCGGGGTTTAAAAAAGCGGTGCTCCTAAGTGCTAATGGGCTTAACCGCTGAAGCCGACAGCCCATGGTCCTCGGAGAAAGACTTTCCAAAGAAGAAGACATATAAATTGTCAACAGGCGCACGGAAAGGGGCTCTGCACCACCAGTCATTAGGGAAATGCGTATCGCGGCCACAAAGCAGCATCACCCCATGCGTGTAAGAATACTATGATCAGAAGGACAGGAGGGAACAAATACTGGTGAGGATATGGGGAAAAGGGAGCCCTGGTGCACCGTTGGTGGGGATGTAAGCTGATCCAGCCACTATGAAAATCAGTATGGAGCTTCCTTAAAAAATTAAAAAAAAAAAAAGAAATACCATAGGATTCAGCAATCCCACTTCTGATATATATCCAGAGGAAATGAAAACAGGATCTTGAAACCATATCTGCCCTCCCATGTGTATTGTGGCATTATTCATAACAGCAAAGACGGGGAAATAATCTAAGTGTCCGCCAGTGGACGAATGGATAAGGACGTGGTGTACATTAGAGTGAAATAGGGGGCACTGGGGTGTCTTCATCCAGTGAGCGGCTGCCTTCCGCTCACGTCATGATCCTGGGGACCTGGGATCAAGCCCCCCATCAGGCTCCCTGTTCAGTGAGGAGTCTGTTTCACCCTCTGCCCCTCCCCCTGCTTGTGTTCTCATTTTCTCTCTTTTAAATAAATAAATAAATAAATAAATAAATAAATAAATAAAATCTTTAGTTTATTTAAGTTCAGTTCATCCACATACACTGCATTGTTTGTTTCAGAGGTCAGTGATTCATCAGTGGCGTATAACACCCAGTGCTCATTACATCACATGCCCTCCCTAATGCCATCACCCAGTTACCCTGTCCCTCACCCAACTCCTCTCCAGTGACCCTCAGTTTGTTTCCTATAGTTAAGAATCTCTTATGGTTTGTTTCCCTCTCTGATTTTATCTTATTTTACTTTTCCCTCCTTTCCCCTATGATCCTCTGTTTTGTTTCTTAAATTCCACATATGAGTGAGATCATATAATTGTCTTTCTCTGATTGCACTTATTTTGCTTAGCATCATACCGTCTATAGATGATATAGCATCATATCGTTCCATCCATGTCATTGTAAATAGTAAGATTTCATTTTTTGATGGCTGAGTAATATTCCATCACATATATATGATACACACACACACACACAGATGTAGAGCACATCTTCTTTATCCCTTAATCTGTCAATGGGAGTCCAGGCTCTTTCCACAGTTTGGCTATCGTGGACATTGCTGCTATAAACATTGGGGTGCAGGTGCCCCTTTGAATCACTATGTTTGTATCCTTTGGGGTAAATACCCAGTAGTGCAATTGCTGGGTCATAGGGTAGCTCTATTTTCAACTTGCTGAGGAACCTCCATACTGTTTTCTAGAGCGGCTGCACCAGCTTGCACTCCCACCAGCAATATAAGAGGGCTCCCCTTTCTGTGCATCCTCATCAACATTTGTTGTTTCCTGACTTGTTAACTTTAGCCATTCTGACTGCTGTGAGGTGGTATCTTATTGTGGTTTTAATTTGTATTTCCCCGAACTAGGGGTGGTAGAAAGGGAGGTGGGCAGGGGGTGGGGGTGACTGGGTGATGGGCACTGAGGGGGGCACTTGATGGGATGAGCACTGGGTGTTATTCTATATGTTGACAAATTGAATACCAATAAAAAATAAATTTATAAAAAAATAATTTCTATTTCCCTGATGCCAAGTGATGTTGAACATTTTTTTCATGTGTCTATTGGCCATTTATATGTCTTCTTTGAACATACAAATGTCTTTCTGCCCATTTCTTGACTGGATTATTCCTTTTTTGGGTGTGGAGTTTGATAAATTCTTTATAGGTCTTGGATACTGGTCCTTTATCTGATAAGACATTTGCAAATATCTTCTCCCATTCTGTAGGTTGTCTTTAATTTTGTCAACTGTTTCCTTTGCTGTACAAAAGTTTTTATTCTGATGAAAGCCCAATAGTTCATTTTTGCGTTTGTTTCCCTTGCCTTTGGAGATGTGTCTAGCAAGAAAATAAATAATTTTTTAAGAATAAAATAGTATTCAGACATGAGAAAGAGGAAATTATGCCATTTACAGCATGTAGGGACCTTGAGGGCATTATCTTAAGTCAGATAAATCACAGAGAAAGACAAATACTGTATGATCTCATATATAGAACCTAAAAAAGCTGAGCATAGAGAAACAGAGAGTAGAATGGTGGTCACTAGGTGTGGAATGTGGGGGAAATGAGCAGATGTTGGTCAAAGAGTAAAACCTCCAGTTACCAGATGACTAGGTCCTGGGGATCTAATACACAGCGTCATGAATACAGTTTAAAATACTATATTATACACCTGAAAGTTGCTAAAGCAGATTTTAAATGTTCTCACCACAAAAAAGAAATGGTACGACGTGATGGAGGTACAAGCTAATGCTGTGGCAGCCACCACACTGCCATGTAAAACTGTTTCAAATCAACACATTGTGCATCTGAAACTTACATAATGTTATACATCAATTATATTTCAATAAACCCTGGGAATGAAGACTTTGCATGCCTATCACTGCTACTGGGAAGAAAGGGAGACAGAACATAAAGACTCCTGACTCTGGGAAACGAACTAGGGGTGATGGAAGGAGAGAAGGGCGGGGGGTGGGGGTGAATGGGTGACGGGCACTGAGGGGGGCACTTGACAGGATGAGCACTGGGTGTTATTCTGTATGTTGGTAAATTGAACACCAATAAAAAATAAATTTATTTTTTAAAAAAAGACACTGGAGAGTGTGTGCTAGAAGTGTTGTCTTTGAGGACCAAGCAGCTGTGTAGAGTGAGCTTATGTCCTGGGTTATGCGGTTGGGAAAGGTGACTAAGCTGAGGGCATCTCCAGAGCCCTATGGAAGACAGAAGTCCTCGGGGACTTCATCACCCAGGAAATTTTTTCTTCTCCCTGGAAATTTTGTCTTTGCACTCCCATCTCCTAGCTCACTCTCCCATTCTCTTCCAGTTGGCAAGATCTAAGTGTGTAATTTGTACAGGAAGGTCAATATACAGGCCATTGTGATGATCCCTGCTCCCTTTCCCCCTTTGGGCCTCATTTGCATCCTTTCCTTTGAAGGGAGTCTAGAGAAGGTAAAATGAATGTGTTAGCCTTATGCTACTTAAAAAATGCACGGAGTTAAGGGGGGGAAGAAAAACCACTTTATTAATCATCAAAGAAATGTAAATTGAAATAGCCTTTAGAGTTTATACATTTTTAGCTACGTCAGCAAAAACTAATTTAATACCTGGCAAAGTTGCGGTTAAAAAAAAAGTTATGCTTGCTTTAAGTGACGTCCTAAGTTGTTAAAAGCCTTTCAGGAAATAAGTTGGAATACACTGAGTCTTGGAAATGATTATACCAGCGGATACACTCATGTTTCACTCATGGAAATTCATCCTAAGGAAATAATTCAATGGAAGAAACAACTGGTCTATACCATTGTGCACATACATGTCCAGGAACCGGGGAATGGTGGACTGAGCCCTGGTGTTCCCTGAATGGAACAGTATCCAAGCAGGAGAAATTATAATCGTGTAGACTGTATCACAAATGGAAGCGGTTTTAAATAATAACGTTAAGTGAAAACGTTGGATGTCTGTTCGAAACTCGACAAAATAGTCATTCATGCGGTCAGGATTGAGAAGTATATAAGCAGATAGATGAAAGTCGCGGTGCTGATAAAATTGCATTTTGGGTCATATATGATGCTAAATTGTTTTACAGTGAAAATGAAAGATTGGAAAAAATCTATCTTGGGAAATACAGACCACAGACGAGATAGAAGACTGACCCATCTACCAAAGGGATATCTCCAGCTCAGGATAACAGTGGTGAGAGCCACGGAAAATTCTGGTGACTTCAGGGATACCTCTTCAAGAAGAGGATGTGTGCTGTGGCCCTCTCCCTACTGGAATCCCCAAAGCAAAATGATCATCAGAGAGAAAACACGAATGGAGGAAAGATCATGTTCTTCAAAGCTGAAGAGAGACTTCTGGAGGGGAAAACCACAGATCTGGGAACTCTTTGACGTGATTGGTTGGTCTGAACACTAGCTTTGCACCCAGAGACCGGCCTGGCCTTGTGGTCATAAATAAGAGGGCTGTTGACAAACGGTTTCCCATCCTGGGACTTGGGTTCACAGTTCAACAATCACGTGGGTCTGCTTGGGCTGCAGGGCTTGGCCTCTGAGCTGAGCACAGGCTTCTAGAAGAAGCTAGGCTGGCTGGGTCTTACGGGAAAGGAAATGCTCAGGTTTCACTGGAAGGAGGGTGTGTGAGGACGGGGGCCAGGGCTGGGAACTTGAGGGAAAGAATGGTCCCTTTCAATGCAGACAGATGCAGTCTGGCTCAGAGTCAGGCGGGTTTAAAAGAAAAAAAAAAAAAGTGGTCCAATAACATTCAAAAATCTGCACACATTCAAAAGTTGTGTTTTAAATACCGCACAAGGGCAGACGATAAACGTGATGGTTTTTCCATCCTGTGAGTAGCGAGAGCCTCCCGCCTCCCGGATCCTAGCAGGTGTGTACACGTCGATGTGCGTGCACGCCCCTTTGGGGTGTGTGTAGGCACAAGCGCACGTACACATGCAGTGCAACCCATGGCACACGTATTTCGGTCTCTGTGGGTCTGCAGGTGGTCTGAGTTTGCGGGGCCGAGGGCTATGCTTGGGGGCGCTGCTCGGGCTGGGCCTGAGCCGGAGGCAGCCTGGAGGCAGCTTCTCAGTCCTGCTGCCCCGAGGCGCGCGTCTCTAGCCAAGGACCTGCGAGGACCTGCGCGGGCGTGGGCCCGGCCACCACAGAGCCCTGCCAGCCCTACGACGGAGTCAGTCTGCTCCAGCTCTCCGGCGTCTCAGGTTCATTCCGTGGTGGGCAAATGGGAGAACTGGGGTCCGGGCCCCGAGTGCCTGCTTCTTGTGCCCCGTCCTCCCCTCCCGCCCGTGGGCTGACTCGGGTGCTCGCCACCAGCCTCAGCCAGGGCCGGGGTGCCTGGAAGGGCCTGGGGCTCCTGCCTCCGGGCTGGGGTCCAGCGGCGGGGGGGGCAGGCCCAGATGACCCCGAGGGCTGCAGGGGCCTGGCCGGGATGCCCCCCCCCCCGGGCAGGTGGGCGCCGCTGCCCCCCAGGCAGGCGGGCCTGGACCAGGTAGCCGCGTCCTGAGTCGCCTTCCTCGGGGAGCGACGTGTTCTGTGCGAGCAAGAGCTGCAGAACCGCGTGTCCTTTTTGCATTTTGGAAGGTCGTGGGGCCGTTGACCGGGTCCTTTGCTCAGAGGGGGCTGGGCCGGCCTTCCTGCCGCTCCAGGCTTCCCTGTGGTGCGGTGGGCTGTGAGCTCCCAGGGGCCAGCCGTGCAGGCGTTTCTCAGAGGCTGGTTTCCTAGAGAGCTGGGGGGGGGGGGGGGGTGGTATCCTGTCCCACGTCCCTATTTTACCAATGAGGAAACTGAGGTTCAGAGAGCTTGTGGGACTCGCTAAGGCGACACAGCGGCCTGAGAGCTGGGCCAAGGAGCTCTTTCTAGTCCTCCTCCCTGAGGTCCTGGAGGTCAGGGCTGGCCTCCCCATGGAGGAGCTGGGTGAAGTGCTCTGCGGAGCGTGACTGTCAAGCACTGCGCGCCACCCCTCACCCTGCAGCTAAGGGTGACGCACTGCAGGAAGGTGGGCAAGGGCCGGTCAGCGCACCGCGTGCTGGTCCTCCCCATGATCCTCCCCATAGTCCTCCCCACAGCTGCTCCTCCCGGGGCAGTCCGCGTGGGCCCAGAGAGGCCTGTGAACGGGGCTACACGGCGTTCTGCTACCAAGGTCTGGACGGCTGCAGGGCCAGGCCAGGGCAGAGAGGCCCCCTCCCTTGTCTTGGCCTCTCTGTTTCCCTGAAGTGGGGTCGGCAAGATGGGGAGCCAGCCACCTTCAAATCTTGTTATTGTGGTAAAACACACGCCACATACTTTTACCACGCTGACCATTTCTAAGGGCACACTTCAGGGGCACGAAGTACAGTCGCCCATACTGTCCATCTCCAGAACTCTTGTCAAACGCTGGAGCTCTGCACCCCTTCAACAACGCCCCCTCCTCCCAGGCCCTGCAAAGCACCCCTGTGCCTTCTCTCTACTCCGACTTCCTGTTGGCCGACTGTCGGACCACGGCGTGGCCCTGGGCTCCTGGAGCTCTTTGCCCTTGACCGCAGTCCTGCACCGGGTCGGCTGGTCAGGATCCCTCAGCGCAGTCGTTCTCTCGTTGTATTCACGCAGGAGGGAGAGCACGGGCTGGGGCAAGCGAAAGGAAAAAGCTATCAAGAGTAGGGATTTTCACGCCCCCCCTGTAAGATTTAGAAATCTGGCTTTAAATATATTTTCTGGGTTTCTCATAAGTTAACATTAAGTATTTTGGCGAAAATAGTTTTATGCGGTCACTTAATGCCAGGACTTGACAATGCTTGTCTGTCTGCTGGACTTTGCTACTGCGGCCTGGCACAGGGGTGGCTGTAGAGCAAAGGGCCCTGCAGAAAGACGGTGTGTGTGGCGCTGGAAGCTGCCAGAACTGGCCTGGGAGCACCTGGGCCTGGCCATCCAGAAGATTCCTGTTTTCCTTTTCGCATGAGACATCCCCCGGCGATTCCCAGAAACAAGGCCGTGAAACTGGCAGAGAAATGGGCCTGGGTGGGAGCAGAGGGAAGGAGGATCCCTGGTTCCGAATTAGCAGCAAGACAGGGGGAAAGCAAGAGAAACGGGATGGCCATGACCACTTCCCCATCTGCGCTCACACATGCATACGCCTGAGGGTGCAGTTCCTGATATGGGAGGCACTGGGGGAAAAGGAGGGGAGGTTTCCTCCAAGAGCCTACAAGCTTAGGAAAGAACACGTTGCATTTGTTCTTGCCGGAGAACAGGTAGGGGGTGGCACCGAGACGCACACGGTGTAAGCACTCTGCTGGGGGGGTCATGTTCCTGCAAGGGCGCGGGGTAGCCTGGGGGTACAGCAGAAGCGGCCTGTCTGCTTCCATCTCACACTTTGAAATCGTGACACTCAGGGAGGGAAAACATCTTGGCCAACTGGGCCCTGCTTCACCGAGGAAAGATTATTTTATTTTAATTATTATTATTATTTTTAAAGATTTTATTTATTCGTGAGAGATACAGAGACAGAGGCAGAGACACAGGCAGGAGAAGTAGGCTCCATGCAAGAAGCCCATATAAGACTTGATCCCAGGACCCCGGGGTCATGTCCTGAGCTGAAGACAGATGCTCAACCACTGAGCCACCCAAGCGTCTCTTATTTTAATCACGTATATATATTTTTTGCATGATAAAATATGCATAGAATAAAATTTACCACTTGACCACTTTTAGGTGTGTGGTTTGGTGGCATTAAGGACATTCACATTGTCTGCACCATCCCCGCCACCTGTATCAGAACCCTTTTTACCTTATGAAACCGAAACCCTGTCTCCATTGAACACTAGCTCCCCATGCCCTCCTCACTGGCAACAGCCATTCTATTTTCCATCTCTATGAGTTCGACGACTGTAGGTGCCTCATATAAGTGGAATCATCTACTGTTCGTCCTTTTTGTAACTGGCTTATTTCACTGAACAAAATGTCCTCAAGTTTCATTTGTGTTGTAGCACACATCAGAATTTCCTTCCTTTTTGGAGCTGAATGGTATCCCACGATATAGATATCACGGAGGAAGCTCTAGCGGATTGTGGGTCTGTTAGAGAAGTTAGCCAGGCAAATCCCTTTGGATGCGTCTGCTTTTTAGTTTCAGCTTGGCTTTGCATTAAAGGGTTTCTCGGACTCTTCTCAGGACCATGATCTAGGAAGGGGGAAAGAAATCTCACTTATATGGCAAGATGGCAGGATGAGATGATGCCAGGCAAGCTGAACAGGCCATTGAGGCTTCAGGGGCTCCAAGGAGGGATAAAGTACCGTGGGCTGAGAGGAAACCACGATCCAGGTGAGTTTCTTGGAGGAGGCAGCTGGGCTCAAGGTGGAGGGCGAGGATCTGAAGAGTAGTTGGGGAGAAGACAGCCACGAGGGAGGCACCACGCTGTCCTCAAACACATGAGCATTTATTTCTCAGACCTTTCTGAAATAAGTAGTTTCAAAGTGACCTTTCCGCTCTCTCACTTTTGCATGGAATAGCAGAAAGGCAATTTCAAGCTGTGGTATCTGGAAACATCGGGAGCTCTGAGGTTGTGAAGATCTGCTCTGTGGTTCCAGTTCTGCTACTTTATACTGTGCGAGCTTGGACACATTTCTTACTAACTTGAAACACAAATTTCTCATCTATGGAATGGGTATACTAATATTTCATTTTCAGATTTCTGAGAGTATTAATGTATTTAAAGTACCTAGCACAGTGCATGGCATATAATAGATTCTCAATGAATAGTAGAAATGACAGAAGTAGAAATAGAGGTAATATTAGCAGAAGACTAATGGACGATCCATTTATCCATTTATCCATTTATCCATTATCCAACTTACAGTTGCTCACTGTGAGCCTGGCTCCAGCCTAGATGTTAAGGATACTGTGAGCAGCATGGGTGAGATTCCTGCACGGGGGAGCTACGTGAAGGAGAAGATCTATGGAAAAGCAAAATAGGCAAGATAATTTCAGGTTGTAATGAACAAGAGGATGCATTGAAAATAACCCAAAGCAGTTACCACAGGTGAGGCAGCCAGGGAAGGCTTCTCTGAACCGAGATGAGAAGGGCCAACAGAAGACATCAAAGAGAGTTTGGTGTATTCGAGAACAGAGAAAAAAAGCCCCAAGGTTTCAGTTTACTGAGCCAGCAAGAAAGTGGTCCAGGAAGGTTTGGAAGTAATCGGCAACCAGAGGAGTCTGAATTTTATTCTAAATACAGTGGAAACTTGTTATAAGGGATTGAACTCGGAGAGGACATGATCTACGTTTTAAAAGGTAGCCTAAAACTCAACAAACAAACAAAAAAACGCCCAAAAGTTATCAATAAAAAAGTGGGCAAAGAACATGAATAAACATTTCTCCAGAAGAGATATATAGATGGCCAGAAGCACATGAAAGATACTATCACTAATCATTAGGGAAATGGAAATCAAAACCATGATGAAATGCTACTTTCTAGCCATTAGGATGGCTATTATTAAAAAAAAAAAAAAAGCAAGAAAGCAAGAAGGAAGGAAGGAAGGAAGGAAGGAAGAAAGGAAAGAAAGAAAGAAAGAAAGAAAGAAAGAAAGAAAGAAAGAAAGAAAGAAAGAAAGAAAGAAAGAAGTATTGACAAGGAGGTGGGGACATTGGGGCTCTTGGGCATTGCTGATGGAATGTAAAATGGTGCAGCCAGTGTGGAAACCAGTACAGACATGCCTCAAAGTATTAAACCCTGAATTGCTATATGAATCCACAACTCCACTTGTAGGTATTTATATCCAAAATAATTGAAAGAAGGCACTCCAACAGATATTCGCACACCCATGTGCATAGCAGCAGCATTATTCACAATAGCCAAAAGGTAGAAACAACTCAAGTGTCTCTTAACAGCTGGATGGATAAATAAAATGTGGCATTATACCATCAGTCAGCCTTAAAAAGAGAGATGAAATCCTGTCTCATCTTATAATATGGATGACGTTGAACATCATCTTAACTAAAATAAGCCAGGCACAAAAGGAAAAATACCGTGATTTCACCTGTATGAGCTACATAGAACAATGAAAGTCATAGAGACAGAAGGTGGAATGGAAGTTGCTAGGGCCTACAGTGAAGGGGAAGTTATTGTTTACCGGGTACAGAGTTTCAATTTGGGAAGATAAAAATTGTCTGGAGATGGACGATGGTGATGGGGGCACAATAACGGGAATATACTTAGGTGCATGCCAATGAACGGTACACTTAAAACAGTTAAAATGGTACATTTTATGTATTTTATATATATATTTTCTTACCACATCTCACAAGGTGAGATTATAGAGCGGCAGGAGTGGAGACAAGGGACCGACAGGCAGGCTACTGCAGGCACATGATGATGACTCGGTGGACAGGGAGAAAAGTGAGTGGATTTGAGACAGAATAGGGAGGATTGCATGTGGGGGTGAGGAGGGGACAAGACTCATTGTCTAAGTTTTTGATTTGGGCAACTATGTGGTACCATTTGCCGAAATGGTGGCAACTGGGGAAGGAACATATTCGGGAACAAAGCAAGTGTTTCTTTCTGTACACATACACATTGTAAAAAAACCCGCTTCATGGGGGATAGCTGACTCATAATGAACTACTTATAATATGTATGATTTGACACGTTTTGACATATGTACATACTAAATTTGAGATGAGTGATGTTGTGATTTATAACAAGAATATTTATTTACTCTTTGTCTCCTGGCCTTCCTGCCACAGAGCTCCTAAAACCCTTGGAATTTCCTGCAGTAAGAGTGATAAAGGGTTTGTTTGTTTGTTTGTTTTATGTTAGTGAGGTGACTTTTGGAAGACACCCATAGGATGGGGGATGGTTGCCTGGGGAGCCAAACCATGTAATTAGAGGGTTGGAACTGTCAGTATCTCCCCTCAACCTCTGGAGGGCTGAATCAATCATCAGTGGCCAATGATTTCACAAGCCTCCCTTAAACCTCAAAAGGATAGAGTTTGGAGAGTTTCCAGGTTAATGAACATGTGGAGATTTGGGGAGAGAGAGAGATGCACCCGGAGAGGGCATGGGAGCTCTGCACCCTTTCTCCATACCTTGTCCTATACATCTCTTCCTTCCGGCTGTTCCTGAGTTATATCCTTTGTAATACATGGGTAATCTAGCAAGTAAAATGTTTCTCTGAGTTTTGTGAGCTGCTTTAGCAAATTAATCCAACCCAAGGAAGAGGTTGTGGGAACCTCCAATCTACAGTCAGTTGGTCAGAAGCCCAAGTGACCACCTGGACTTGCAATGTGCAGTCTGTGGGACTGAGCCCGTAACCTGTGAGATCTGAAAATATCTCCTGGTGGATAGTTGAGTTGTAGGACACCCAAATGGTGTTGGAGAATTGCTTGGTTTGGGGGAAAAATTGGTGTCAGAATCAAAAGTTGTCTACCAAATATCCAAGTGGATATGACAAAATGTCAGTTGGATATTTGGATCTGGAATTAAGGGGAGATTTGGGAGCTAGTAATTTTGGAAATTACCAGCATATGGTTGCTATTTGTAGATGTACGACCAGACGAAAGCATACTAGAAGTAGGAATAACCCCCATTTCTTGAATACTGGCAGTCACCGGGCATAGTTAATTTAACTTACTTGTGGCAACAACACTAAGAGGGAGGTGGTATTATCATGTTACCATTGAGATGGAAAATGCTAGTCACAAGTCAAAATCTATGCTTCCCTTCATTCATAGAAATAAATTTCAACTGGGATTTAGACACCAGCCAGGTGCAACCTCTCCCAGCCCCTCTTGCAGTACATGGGTCAAGATAATTAAACTCTTACCACAAAGTGTTACTACAAATAACGTGGGCCACTTTCAGACTGGGGCGCGTGAAACAATGGTGTGCATCAGCCATGCTCTCTACCCCTTCTCTACGGACAAAAGTGATGATGACCATAGCTGCCTTGGAAGCCATGGGCTAAAGATGGCAGAGATGTTCTCAACCTGGGTTCCTGGATAACTGCATAGGGCAGAGCCACCTGCCAAACCAGAACACTCACTTTGGACTATTATGTGGGAGAGCAGGCCACTCCTTTGTTCTTTAAACTCCTGGATTTTGTTACTCTCTCAGTTACAGCAGCTGATTCTGTCATCTAATATGATCATTTTATGAATGTTTGGAGAAACTAAGATACCCAAAGTCACAGAGCTAGGATGCAAATACTGTTCCACCTAATTCCAATACTTTCACCCATTCATTGCCTCAGGGCAGTAAAGACTGAGAAGTAGATTAGAGCTTGGGAATATACGGGTCCCCGGTTCAGAGCCAGCCTGGTAGGGCAGTGAGCACAGCCAGCAGCAATATCGTCCTTTGGCAGAGAAAATGGAAGAGTGTGTGGTTTGTAAAATTCGTATTTCAGAGAAACTTTGTGGAATAGTTGGAGGGCTTTTTCATAACCATGAAAGAAATTTGTTGCTTGGAGCTTACATTATATATGGAGGGCAGACCTGATAAGAGTTACAGCCAGCGAGCTCTTTCCTCTTCCATATGAGTCACACTCAGTTCTTCAGAATTTCTGGGGAGTATGATTCCCAAAACCTCTCTTCAAGATGTCTGATGTTTTATGAAATCCTGATGAGAAGGATCTTTGGTTTTAGTTTCCATGACAACTAAATAGAGAGGCAAAGAACTGTTATGAATTTAAAAAGGACTCCTTGCCTGGGCTGGGAAAGAGCAGTCTTGACCCTCCCTGTGAACCAGACTAACGCCATCTTGGACAGATCTGCCCTTATGACTGCACTGTGATCTAAAGCCTTCTTGAGCATAGCTCCCTGCTCCCCACCTGCTTGGGTTTTTTTTGTCTAACCACACCCTTAAGTACACCTTTGTGGCATAAGGATCTTGATTTGCTCTGGAGATATGACTATGATTCTCAAACATTTCCCCCTGGGTGGTCTCTAGGGTTATAAAAGCAGGTCTTATGGGAGGTGGGGTTGAGAGATTTACTCATTTTAAGGTGGCCCAAGACATGCTTCTGTCTGTAAGTCCCCTCAATTTGAAAACCATTCTTGTCAAGCTGGACTTGTCAGTCCATTTTCATTGTTCTTACAGTTTCTTCCACTTTTGGAGATTGTTTTGCACATGCTTCCCTTTCATGGAGCACCTTCATACCACAAAGCTGGAGAAATGCTTCCTGGTGTCAGTGGGATGCCATCAGCCTGGAACTGGGCCTGGGGCAGAGGAGTACACAAGACTGAATCTGGGAAACAAACTAGGGGTGGTGGAAAGGGAGGTGGGCAGGGGGTGGGGGTGACTGGGTGACGGGCACTGAGGGGGGCACTTGATGGGATGAGCACTGGGTGTTATGCTATATGTTGGCAAATTGAATTCCAATAAAAAATAAAAATTAAAAATAAAAATAAAAAAAAATGACTGAACCTGGCTAACTGCAGGAGCAAACTGACTGGCTTCTGGCCCACTGCCCCCTTTGGAACCAAGGCCAGTAGAGGCACTAGTTCTGTGGTAGTTGTGGGAAGTCTCACCTGAAGGATGACAAACTGTCAGAGCTCTGGGTCACGAAAGCTCATTTTCAGTTCTAGGTCACTGCACAATTTGTCATCCACATTGGGATGAGAGGGGGACAATATTAATGATTATTCTGGGGCAACGGGATACATTCAAACTGACTTGGGGCAAATAGGGCAGCTTGGTCAGCCTACTGTACACTGCTGTTCCCAGAATGGTCTTGAGAATCTCTGCCCTGATACATGGGCTTAAAGTCTGAGCTTCTCTAGGGATCTTTTCCCTACATACTAGCCCCATGGTTTATGTGTTTGCTTCGAATCAGGTTACAATGTTATGGGTTTATAAAAAGGATGTGCGAAATCTTCTTGTTTTAACAAATGTTCCAAGAAAACAAGTGCTTACTTCAGGTTTACTCTTGCTTCCCGTAGTCTTGCAGGGCTACCCGGGGCAATGGTATGTAAGATGAAGTATAAAATCTCAAAAGGCAGAAGCTCCCCAAAACTAATGGACTCTCTGACTCATTTATAGGCTAAAACATGGGTACCTATAAGTCTACAGTGTGTTTCTTTTGATTTTCAGCAGAGCATTTTGTGAACCTTAAAATCCACATTCAGGAATGTTCCCCAAAGCTAGACATGGGTGATCCTGAGGTGAGCAGCCGCCCCCTCAGTCGACTGCATTACTCATTCCTGATTCCTTCTGCGTATGCTGCCAATGGAGGGGTGAAGTTGCAGCGATACTTTGGAATAGGCAACTGATCCGAATCCTCTTATCCTGCTTGGCCTATCTTAGCCCTAGAAAATAGTTGAAATACAATTCCATTGCTCTCGGTGTTCCTGATGAAGGAACCCAACCTTTCAGAACTCGGATACTTCTTGCCTTTGATCTTTGGGCAGGCCCTAACCATGCTTTTGGGTCACTGCTCCCCCATCTCTGCATGTCTTTTGTGAGTATGTACCCTGAGCTCCTGCTAGCAGTGCTGGTGTCATGGAGCAGGGACTCCAACTAGAGAATGGATACCTTGCTTTGCCTCTAAAGAGTTCTCTTGCAACATTAACTTTCTTGTAATATAAGCTCTGTCATGTGCATGCTGGGGGCTGTCAGTTTGCAGTTAGAGCTCAATAAATCCCGTGGTCTTGAGTTGGCCCCTGGGGTATTGCCGTCCACCTCATAAAACCTCTACTTAATTAAGTATGGTACATACAGTTAGCAGCCTCTGCTTCTGGCAGAGCATGTAAATGTGCTCTTGCCATATCTGTACTATGAGGTTGGTGGGGCACTTATATAGCTGCAGGAGTGAAACTTCTTCCCTGAGCTGAAGGGCTGCCCTTAGGATCATGGAAAACACACTAAATTGTTAGAACCCCCTCCTTCTAAGTCAGAACTCGGCACTCAGAAGCCTCTGAGAAGCTTGTTTTTGGCAAAATACGTTCCATGGATGTTGAAATAATTAAAAACTACAAAACCATCTTTGACTAAAGGAATTGCCAGGTCAATGGTCATTTATAAATACCTTCATTTCAGCAGAGTTTTGAGCAAAAGGGAATCTGACACATAGATCCTAATCATCTGAATTAAAAGGAACAGCTTCCAACTTCTGTACTGATAATACTAAATGATAATAGTGAATGTCAGCTGCTTCTGATGAATGCTTTTGCACATCAGTCATGGGAGATACTACACAATTAACATTTGTACAAGGAAGTTCATGAGATAGCTATAGAGCCACATGATGATTAGAGGTGCTCTGGGGCAGAGAGAGGGGCTGCAAAGGGCTGCTGCTGAGTCCAGCAAGATGCAAAGACCACCATGACCACCCTGGATCATACAATGGGTCATTTTGTTCAGTCAACACAATATAGCCTTAATTCAGTTTAAGTTAAGACTTTATATAACCTAATGCAAAAAGAGAGAAGTTTCTTCTGGATTACCCATCAGGTCCTTTCCAGCTATGAAGACCTTTTTGGACACTTTATGTAACATTTTTCTCATTGGAAGATATGAAGTAGGACATGAGCTTTGCAGTCAGGTATACCTCGATTCCAATCCTGGAACCAGCACTTGCTGCTCATGTGACATTAAAATTATTTCCCCCTAAGCTCATTTCCTTGTCTCAAAAATGGTCTGCTATTCCTTATTTTATGGGGTAGTGGTGAGGCTTAAATGTACTTAAACATAAAGAGCCTTTCCACAAGTCACCCAATGCATTTGACACAAAATGTATTTCCCAGTGATGATTTTTTAGAATGTGGTGGACATGTTCATGCCCCTTGTCTCCTGAGATGAAAGCAGAAGTCTCCACCTATCTTTCCTCCTCTTAGAGAGGGGCACTAAGGTAACAGTGGCAGAGGGGTGAGGAAGTATCTTTCTCAGGCAGCAGCTCTGTCAGATTTTGGTGACATATGTGGCTACAGCTCTGGTACTCAGTCCAACTTGCCCAGGGATTGAGTGGGAGCCATCTTGGGCTGCAGCTGGGGGTTATGATAGATGATAGGATCAGAGTGAGCTGAACAGCCATGTCTCTGGAAGTTCAAGATACCCTTGAAGAATCATGGCTTTATCACCACCTTGTCCCAACCACAACTGGATGGTGGCCATAAACTGCATCCAGTCAATGGATATCTTGCAATGGGTATAACAGGCACTGATTTGGGCTTTGGGGTATAGCACTGGATAAAATAAACAAAAATGCCTACCCTCTTGGTCCTCACATTCTGGGGGATAGTAACAAATAGTGCACGGTAACTGGAATGTAAGAATTCTATCAGTTAATATTTCTTGCCTTGAACTGAATTAGCTCCTATACTCCAGCAAGAACGCTGCACCTACATCCCTCCCTATTCTCTACTGGCTCTTCTTTGAGTCAGGTCTGAGAGATTTTATATTGCAGGGTCCCCATTCCCTGGGTACCAGCTGAAACATAGGAGAATGGCTCATGCAAATGAGCCTTTGAATTTCATAAAGCTATTTTCCTAGATGAAGGTCTTGGTATGGATTAACACAAAAAGTACAAAGGCAGGACACCCAGATGCCAGCGTGAGGAACTAGGAAAACTCTGTCCTCAGCAACCGTTTAACTGGTGGAAGTTATTAGAAATATAAAACAAACCCCAACAGCCATTTAAGACCTCTAATTATTGTTCGAAGGGCACGCAGCAAAGGAAGAATCATTTGAGAAGATCTACTAACTCTTGACAAGAATAGCAAGAGTTCGTGGCATTTGAACCATGGCTTGCTCCCCTCACCCCTATCTCTAGCTCTGTTGATGTCAGCTCTGCTATGTGATGGCAGGTAAAGCAAAGAGGCTGAGGGCTCAGCACCCCCAGTTCATCCCAGGGGAAACAGGTCATCTGTGTTGGACACATGCTACTCCAAGTGGGCATGGTTGGGGACTGGGTTCCCTTCCCTACCCAAACCCCGCTTATAGGGTGAGGGTGTTATCCAGGTGTAACAGGCAAGAATACTGGAGCCTCATTGCCCTACTCTCGCTTCTTTGAGGAGTGGAGCTTCCATACAGGAAGAAGCAAGCTGAGAAAACCAGGGGCCACCACCTGTCTCAGGTGCCTGCTCATGGTGGGAAGAGTCCCTCTGGGCTGTGGGATGAACCTGAAAGCATTCCTCACAGCATAAACGGGCCCGTTGGCAAGGGGCTTAAGCACCACATCTGACCAGACTCTGGCTAAACAAAGGGAGTAACTTCTAGGAAGCCAGATATAAAAATTCAATCACATTTATTCTTGGTTGTCTAGAAGACTGCAGTACTCAAGGTTGTGCCTTCTCAGGAAAAAGAACATCTGAACTACTAGTCCGGGCTGAAGGCAGGGCAACATCAGAAACTCTTCGAACTGTGAAAATCTCTCTAAGCCACATAGAGAACCAACAGTAAAAGATAAAAGTCTAAGTGGCTAAAGGCTTTAAGCACAACTTTTGACCCATAAGTGGTGTAGATGGGCCCAGGTGACCCCTAGGAAGTCAATGTAAAAGACATAAGCAAGGAAAAATATCTGAGGCGGGACCCTGGAGTCTGCACCCTGCAAGAGAAGTAGATTTCATAGATTTAGCCTGGCCAAATAATCAATTAACAAACAAATTATTGAGAGAATCAAGCCTCCAAATGGAGTCAGTATCCAGAGTTACTATCTAAATGTCCAATTTTCAAGAAAATTCTGAGCTACACAAAGAAACAGGAAAGTGGTTGATACACAGGGGGAAGAAAAGGCAATAGAAGCTCCTTGGAGGAGACCCAGATGTTGGATTATGTAGGTAAATACTTCAAAGCAGGGATTATAAACATGTTCAAAGAACTAGGGAAACCACATTTGAAGAATTAAAGGCGGGTATGATAAAATGACTCATAAACAGAATATCACTAAAGAGACGGAGGTTATAAAAAAGAGCCAAGTGAAATCTCTGGGGTTGAAAAACCCACTAACAAAAATGAAAGTTCACTAGAGAGATTCAAGAGTAGATCTGTGTTGGCAGAAAGAAGAACCAGCAAACCTTGAAGACTGATAGAAATTAGCCAACCTGAAGAACAGAGAGAAAAAGAGAAGGAAAGATGAATAGAGCCTCAGAAAAATGTTGGACTCTTAAGCACACCAACGTGCATGCAATGAGAGGTTCAAAAAGGCTGTAGAAAATGTTTCTCTCTGTAACTGATAGAATTATTTTAGTCCCCTAGAGCGTGTTTCCTGTAACAGCATCTTCAAACCTATTTGAGAATTAAGATGAACAATATATTGTATATTGCAATAGTCCAGCACTTACGTGCACATACGCATTGGAAACATAAAGTCCATAAAATAACACTTATTTTATGTAACTTGCACTAATTTAAAATTTTATTTTATTTCTCAAAAAAATTTTTTTAAGATCTATTTATATAGTCTTGGGAGGAAAGGGCAGAGAGAGTCTTAAGTAGACTCTACACTGAGCACAGACCCGTCATGGGCCTTGACCTTATGACCCTGAGATCACAACCTGAGCTGAAACCAAGAGTCTGACGTTTAACCAACTGTGCCACCAAGGTGCCCCTCAAAAAAATTTTTTTTATATTGATAGTCACAGCCCACTGAGGTGATCCCATGACCCTCACATGGGTAGCCCGCTGGGTGAAAAACACTGTTTGGGGACTCCTCTGGTCACCCTAACCAATAGCTTAAGAAATAGCATGCCATGGGGGCACCTGGGTGGCTAGTTGGTTAGCATCTGACTCTTGATCAGCTCAGGTCTTATTCTTAGGATCTTGAGGTCAAGCCCCACCCTGGGCTCCATCCTTGGTGCGGAGCATCTCTTATTCCTCTTTCAGTGTTCTTTCCTTCCTGGCCTGTTCAATATTCATTCATTTCACCAGTGAATGTATCTGTGATTTGTTGAGCACCAACTGTGCACTAGAGAAGTTCTAGGCTCTGAAGATACATCACTGAACAATATGAACAAAAAGACGCCCACCCTCTTGGTCCTCACATTCTGATTGATGGAAACAGATAGTAAGCAAGGTAGATAAATGAAACATGTAGCATGTTAGATGGTGACAAATGCTATGAAGTAAACTAAAGCCAGGGCAGGAGTGTAAGGAGGGTTTGTGGGGGCACCTGACTAAGATCTGAAAGAGGTGAGGAATAAGGCATGAAAATATGTTGGGGAAGAGCCTTATAGGCAGAAGGAACAGCGAGTGCCAAGGCCCTGAGGTGGGACTGTGCCTGGAAAGTTCAAGGAGTAGCAAGGACAGGATGGCTGGGGTGGGTTGAGCAAAAGAGACAACAATAAGAGAGGAGGTCAGAGAGACAACGGGGTCAGCCTAGATAGGGCCTCCTAAGACTTTGTTTGGCTTTTACTCAGAGTAGTAGGAGAAGGCATTAGTGAGTTTTGAGCAGTCGGGTGACATGGTCGGGCCTGCATTTTAACGGGATGACTGGCTGCTGTGCGGGTTAGACAAGGATCCGGGGGGACCCATCAGGAAGCTGTTGTAGTACTTCAGGGGAAGAGAAGGTGGTGACACCACACCAGGGCGGCCGCCAGGACACCGGTGAGTGGTGGCTGCATGTGGCTATTTGGAAGGTAGAACTGTCAAGATTTGCTGGTGGATTCGATGAGTGGCACAAAACGCTGGAGTGACGGATGGGACCTTCCTGGAACACTAAGGTACTCATCTTATATCCCATCCCATTAAATATAATTTTACCTGGTAGGGGCTGAGGGAATCATTTAATTAGAACAGATGATATCAGGGCGCCCGGAGGGCTCAGCGGTGGAGCGTCTGCCTCCTAAGGGCGTGACCCCGGGGTCCTGGGATGGAGGCCCCCATCCGGCTCCCTGCAGGGAGCCTGCTTCTCCCTCTACCTCTCTCGGTGTCTCTCGTGAATAAATACAATCTTTTAAAAAATAAATAAAATATGTTATCTGGAAGACCAGGATTCCAGATTCCTTAAAAAAAAAAAAAAAAAAAAAGGTAGAGAGAGAGAAAAGCTATGATTCTGGAGGGCAGGACAGACGCCTAGGGCGGAGCCAAGGTCCTCCTGTCCCTCTATCCCGTGTTACCGACCGCGGATGGTGTCTCTATGCCACCTGCTTCTGTCCTCGGAACCGGGCTTCCTTCTCCTTTGTTTACCCCGAGCGAGGACAAGCTCGTCACGGGAAATAGCAGCCGTCCTCCTTGTTTCCTGCCTCGGGTCCAAAGCCCCGCGGCCCTTTAGGGCGCTGCGTGCACCCGCCGACCGCTCAGGTGCAGGCCTGCCAGGGCGCGGGGGCTGCTGAGGAGCAGAGAGACCCCCAGCGGCCTGCAGGTGCCCGGGCTCCGCAGCGCGTGCTCACACCTTGCCCTCCCCCCCACGGAGGTGCCCGGGCTTCCCAGCGCGTGCTCACACCTTGCCCCCCCCCAGGTGCCTGGGCTCCCCAGGGCGTGCTCACACCTTGCCCCCCCCCGCAGGTGCCCGGCTCCCCACGCGTGCTCACACCTTGTCCCCACCCCGCAGGTGCCCGGCTCCCCAGCGCGTGCTCACACCTTGCCCCCCCCCGCAGGTGCCCGGCTCCCCAGCGCGTGCTCACACCTTGCCCCCCCCCCGCAGGTACCCGGCTCCCCAGCGCGTGCTCACACCTGGCCCCCCCCCCCGCAGGTGCCCGGCTCCCCAGCGCGTGCTCACACCGCCCCCTGCTGCCGCGGCGCGGTCGGGGCCTGGGGGGCGGGGCGGGGGCGGAGCCCGGGGAGCGGCTGCGGAGGCCCCTGCGCCCCGGACGCGGCCTGTCGCGGGGGGGCGGTGCGGGGGGCCCTACTGGGGTCCGCGCCCTGTTCGCCCACTTCGGGCGCTGAGCCCACGGGGCACCTGTCCGACCGCCGCGCGGCCACCGCCGCCCTCAGGGCCCGCGCGGAGGGAACGCGGGGATGCGCCCGGCCTCACCTCCTCCGCCACACGCGTGCACGCGCCCACCTGCAGGTCGCGCCCTCCTGCGGGCCCCTCGGCTCCCCGAGGTCGCTGCCGGGGTCGCGGCGGCCGCGCTGAGAAGGGGGCTCGGAGCCCGGGGTAGCCCGGCGCCCTCGGGGACCCGCAGGACCAGCCTCCCGGGGGGGGGGCGCCCCGGGGCACGGGCCGTGCGGCCTCTGCGGAGCGGCAGGGCCGAGCCGAGCATCCGCCGCCCAAAGCCTCGTAACGGAGCCACAGGTGAGCTCCGCGGAGGCCGCCCCGTGACCCGCGGGGCACGCGGACCACCAGCCGCACAGGTGTCACATGAAGCCCCCCCCCGCCCCCGGGGCGCCCTGCACCTGCGGAGCCCCCGCCGCCTGCTGGGTCCGCTCTCTTACTGCACTCGTGCTTCCAAAGGGAACAATCCTTCCCTGGGGGGTTCTCTTTTTTTATTTATTGATTGATTTTTATTTTTTTTTTAATTTTTTTAATTTATTTATTTATGATAGTCACAGAGAGAGAGAGAGAGAGAGGCAGAGACACAATAGATCTGCCCCACGACCCAGCAATCGCGCTGCTGGGGATTTACCCCCAGGGAAACAGACGCAGTGAAACGCCGGGACACCTGCACCCACCTGGTGGCTTCTCTGAGCAAACGTCCTGTCGGTGAATGGGTCAGGGCTTGTTTAATGAAACCATTCTTTTATATATATAATTTTATTTTTTATTGGTGCTCAATTTGCCAACATATAGAATAACACCCAGTGCTCATCCCATCAAGTGCTCCCCCCAAGTGCCTGTCACCCAGTCGCCCCCACCGCCCGCCCTCCTCCCCTTCCACCACCCCTAGTTCGTTTCCCAGAGTTAGGGGTCTCTCATGTTCTGTTCCCCTTTCTGATATTTCCTACTTAATGAAACCATTCCTGTTCGGTCGAAGCCACTCAGTAGTGCTGTTTCCCGTGGAATGCATCTCTCTGCATCTAAGGCGATGCTCAAGTGTGTTATGCACCGACCAACTGCATTTACATGCAGAGACGTTAGATAAAAGGGACTCCCCGCTGCTCAGGGGCCGGCTCCTGGAATCCCCAGACGCCGGCTTTCACACACATCCTCTGTGGTTATCATTCGAGTCCTGAGTTGGGAAAGAGATGTAAGGATCCAGCCAGAAAAGATTTTCAGAGCCAAATATTCAGGCCTTTTTTTTCCCCCCTAAGCGGACTTTGCTGATTTTGGCAAACTCCTCCACTTATAACACTTAGTGCATTTACAAATAATAGAGTGAAGTGGGACAGAAGAGCAAGTGTTTCCTGATGATATCATCAGATTTCATTGTTTAAGATATCACCACAATAAGAGATAATCCAATGTTTTGCGCACCGTGCATTGTTTCAATAACATGTTTTTGCCAAGTGCATTAGGAGCGCCTGGGGATGGGTGTTACATGGGTGTGGGTCTCTGAGTTTATAAACGTTTTCTGAATTGAGATGGTTTATACACTAAACTGGACCGTTCGAAAGGTGATAGAAAGTGACTTAAATGTAGAGAATAATTCTTAAAGATATTAAAAAACAAGTATACAAAAATATTTTATTGGATTAATACACATTGCATTTAAAATAATAAAAAAAAAAGAGTCACATTTTTCCAGAAGCAATTGAAAACTGTTTTGCTTGCCATTATGAGCTTCTGTGTGGAGTCCAGTCATTTTTCCAGAGTGGTCTAAATGAGGTGATTTGTTATGCTTCGGTGTAGAAAAACTTGAAGAAACAAAATCAATTAAAGTGCCAAAATATTTGGAAGACTTAAGCGCTGATGTCATAGGTGTGAAATTATTCTCACCTAAGCTTATCACAAGAACCCAAACAAAGAAAATCTATTAGACAACGGTTATGAGAAATCCAAACTCCTCCAAAACCTGCTTTGAGGATTCAAAGGGAATCTCAAGTAATTAGGGTTTTACTGAGTGGTTTTAATATTTGTTATTTGAGCAGAAGCTACTCATTTTGAAATAATTTTGGACTTAGAGTAAGATTGCAGAGACAAAGTAAAGAGAATTCCCATATACCCTTCATTCAGCTTCCCCTAATGTTAGCACGTCCATATTATAATGATCAAAACCAGGGACTTAACATCAATCCAATACTGTTAGCTGAAGTACAGACTTACTTATTTTTCTTTAATGTCCTTTTTCCTTTTTGTCCCAGGATACAATCCAGGCCCCTCCATATTGCATTTTGTTGCCATTTCTCAAGGACAGTAATGACATTTTACATTTCCACAATGCTTCAGTGGATCCTCTGGAGTCAAAGCTCTGGGAGGTAACCTCTCTGGCATGAAGCTTTTCATAACTTCCTAGATTAGAGATTAGCGAGGCTTGCCAACAATCAGGAGAGCATGGAATCTCTCCAATTTGTCAAGTTATTCAATACCAGAAAAGTGCCAGTTGTGTCCTTTACATCTTCCTACAGAGATTAGCAAATAAAGACGTCAACAAATCGTTATCTACGGTTTACTAGGAATGCCAGGAAGCATGCATCTACTTATTTTTTAGCTTCCTCTTTTTTCATAGTTTACTATCTTTTATGTTATTTATGGAAAAGCCCTTGTCCTGTTTCTAATCTCCGAAATGGAGAGAATTCTGGATGGTGATACTTGGAGTTTTTGCTTCTGTGGCCTCTGGCTTTGGCCTTTGATTTTACTGTTATAATCACGATGATAACTAATATTTTATAAGCGATTTTGCATCCTAGAGTCATAGGGCCTTTATGTCTATTTCTTTGTTCATTCTAAGCATATGTGGGGAGTAAGAGAGTTGAGCACCAGTGCCCAGCAGGAGACATCTGAGTCATTTCAATTTTATTTGCATTGACTGACCTTCATATCCTCCCCTTTGCAACTCTTCCTTTAGGGCAGAAAATGCTATTAGTTTTCCTCTGTTTGGTTTGTTTTGCCAACTACTCTGCCCTTCTTGTATTTCAATCTTAGATGTTGAAGTTCTAAGCCCATTCATCTTATTTAAAATTCTTACCTTCAGCAGATGTATCCTCTCCCATGCTTAAAATTTCATTTAGATGGCAATTACTCTAAGTTCTAAGTGATGATGTCTGTTTAGTAATGAAGGTCTTAGGATGTCGTGTGTAGCACCTTGTACATGGTAGGAGCTCAAGAAATCTCCACTGAGGAAACAACTGAATCAATCTTTATTTCCAGTGCTGACCTATTTCCTAAGCTCCAGATCCATGGCTCCAATGACTTACTCAACGTCTTCAAGTTGATGTTCTGCAGAAATTTCAAAGGTGATATTTCCGAGAGGGAGCCTCATTCCCCAGGCCAGTGTTCCTCACCATGGTTCCCTTTTGCAGAAAAGAGCTCCACTATACAAACCACTATTTGGGCCAGAATTCTGGGAGGTAGACTCCACTCTTCCCATTACCTCCTCACTTTGCACATTTAATCACTCACCAAATCTCAGTGTTTCTCTTTCCTAAATATTTCTCAGATTTGTCCACTTCTCTCCATCCCTGTTGGCACGACCCAGATCTGTGTCAACAATAACTCTCTCCCCCTTGCTTCTAGTCTTATTCATCACTAGTCAGTTTTCTTCTCTGCAACCAGGGTGGAACTCCTAACATGTAATCTGGTCATATCATTGTGACTTCAAGGCCTTCAGTGATTTCCCAGTGTATTGATTATACAGCACTATTTTCCATATTTTTTTTTAACCTAGGATGAATGGTAAGAAATGCTTGTTTCAGCTAGACTCAGCAAACATACACACTCATGCGTGTGTGCATGTGAATGCGTAACACATACACACACTTTAGTGGGTTATGGCACCAAGATCAAGAATAAAGATGGATAGGATAAAGATAAGTAAAATAAAGAATAATGCTCCACATCTATAACATGGCTTGTGAGACCCCTGGCAATCTGGTTCCTGTCTTCCTCCCTGTACCCCTCATCAACTCCGGCCTCATGCTGGGCAGATCTGGGCAGTTTTCAGAATCTCCAACCTGCTATTTTCTTATACAACAAGCAGGTAATGTTTCTTCCCCCTAGAAAAAGACCCTTCACTACCTGCTTGCCTCTCTCCCCCAACCTTGAGGGCTCAGCCTAAATGTTCCTTCATCAACGAGGCCTCGCCTGACGCACCTTCCCCTATAGACCTTAGCGCAGGTTGCCCCACACCCCCATGAGCGTTCAGAGTACTGGGTCACCTATATAATGAAATGTGATTTCTCTACTCTGTGAGGGTGGTGGCCATATATGTCTTTCTCACCAGTGTATTCAGAGTGCCTGGCAAAAGACAAGTAATAAATATTTGTTAAATTACAAGATTGACGAGTCAGACCTTTTCTGTGTCGGGGTCAGGCTTGTAACTTACATCAGTGAACATTAAAGTGTTGCTTCTTGATTGGGAAATAATGATGAAACTAGGCTTGAATTTCTCAGCAAGGTTTCCAGGAGAACTATATCTTATACAGTTCAAGAGGACATTTATAGAACCATAAATTCATGTGCACTTAATGCTGACTATTTAAATAGTCTCACAGTAACTTTAGTACATCATAAATGTCTAAGTTAAATAGCCCTTGGGTACCTAAGATAAAAAAACAACAAAAGAGATTTTATGACCAAATTGAAAATTAAAATTACAGAACTCTACTATATATATATATATATATATATATATATATATATATATATATATGAGCTGGCAATACTGTTTTTACTTTAGTTGAAAATGTATTTTGTTCATATGGTTAAATGTATTTAGAGTTTCAACATAACTATGTTTTTGGTGCTATTATTGATACATTGCCTTTATCCAGGTAGATGTGTCATAGAAAATATTAAAAACTGGCAAGAAACTTTTTAAAAATGATTTTATTAGTCACAATCATGTTAGAATGACATGGAGACCAAGGCTCTAAGTCAAAGATAGCTAAGTTTTATTATTTACCCGTTTCTTATTGTTTTCTTTGCAGTGTTCTACTCTACATTTTATTTGTTAAAAACTCTCAGAAATTGTTGGAAATTCTCTCCATTGTATCCCAGACCCTTCTGTAATGCCTCCCCAGGTAACAGTCCTGCCTAAACCTCTCATTCAGTACATGTACTAGGGCAGACTCAGGCCGTGTGGGAGCAGTGTCTAAATAGCTAGTGTGATTAGAAGGTTCTTGCTTATGTTGAGTTGGAATCCGCCCCCTCTCCACTCCCAGAGGCCTCCCTGTTGGTGCTGTCTCTATCTGACTTCTGAGTCCAACAGAACAAATCCAAGACCATTTTCATGGCCAGCTCATTAGGAATTTGAAGGCAGCAAATCACATTGACCAACATTTCCTTCCACTGCCCTTGGTGCTACAGGATTAACCCTAATATGGTATTATTTCCACATTCTTAACTAGCTTGGTTTGCCTCCTCTGGATCTAGAAAGCCAAGGCTGTTTTTCAGCGGACAAATGATAGCTGCGTAGGCAATGTATCAGCCAGGATCTGATGAGGAGACAAGAACCTAATGTTCTTGAACTTAGGAATTTGAACGGGAAAATTTAATATAAAGAATTATTAACCATAACAAAGGATTGGAGTCATGAGGAATTAGCTAGTTAGAAGTGAATTCTAAAGAATGAAGACATAGTGGATTTCTGAAGAGTGGCCACCACCCCTGGGGCTGAGGTGGAACACCTGTGAAAGGGCTCCGAGTCCCTGACCGGAGGGCTAGACCTTGTTGGAAAGGTCTTGGACGTGGTTCCCTGAATGGCAGAGCCACACATACAGAACTTCCTGGAAATCTATCCTTCAGAACTTACTGGAAATCTGCCCTCCAGCAGCCTGAGAAAGCTGTTCACAATGAAGCATCTCAACCAAGGTGCTCTGCACAAACGGGAGCTGGTGAGGAGCTCCTAGCCGTGAGGGTGCTGCAGACCCATGTTGTAGGAATTCCGTGTGTTGCAGGAGCCTAACAAGAAAGCATTGTGGAACCAGGAAGGAAGATCCTTCTTTCAATGTTTCTTCAGGGTCCTTTACTGAGGAAGCTCAACATTATGTGAGTTGGCAAAGGAAACACTTAATAGGCCCACCCCGTTATTCCCTCACATAGGCAATGCACATTGAGTGCATTTGGAGCTGTTGATAAATGGACTATGACCGCAGGTAGCCTGAGGTCCAGGTGACTTGCTAGGCCATGATGACGTCCCTGCCCTTTGCTGCTCACCCCCGCTTTCTGCTAAGCCTGAGTCACATTGGGTTGTGAATACTCTGGGAAGGAGGGAAGTATATGGGGTGGGCGGACTCACATAGAAAGGTGGCAGGCTGTGAGTCATGTGACTTACAGGCCTCTGGTGGCATGGGTTAGGGAAAGAAAACTGGGTTATGTACCCTCTTGCCTCCTGCTGGCTACCTCACATCCAGCTTGATGATGTGGAGTAGCCAAACACTTGACTTCTATAAAATGAGGAGAACTTCTGCACTGCCTAAGTCCCAGGGCAGTGCAAGGGTCATGTGAGATGGCAAGAGTATGCGGGTATTGGCTGCTGCTTGGATTATTTACCACTCGGATACCAACCACATCTTTTGAGGGTGGTTGGTGTTGATGGATGGTTTCCTGCTTCTGAGGAAGAGCCTATGGTGGAGAAAAACCCTTAAAGTGCTAAATAAAGTAATTTTATTTTATTTATTTTTTGTTAGTTTCAAAGGTAGAACTTAGTGATTCATCAGTTGCCTACAACACCCAGTGCTCATTCCATCAAGTGCCCTCCTTTATGCCCGTCATAAAGGGTACCCCCCCAACCCTCTCCAGCAACCCTCAGTTGGTTTCCTAGAGTTCAGCACCTCTTATGGGTTGCCTCTTTCTCAATGTTCACCTTATTTTCTTTTTCCTTCCCTTCCCCTGTGTTCATCTGTTTTGTTTCTTAAATTTCACACATGAATGAAATCATATAGTTATTTGTCTTTCTCTGACTGACTTATTTCACTTAGTATAATACTCTCTAGTTCCATCCACGGTGTTGCAAATGGCAAGATTTCATTCTTTTTGATGGCTAATATTCTCGTGTGTGTGTGTGTGTGTGTGTGTGTGTGTGTACATACAGCACATCTTCTTTATCCATTCATTTGTCAATGGACATCTGGGCTTTTTCCTTATTAATAAAGTAATTTTAAAGAGAGTTAAATCTATTTGTCCATTTGCTGGTGCCAGTATCCTTTTCTTTTTATAAGGGACACATTATGACTCAAACTCTCCCAGGTACACCAAAGTATTTCTGCTCTGTGCCTAATAAATTCCTGGCGGGGATGCAGGCCTCGGGAAGAGTAGAGACTGGGAACCAGGTACTTGCCTACTTTGAATGAGGCAGCCGTGGAGTCCTTGACAGTAAGTAAAGCACAATCCACAGCTGTGACAAAGAAGTCTTCAGGCCCTCGTGGAGGGACTAACAATATGGTAGGAGGAGCCTGAGGCCATGGCATGAAAAATGGAGCTGAGAATAGAGCCAAAAGTTTGCTTCTTTTTGAAGCATTTTGTAGCATGGTGAAGGCATGGTTGAAAGCTCAGAGGTGAAGGAGTCATCTAGGGAGGGTTGGTTACTAAAAACAACCAGGCAGGTAGGGAGGATGCTGTGGGGTGGTCTGACGGAGGAAGTAGAGCTTTTAGAGAAAAAAATGAGCTGGGGAAGGGAGGAATTCAGTTCTGTTGACATGAACACTGGTCCACATTCCTGTTCCAAGGGAAGGCTCTCTTCCCGCAGGCTGCTGTAGAATCCCTCATGGCTAATCCTGGACACCCTTGCAATCCAGGCCTGGGCTATGTCCTGAAACCTGGGCCAAGAGAGCTGCTTGCCAGTGGCTTCCTTGCTCTACATAAACCAGACTCGGCTTCTGTTTGCCAAGTCCATATTTGCATGTGAAGTTGGGATCTGGGGCCTGAATCCAAGCTCTGGAGAGGTGAAAGGTTAGCATACCAATCTGCTACCCACCCCACTCCCAGGCACAGCATCACACATAATTAATGACAAGGGCTTGTAGAGCAGTGGGAATAAAGTATGGGTTCTTAATGGAACACTGAGTGTCTTGTTTGTCTGTGTTTGCAGCAGGTGGGACACATGCCTAACCTAACAGCCTGATTGTTGGAGCCAGACTCACAGGGGAGCTATTTGTGTTGGTGCCTGAAAAAGCCCCAGTAGATTCAGTTCTCTCCCATAGTATCCTGTCAAAGTGGACTGGTTTTCCTTATCACGGGCGCTGGAGCCACAAAGCACAGATGTGACCAAGGACTCCAGCTTCCTTGACCAGTTGTTGACATGGTCCCAAGGCTTTACCTATTCTTACCACAATAGGAGGCAGGCCCTGGTTTCCCACTGTACAAGGGAAAGACTCCACATAATAATAACTGATGTTTTTCCTCTAGTTCATGTATATTATTTCAACCTCAGTTTAGGACATATTGTTGAGTGATCTAGGCAAGAATATGTAGTAAGTTGACGTTCCTATTAGATAGAGCAGTGAGAACTGAGTGCTTGAGGTGCAAATTGTATACAGACCATTCTTCCTTTTAAGGAGGTTATGATATTGTGATTTATAATAAGAAATATATTTTTGGTTTTTGTCCATGGTTCCTGGCTCACAGCTCCTAAAACCCTTGGAATTTCCTAAGCAATAAGAGCAATGGGAGCATCTTTTGTCATAATTTTTGGCTTCTTATCCTCAGTTTCTGAAATCACTTTAGAGTCATCAAAGTAAAATGAGTGTCTTATTATTCATAACAAGCCCCTTTCCAAAACAATTGGGTTTATGTGAATGAAATGATTTTGGAAAGCACTGAAGGATGGGGGCTGCTTGCTAGGGGAACTAACCACAACTAGAAGGTTGGAATTTTCAGTCCTGATTTATGTGGAGGGGAGAGGGCTGGAGGTTGAATCAGTCATCAAAGGCCAATGATTTAATCAGTCATGCCCATGAAATGAAGCCTCCTTAAAACCCCAAAAGGACAGAGTTTGGAGAACTTTTGGGTTAGTGAACGTGTGAAGATGGGGAGAGAATGGTGTGCTGGAAGAGCATGGAAGGCCCATGCCCTCTGCCCATACCTCGTTCATTTCTTCCATCTGGTTTGTCCTGAGTTGTATATGAGCTTCATAGAGCCTCCAGGATGGGGAAAAAGAATCCTTCCATTTGCCACCATGGCAGGCCCCAAACTCCATGAGGACACAAACTCCTTTGTTCAGGATCCTGCCCTATGTATCTCTTTGTCTGACTGTTGATTTGTATTTTTTAAATATCATTTTAATTTGGTGGGTAGCAGGTTTCCTGAGTTCATTGGGCTGCTCTAACCAATTAATCAAACCCCAGGATGGTCATTGGAACCTCTGACTTATAGCCAGTCAGTCAAAAATACAGGAGAACACCTTGGCTTGACTGTGTCTGAACTGAACAGAAGGAGGGAGGTTTCAGGACTTCTAGTCTATAGCTGGTAGGTCAGAAGCACAGGGAACAACCTGGGCTTGCAATTGGCATCTGAAGTTGGGGGAGCAGACTTTTGGGACTGAACTCTTGACCTGTATAATATGTTGCTGTCTCTCTGGGTAGATCCTATTAGAAACTAGTTGAATTGTATGCACACCTAGCTGGTGTCCATACAATTCTTGGAGGAGTAGGGAAGAGATCCCGTGTCGGAATTGGTGACCAGAACACTTTTAGAGGTGGTATGGGTTGAATTGTGCCTCCCCCAATTCGTATGTTGAAATTCAATCTCCAATACCTCAGATTGTGAACTTATTTGGAGACAGGGTCTTTAAAGAGTTAATTAGGTTAAATGAGTTATGAGGATAGACCCTAATCCAATGTGACAGCTGTCTTTATAAGAAGAGGAGATTAGGACACAGACATAAAGGAAAGACCATGTGAGGACATAGGGAGAAGATGGCCATCTACTAGCCAAGGACAGAGGCCTCAGGAGAAACCAACCCTGCTGACCCCTTGATTGGCCTCATCTTTTGATAGAAGAGGGGGTGAAGAATTTGTGGTCATATTTTACAACTGCCCTAGGTGGAAAGTACATTAGGAAGATCTTTAAGCAACAAGCCAATGCTGGGGGTGTATTAGCCCTTGTCATTTCAGTAATAAGCTGAACAGTTTATAGGCCAATCATTTAGGCTTTAGTTCCCACCTTGTAAAAAGGTAGTATTGGATCAAAGGACCTCTGAGATCTTTCCAACGCTAATATTCTAGGAATAGTATCTACATCTAAGAAACATGTAACAAGTGATTTGCCAAGCTATAAAAGTATTTCACAGAAGTCAGTGGCAGAATGTATTTTGTGTTGTGTTGTGGCCGAATGAATAACCGAAACTATATTTTAAGCAAACTCCACCATTTGGTTCTTTGGTTCTTGATGGCTTTAGTTCTTTGGTGGTTGACATGTTGTTGAGAGGACAGCCAGTCTTTGCCACCATTAGAATATCTGGGTTGCAACACAGGGGATCAAACTGAGTCCCAGAATAAGTAGTCAGGGTGATCTTATGACCATTAGGCTAGTGGAGTTGGGCTGAGGGAGATGCTGGAGTAGTCTCTAGTCTTCAGGGACACCTGAGTGAGTGGCGGTGGCCTCTGAGTAGGAAGGGTGTGATTATTTGCTGTGTCTGGTGTTTACTAACTTACTCTATTTAGAAAAATAACTGAGTGTCTAGTAGAGTTCCTCAGAGTAGGCATAGGAACTCAATCAGGTTTGTTTGTTTTTTTTTTTAACATGGAAAAAGCCATCTTCTGCTTTCTATATGGGAATGACATAGAGTGGCAAGGTTGCTATGTCGATACTAGGATCCTGAGATTATCAGTGTGATAGGACCCAGTGTGATAGGACCCAGATCTTATTTTGCTAAGGGTCACCGAAGAGCAAACCCCACTGGTGACAAAAGGAGAAATGGGTCAGGGACTAGGATGGGAAGCCCAGAATGGAATATTCAAGGCTATAAGCAATGTTTTCTTTTCTTAGGATTCTAGCACAGGCTAAAGTACATGGCTCCTATCTTGGAGACAAAGGTCCCAGGCAGGCCTGAGAACTCTGTAACTCCATGGTGCCAACAGCAATGCTTCAAGTTTATTTCTTTTTTGTTCTCATGTAGTGGGGCTGACCTTCCTGCTGTAAATTCCAGTGCATTATAGCTATACTCAGAGCATCCAATGTGTTAGTAATGGAATAGTGGTGCCTGTCTGGAGACCAGGGGGAGTTTTTACAGTAGAAATCAACATGGAGCCCACAAGGGAAAGGGGCCACTTCAGTCTGGGGCCACTCTTATAGCTCCCCTTCCTATATTCTCTTGTTAAATCACTTCTCTGCTCAGATTTCAGAATTTCAGTTCTTCATAAGGGAGACTGAGGCTAGATGTTGATAATACTGATAAAGGGTTTTTGGTTTCCTTACATTCATATAACTTGACTTTGTGATTTATTTTGTTTTATATAAAATCAAACTGATGGCAAAGATAGACTGGGCTAAAGGAGAACTTGAATTATAATCAAGCCCCTCAAAATGATTTGAGTTGGGTGAAATCTAGAGAGTTGTACAAGTTGTTACTTGGCTATTAAACTATTTTTGTCAGTAAGTTTTATAAAATTGGTCAATTGAGGGACTTTATAGAGGAGCATAATTCTTTTCTCTTTGGCTTTTAGGATCAATAGTTAAAAGTGACAGAAGGATGGTTTTGTATCGGATAAAAGAACATTTGATGAAACACTGAGAGCTTTCCTGTAAGGTCAGGAGCAAGACAAGGATGTCCACTCTCACCACTTTTATTCAATACTTTCAAGTACTGAAAGTCTTAGCCAAAGTAATTAGACAATAAAAAGAAATATAAGGCATCTATTTGGTAAGGAAGAAGTAAAACTTTCACTATTTGCAAATGGTATGATACTGTATATAGAAAACACTAAAGACTACCAAAAGACTACTAGAACTGATAAATGAATTTAGTAAAGTCCCAAGATACAGAATTAATATACCTAAATGTGTTGCATTTCTATATACTATTAATGAAGTAGCAGAAAGAGTATTAGGAAATAATTCCATTTACAATTGCATCAAAAAAATAAAATACCTATGAATAAACAACCAAAGAGGTGAAAGACCAGGACTCTGAAAACTAAAACATTGATGAAAGAAATTGATGATGCAGGCAGCTCAAGTGGCTCAGTGGTTTAGCACTGCCTTCAGCTCAGGGTGTGATCCTGGAGACCCGAGATCAAGTCCCACGTCGGGCTCCCTGCATGGAGCCTGCTTCTCCCTCTGCCTCTCTCTCTCTCTCTCTCTCTCTCTCTCTCCTGTGTCTCTCATGATTAAATAAATAAAATCTTAAAAAAAAAGAAATTGATGATGCAAACAAATGGAAAGATGGACTATGTTCATGGATTGGAAGAATCAATATTATTAAAATGTCTATACTATTCAAAGCAATTTAAAGATTTAATGCAATCCTTATCAAAATACCAACAGCATTTTTCACAAAACTAGAACAAAAAAAATACTAAACTTTGTATGGCACCACAAAAGACCTCAAATAGCCAAAGTAGTCTTGAAAAAGAAGATGAAAACTGGAGATATCACAATCCCAGATTTTAGGATATATCTGGTAGTAATCAAAGTAGTATGGTACTGGCACAAAAATAGACACAGAGATAAATGGAACAAAATAGAGAGTCCAGAAATAAACCTACACTTTTATAGTCAATCTATAATAAAGGAGGCAAGAAAAAAGAAAGGAAAAGGATAGTCTTTTCCACAAATGATGTTGGAAAAATTGATCAGCTGCATGCAAAAGAATGAAAATGGACCGCTTTATTATACAATACATAAAAAAATTTAAAGTGGATTAAAGACCTAAATGTGAGACCTGAAACCATAATATTTCTAGAAGAAAACATAGGCAGTAGTGTCTTCGACATCAGCTGTAGAGACATTTTTCTAAATATGTCTCCTTTGGCAAGGGAAACAAAATAAGATTAAACTATTAGGACTATGCCAAAACAAAAAATTTTTGCATAGGGAAGGAAACCATCAACAAAACAAAAAGACAACCTACTGAATGGGAGAAGATATTTACAAATGATGTATTTGATAAGGAGTTAAGACCCAAAATATATAAAGGACTTATGCAACTCAACCCCCTCCACCCCCACCCAAGAAAACCAATATGATTGGAAAATAGGCAGTGGACCTGAATAGACATTTATCCGAAGAAGACCAACAGACATTCAGATGAGCAACATGAAAAGATACTCAACATCATTGTCAGAGAAATGCAAACTAAAACTACAATGGCTAAAATAAAAAAACACATACAAGAAATAACAAGTATTGGTAAGGATGTGGAGAAAAAGGAACCCTTGTGCACTGTTGTTAGAAATGCAAGCTGGCGCAGCCACTGTAGAAAACAGCACAGAGTTTCCTCAAAGAATTAAAAATAAAATTACCATATGATCCAGCAATTACACTACTAGATAGTCACTCAAAGAAGACAAAAACACTAATTCAAAAAGTTATATGCACCCTTATGTTAATTGCAGCATTATGTATAATAGTCAAGATACGGAAGCAACTCAAGTGTCCATCCATAGACAAATGGATGAAGATATAGCTGTGTGTATATCTATATATATTTATCTATTATCTATCTATCTATCTATCTATCTATCTATCTATCATCTATCTATCTATCATCTATCTACAGGTACACACACAATATTACTCAGCTATAAAAAGGAGTAGATTTTACCATTTGCGAAACATGGATGGACCTAAAAGGTATAATTCTAAATGAAATAAGTCAGTCTGAGAAACAAACACTATCTGATTTCACTCATATGTGGAATTCAATAAACAAATAAACAAAGAAAGAAAGAGACAAATCAGACTCTTAAATATAGAGAACGAACTAGTGATTGCCAGAGGGCATGTGGGTGGAGGGATGGGTGAAACAGGTGAAGGGGATTAAGTGTACACTTATCCCATCAGAAAGAAACAAATACCATATGATTTCATCCATATGTGGAATTTAAGAAACAAAATAGATGAATAAGGTGGGTGGGGTGGAAAACCAAGAAACAGATTTTTTTAAGACTATATTTTTAAGTGTTCTCTATACCCAATGTGGGGTTCATACACATAACTCTGAGATCAAGAGCTGTATGCTCAGTTGAGCCAGCCAGATGCCCCAAGGAACAGACTCTTAACTGTAGAGAACAATGGTTACCAAAGGGGAGGTTAGGGTGAGGGATGGAGATGGGTTAAATAGGATGGGTGTTCAGGAATACACTTGTGATGAGCACCAGGTGTTATATGTAAGTGTTGAATCACTAAATTCTACACCTGAAACTAATATTACACTGTATGTTACCTAACTGGAATTTAAATAAAAACTTGGAAAAAAATTAAAATGCGTATGCAAAAAAAAGAACAAAAAAACAAAAAACAAAATGAAAAGAATACACTTACCCTGATGATCACTGAGTAATGTATAGGATTGTTGAGTCATTATATTGTATACTTTAACTAATAATACTGTATGTTAATTACATTTGAGTAAATAAGTAAATAAATAAATATACAATTAACTAAATAAAATAATAAGGTGACAAAAAGGATAACATTTGAACAGCTAGAGCTGGTCAGAACAGAAGGGGTTTTCCTGACAGGAAACAAGAATCCCCCTCTCTGGAAGTGACCTGGCAAAGAGCCTCATGTATTGGGATCATCAGTTGACTTCTAAGGTACTTTCTTAGTCCAAGAGTTCATGATTCTATAATTCTGAGCCTCAGCTTTTCTCTTCCTAAAATAAGCCTTTGAATCGAAAACTTTACAGGGTAACTACAGGCCTTGCCTGCAATTCCTTCTAAAATGTTCTGGAGCATGTGTTTATGCATCCCTTGAGAAGAGATCAATTTAGTGCTAATTGTGATTTCTTTACTTTCAAATAACAAATGTCAGGCTTGCGTGGGTCTGGGCTTTTCATCAGAAGCTTGTTCTCTAGGCAAAAGCTTTGCAATGTGATAAAGTAAACGCATCCCAGAGGGTGTTGCAACACAACCATAAGCCGCTCCACAGACCCGGGCAAAGCTGCACTGCTGCTCCAGGGGTGACACTGGGCCGTCCTAATCAATGCGTGTCACCTATTCCATCGTCTTTCAGAGCTGCCTGGTGAACCTGCTTTGCTCCAGTGGCTTTTACACATCTTGTACCACAATGTATACTAGGAAATACATTTTATATTCCGAGCGAGCCAGTATCCACCTAAATACATAACTGACACAAAAGTTTCACAAAGCAATTCTTGCTTTTCCTCTCTTTTCCTCCTACTCTGATATTCTCAATTCTATTTTCCGTTACGTCTATTTATTTTCTACCTCTACATTGCTACAAAATAATCCTGGTCCCAGCCCAATGAATTGACCCACAAGTAGGGTGAGGTTCTTGTGTGAAAAACGTAGTTCTTGTAGATTGAATTCTGAAGTCAATCTTCATTAAGGCATGTTTTAGTTCCATTTTATGAGAAAATAAGGTTTTGGTGTTAATCAACCTGCCAGAAGGTGTCAAGGTTACCAATATTACTGAAAGAAATGAGATCCAATAAGCTGGAAGTCATGTTTGTTTGTATGTATTTATGTATTTACTCAACATTTTTTCCACCATTACCATTACTGTGGTTACTATGTACCAGACACTACGAGATTCTACGAGATTTTATGGCTACAGCTGTTAGTATCTCATAATCTCTGTCTTGAAGGAGCTCACAGACTGGGAGATGAGGACCAATTCAAGATTAAACTCTTTTCCTAGGTTTATGTTGGGAAGGAAAAATTTTTCTCTACATTTCAAAGTTTCTTCTGGTTGGTCTAAGAATTAAATTGACACAAGACAGATTAACAGGACAAAATCAAATTTAATTTTTTATGTAAAAGAACTCCACATAGATGAGAAGTTCCAAGACAGAAAGGTAAAATGAAATATATATTTTATTCTGAACTAAGGAATGGGATAGGGGACTGAGGGACAGTTCACAGGAAAATAAGAGATGATTGATAATTAGACGTTGGACCTGCCATACAGATGGGTCAGTCAGATAAAATTTATCTCTGATAATAATTATAATTCTTGGAAAGAACCCCAATTTGATTTTTCTAGGCAGTTAAGAGAGGGACAAAAAGTGTTTCCTGAGTCCAGAGTTTCTTGATTGCCTTCAGCCCCAAATAGTTCACATGCCAAAGTGGCATATTTTGAGGATACTTGCTCTGATCCCCCTCAGCTTCCAGAACATCCCTTTGGAGAGCTATTCATCTGTAGAACAAGTTAGTATCCTATTGGCATTGGTTGAGTTTCCACAAAATAAATGAAGGATCTCCAATTCTGGGGCCACCACATTTAGAACCCCAACCCTCCTCTCTGGGATGCAGGCGTGGTGCAGGAAGAGGTTTTTCTCTCTCCTTTTGCCCAAGTGCTCCTCATTCATGTCTCCTGTGTTTAGACAGAGGTCAGTGGCCATGGAAGATTTCTCAAGATGCACTGGGAAGGAGGCAAGAGGGCCTCCGGGCACCCTGTTCTGAGGCATGGCCATCAGGGCAATGTCCTCAGGTGGGCCAGGTTCTTGAGGCCAGCCAGGAGAGGCAAGATGACTTTGCTCTTCAAGGCATTTGCTTTTCTTTTCCAATGAGCTTATCGCATGAGGAGCTGTACCTGCAGCCTCAGGAAGTACAATAATAAGAATTCCAGGCCCCAGGCTCTTTCTGTACTTTGTGTAATCTATACAACAACGCTAGGAGGAAGTTTTAATGAGTCCAGTTTTAAAGATGAAGAAAGTGAATATATTGCATGTTGTCCAAGATCCCACAGCTAGTAAATGGCAGAGTTAGGATTTGAGTTCAGGTCTAGAGGATTCTAAAGTTGCCAGTGGGCGGAGGCTTTGGCTAATCCCAAGGAAAGGAGGGACATGAAAGGGAAATAGTCCCTGGCTGGAAGGCTCTGGGGAGGTGGTAGGGTGAAGATTCCTCACCCCAGTCTTTGCCCTCTTGCCCTGCACTCCACTGCTTTCTGTCCCTTCCCTCAAACTGCAGCTGTCTGACAGGCTGGAGCCAGGGTCCAGGCAAACAGGCCAGGAGACATGGGCCTCTTTGTGCTTGACCACATGAGCCCTCACAAGGCATTGTTCAACCTCAAACAGAAGACACTTTCTCAATCCTGGCTTTTGGCTTAAGCAGATTTTCTGTCCTTTCCTCAAGGTTCCACCTTAATTCCTAGAAATGCATTAGTAGGACCCAGAGGAGGCTCAGGCCTGCAGGTCACAGGAAAGACATCCTTCCCGGTTTCCTGGAGACTCTGCCTCAGGCTCTGCTTTTACAATGCCTCGTGGTGGCTTATTATTTATTTAATTAATTTTCTTAAAGACTTTATTTGTTTATTCATGAGAGACACACACAGAGAGAGAGAGGCAGAGGAACAGGCAGAGGGAGAAGCAGGCTTCCTGCAGGGAGCCCGATGTGGGACTCGATCCCGGGTCCCCAGGATCACGCCCTGGGCTAAGGCAGACACTCAACCAGTGAGCCACCCAGGTGCCCCCAATGCCTCTTGGTGGAATAAGTTCTGTCTTTATTAAGATTTTGCTTCAAAAGGGCTTGTTCTCTGGACTGATGTGGTGGTGGGTCCCCTACATGCAGGCCATGGAAGAAAGGCTACATTCCTCATCTGTGTCAGTGATTTTCTCCTTGACTTGGAATAGCACCAAAATTTGAGAATACCTGGGCGGATGTTCCCTATAAAATGTTCATGCTCAAGTATCGATGATAGGTAAGTACTCATTTCCACACCAAAGTATACATGAAAGAAATGTTTGTTCCTTGGGGAGCACAAAAAATAGAATCCAAGGCCCTTTCCCATCTCCTACAGACAGTTGGCTTTGCCAGGGCCTTGCTTAGAAAATGGGTCATTTCAGATTCTTAAGTCTGCACTTTTTGGCCTTTTATCAAACTAATAAGTTTAATGTGAGAATCAAACCATTATTACCAGGCAAGAACAACTGGTTTAGGTTCCAGACAAAGCCATATAGAATTTCACAGACTAGAGCCAGTGTTATTCAAAGTTGGACACCCCCACCTCTAACTGAATTTATTTATTCAGCCAGGGACTTGGGGAATATACAATTTAAGCTGCAAAACAAGACTATAAAGGGTATTATATATCAATCTGGTTACCAAAAGAGAAGGCTCCAGTCCAGCTTCTCCTTGACACCATGTGGCTTTCTCAAGAGTCCTGTATGTAAATCCAGAGAGCTTTGTGCTGACAAAGCCTTTTGATAAGATGAGCCTTAGAACTATAAAAATTTCACTGGGAAAACTAGAGTTTAGTTTTGAATATGCCGTAAGTTCTGAAGAGGTTCCTCCATCGTGTAGAAGTCTGTGGAGTAAGTTCAGAAGCCTAAAATTTGAAAGACTTAGCTGGTATGGATTTTTTATATGATTAGATTTGTATTTATGTGGGGTGACAGACTTTAGGCATCCCGGATAATGTGAGCCCTTTCTTTGTGTTATGAGCTAAATTGTGTCCCTGCTCCACCCCTTCCATTTGCTGAAGTCTCAGCCCCCAGTACTTCAGATGTGACTGTATTTGAGAGAGGATCTTTATAGCGGTAATTAAGATACATTGAGTCTTTAGGGTGGACCCTAGCCCAATATGACTGGTGCCCTTAAAAGATAAGATTAGGACACAGATACACAGAGGAAAGGCACAAGGAGAAGATGTTCATGCATAAGCCAAGGAGAGAGGCCTCAGTAGAAACCAACTCTGTCAACACGTTGATCTCAAACTTCTAGCCTCCAGAACTGTGAGACAATAAATGTCTTCTGTTTAAACCATCCAATCTGTGGTACTTTGTTATAGCAGCCCTAATAACTAATACACTTTGTAATAAAGAATGCTCTTTATCGCAGTTCTAGTAGTGACTTAGGAACATACTGGGGTGACCCAGAAAACAAATCATTAAGCTATAAGCTTCATGAAGACCTTATTACAGTATAATGAATGAAAAAAATATCCTTCTGCCCTCCCTGCCTCTTATACCACCCTGTCCCACTCCTAGGGAGTGGAGATGAGAATGGGTTCAGACCAGGGGTGTAGAACAGTACAAGATCTGGAATATCTATCAGGAGCTTTATTTTTGTAACAAATATTATAAATAACAATATAAATGGAGCTACTAAAGTGTCATTTTTATTTATTCTTTTCAAATGGAATGAAACATGACCTTAGGCCCTTAATCTGCTTAGCTGGTGGAAAAATCATCTCAGTCATTAATGGGACTACCAGTAAGGCTTTGGCACAGGTGACAGGATTTTACAGACCCCAAAGCATCAGAGAGACATTCTGGCCAGCACGAGACATGGGTTCTGGGAGTCCAGTGGCCTCATTGTCATCAAAACATGGGAATATCTCCAAGCACTGGGAGTATCAAGCGTCCTAAGGTGTATCATGTAGCCATTCCAGAAGGGCCTGCTACTATCCCGAAGCAGGGCCAAGTAGAGAATCTGGACCCTTTTTGGTGTTGGGGATTCTCTCCCCAGACCCTAGGCCAGAGGTTACAAACTGAACTCTGGGACTGGGTGCAGTTCACTAACATGTTTGGTTGTCTTACATGGAACTTAGCTCTTGTTTTAATTAAAACTACAGTAAAAGGTAAACCATGAACCAGGAGCTAGGTGAAGGGACAGCTGGGCATCCTGCATTGTCTTCTTTCCTGATGATCCCTAGTTGGCTGGTTGGTGCTAGGTAGCTGCTGCACTCTGTGGATTGGCTCTTGTAGTTTCTTCTTCTTCTTCTTCTTCTTCTTCTTCTTCTTCTTCTTCTTCTTCTTTCTTTCTTTCTTTCTTTCTTTCTTTCTTTCTTTCTTTCTTTTTTAATTGCTGGGCACTCCTGTGATTCTTTGAATTGACCATCAAGAGTGAGTTTACACAAAGGCAAGAAGAGAAGTTGTCTTCAGGAAACATCATTCAGCCTTGTGATGCAGACTTCTCCCAGGCAAGGAAGCGGATAGACTTGGTGACCTGCTTGCAATGGAGTCTTGATAAAAATACAGGGAGACCAAAACCTAAATTCTATTCTCCAGAATTTACATTGTCATATGGTATTTCATGCACAAACAAGAAAGCAAAATACAATTATTTACCATTTTCTTGTCAGTAACTGTCTTAACTCCATTGTTCCAGAGTATCTGTACTTATTTTGGCTTCTGCTAGTTTAACTAGCAGGGAGAATGGAAGGTCTATTTGGGGAGCCAGGAAGAGTTCCGGGCATGGATGTTAGGGAAGAAATGTACCAATGGCATGCTACTTGTGGGTCTAGAAATTTCTTGAATTCTAAAGATGATGTACAGGTTCGAGGTTGCCCCATGGATCTGTGGAGTAGGCTGATGTATGCAATAAGCAAAGAAGTCAGTGAAGACTAATCACAAATAATAGCAACAATGGCTACCATCATTAAGCACCTGCTCTTGCAGCTGAGATCAGGAGAATGACCTCATACAATTCTGGTGACCACCATTCAGGAGCAAAATGACAACATTGGGATTTTGGTATTTATTCCACCCATCAATTCTGCTTTTTCCTCTTATTAAAAAAGTTTTTAATGTACTTTATTTTTCAGAGTAGTTTAATAGTAGTTTTAGAGTACTGATGCTCATTTTTGCCCACAACAAAATTGAGAAGAAAGTACAGAAATTTCCTATATTCCCTTCACCCTGCCTATATACAGCATCCCCACTATCAACATCCCCTACCATGCGGTACATTAGATATAATTAATGAACCTTAAAAAAATGATTAATGAACCTATGTTGACATATCATGATCACCCAGAGTCCACAGTTCACATTAGAGTTCATCCTTGGCATTGTATTTGGTGGGTTTGGATAAATGCATCATAACATGTGTCCTTCATTATAATATTGTACAGGGTAGTTTCATTGCCCTGGAAGTCCTCTATGCTCCAGCTATTTATCCCACCCTCCCTCAACCCTAGCGACCACTGATTTTTTTACTATCTACATAGTTTTGCCTTTTCCAGAATGTTATATAGTTGGAAGCATACAGTCTTCTATTTCATTTTAAAAGTGATATATGGGCACTAATAATTTTTTTCTTTCCCTTAGATGCTTGTTCCATTTGAGAGGAGGTGAAGGATTCAACTTGAAGGCCCTCTGTGAGTCATCCTTGAATGTCTCTAAGTAGGATGATTGAGGAGAAAAATCTAGGTAAAAAAATAAATTTCTCAGGAAAAGATAGTAGCTAGACCCCAGAAAAAGGGCTGGGAGTTGGGTTTGGGAATTTCCCTGCCAGCTTCCTCCCTTTTCCTTGCCCTGCACTACATCTTCCTGCTTTCCTGAATGCCCACCAACTTGAGGAACTTCATAAGGTTCCTCTGCAACTAGACTGGACCCCAGACTAGCTGAGCAGGCAATGAAAATGACTAACAAGCATAAAAAACACACCAAATACAGTAGTAACACAGAAATCTCGGAAATGGAAATAATGTGAAGAGGAGGAGAAAGCAACATATTTGAACTCATCTGCTTTCTGAGGTTGGCTGAAGGACTCTTAAAAACCAGGAAGCAGGAAAACTTGGTTGGCTCTCACTTCTTTCACTCTCTCTGGAATCTGAGAAGTCAAGATGAAGTTAAAACGATTTCAAGATGGCACTAGAGGGTGATGCAGATATTTTTTAAAAAACTGTATAGTATTTAACAACATTATAGCTTTAAAAAGCTTTTATTTTTTATTTTTTTATTTTTCAATGTTTATTTTGTATTTTATTGCATAAAAATAGCCTTTTACAGTTAGTTATTCCTGAAATTTCAGTCACATACAGTGGCTTGAATTCAAACAGTGGTCTAGTGTGTTGGCATTTCCATCAAGTATGATCCTAGAAAATGTCAAGGTGGACAACAGGAAATTGAAGCACATTGGTGACTCTATATTATGAATTATTTAGTATGGTCAAATGAAATATTTAATATATTTCATTTTGATTCTTTAGCCACTCTTTATTTTTGCTTTAGGTAACATCTCCGTCCTGGGGACATTCATTACCGCTCATTGGCACGGTATCCTAAAAGCAAACAAAACACCCCATCCTTCAGTGCCACATTTAATTGTCAGAATTTTTTAGATGAGACCATAGCCCCCTACAAACATGTCTATATTCCAATTATTGCATTCGAATGACTCACTGCCATGTTCATAGGTCGTCTTTCTTTCTTAGGATCATTTGTGTAACCAGCGCTGCTATCTCAGGCCTGATGACTTCAATGGGTTCCTCTGGCCTCCAAGACTTCACAACTTGTTCCTCAGGGTTGACCAGATACTTCCAAAAATTCCACCTTGGTTCCTTCTTTGAAGAATCAACAAGAAATCTAAATGCAGGGTCCGCTTCAGATCCTAGGATCTTAATCTTGTGGAAGATGGGGAATGTCGCTCCATAGTTATTTCTTGCAAAAGACACCACTTCCTTGCTTGGGAAGGGCTCCAATTCTCCGAACTGATTGCATGGGAAGGCCAGGACGCTGAAGTGGAATGGTCCAAACTCCTTGTGCAGTTCCTGCACTGCTAAGTAATTTCTGTCTCTGAGTTGGCAGTCACTGGCCACGTTTACAACTAGTGTAACTTTGCCTTTAAACTTTTCCAGAGAAACTGTTCTTCCTTTTGCATCTTTCACTTCAAAGGTATAAAAGCTGTTGATTTTAGGTTTTAGGAATTTTAGTTGTAGAAGAAATAGCATTACTGTGCATAGAACCATAGACAGTAAAACTGCAAATACCTTTGCTTTTGACCCTGAACGTCTTAAAGGGTAAGCTGTAAGAGGCTCCATTTTGGATGATCCTAGAGAGAAGTTCTAAAAAGCTTTTAATATCCTCTTTATGTCTAATGTAGATTCTTCTGGTCACTAAATTCACCTTAAATTGATACATTTAAAAATTTATTTTCTGCAATTACAACATCTCATATCATTGTCATTATTATTGCCATAGTTCACATCTGGCTCAAAACTTCATAGTGTATTTTTCACATGGCCTATCTCATGAAATTTCATGTACCTGTTGTTCAGAGTTTCTTTTTTTTTTCTTTATATCATTATTTTTTCCTAGCTAAAAAATAGGATTTTTGAAATGTAATTTACATATCTTAAGATTTACCCATTGCAAGTGCACAATTCAATGTTTTGTTTTGCCTTATTTTTATAAAGTTATAAAGTTATGCAGCTGTCATTATAATCCAGTTTTGGAATGTTTCCATCACTCCAAAGAGTTCCCTTGTGCTCATCTACAGTCAGTGCTGGCTCCCACCCCGGCCCTAGATGATGGGTAATCTTTCTGACTCTATAGAATTACCATTTATAGACATTTGATATCAATAGTATCACTCTGTCTGGATTTTTCTTTCACTTAGCATAAGTTTTTGAGATTCATTTAAGTTTTATTATGGATCCATGGTATTGGCTCTCCTTTTTTTAAAGTATAGACATTTTAGTGGGCTTGCAGGTCTTTTCATAGGTTTGTTAACTACTTATATTTCTTTTTTGGTAAAATATGTAATGAAATATTTTACCTATTTTAAAATTAGATTGTTTGGTGTCTTGTAACTGAGTTGTAAGAATTCTATATATATTCTAAATAGAAGTTTTCTATTATATAGAAATTATATATATTATATATAATATATGTAAATATATATAAATATAATATATAATATATAATATAATGTAAATATATATATATATTCTCCCAGTCTGTGGATTATATTTTCATTTTTTAATGGTATCTTTTGAAAGGCAAAAGTTATTAATTTGTACAAATTCTAATATATGAAATAAATTGCCATTATAATTTTGGTGTCATATTTAAGTAGTCTTTGCCTACACACCTCAAGTTTACAAAGATTTCCTCCTATGTTTAGGGATGCCTGAGTGGCTCAGCACTTGAGTGGCTGCCTTTGGCTCAGGGCGTGATCTTGGTCTAGGGATCAAGTCCTGCATTGGGCCCCCTGCAGGGAACCTGCTTCTCCCTCTGCCTATGTCTCTGCCTCTCTCCATGTCTCTCATGAATAAATAAATAAAATGTTTAAAAAAAAAAGATTTCTTCTTGTGTTTTTTTCCTAGAAGTTTCAAAATGTTAACTTTTACATTTAGGTCAATATTCCATTTTGAGTTGATTTTTGTATATGGTGTGAGGTAAGGGTTGAATTTTCATTTTTTGGCATATGCATATCTAGTTGTCCCAGCAATATTTGTTGAAAAATTATCCTTCCATCATTGAACTACTTTGGCAACTTTGCCCAAAAATATGAGCTTTTTTATCTTGACTTTCTATTCTGTTTTATTGATCCATGTGAATCCTCACATTCATTTTACACTGTCTTGATTACTGTAATAATTGTAGCTTTATATTTTGAAATCAGGTAGAGGCTCTGTTTGATGAGATACATTTGTTCATGCTCCTTGGCATGTTCTCTGGAACTGAGTCTAACTACAGGTTATTTGTGGATTTACCTTCTTCAAGCTTAAAATTCCTTATAAGAATCATTAATTTCAGATAAACTCATATGTAGAAGAAACTTGCCAGGAAAAAATGGCAAAGACTTTCCAAACCATGTATCTTAGTCATTTCTGTGGGAATCAGTGTCCACCACAGTTTCACTTACAAAAGATGGCACAGGCCAAATAGACCTGACTCTTGCATGGTTTAAATAAATAAGACCCAGGAGTGCCTGAGTGGCTCAGTTGGTTGAGTGTCTGACTCTTGATTTAGGCTCAGGTCACGATCTCTGGGTTGTAAGATCAAACCCCAATTTGGGTATCTGTGCTCAGCAGGGAGTCTGCTTAGGTTTCTCTCTCTCCCTTTCCCTCTCCTTCTGCCTCTCCTCCTCTCTCTCTCTAAAAATACACAAATAAATCTTTTTTTTCTTTTAAGTAAGACAGGACACCTGGGTGGCTCAGCAGTTGAGCATCTGCCTTTGGCTCAGGGTGTGATCCCACAGTCCTGGGATCAAGTCCTACATCAGGCTCCCTGTGTGGAGCCTGCTTCTCCCTCTGCCTAGATCTCTGCCTCTGTCTGTGTGTCTCTCATGAATAAATAAATAAAATCTGAAAAAAAAAGTAGTAAGACCCAGGAGGCTCATCCCTCAGCTTTCTAATAGGTTTGTGTCATCCCTGACTATGTACTTGAAACACTGTGGGGTATCCGCCTGAGATATATACCACACTGACTTGTCGCAATGCTTAGATTTCACTATCACAAATTATTATACAGTGTGCTGTCTTCTTGTATGAATATGCTTTCTTCTACTAAATTTCAGGCTCTATGCCTTCTACTTTGTGGTCTATGTAACAACCATTCCACATGGCAATAAATAGATTAATGCTAGCTAATGGACCGATTCATTTATATAGATATGGCCCTCTTTCTGATTCTCTTAAGGAAAAAAAAGTGACCAGATCTGTATTTAGTCCTTAAGATCCTAGCTTTGCTATATTTAAAATTAATTTCTTTACTTTATTTATCAGTTATTTATCACTGTATAATAAACCACCCCAAAATTTAGTAGCTTTAAATAATAACTACTTATTTACCTACAATTCTACAACATGGACCTGGCTAAGCTGGAGAGTACTTCCGTTGGCCTCACCTGGGGTTACACATAAGTATCAGTCATCTGGAGAATTGACTGAGTGGGAAGATCCAAATTAGTCTCACCTCCATGGTTAGTACCTCTGGTGGGACAACTTGGTGCTGGCTGGGACTTTGTCTCTCTATGTGGTCTCTCCAGCAGATCTGTCAGCTTCTTAACACAATAGCTCAGAAATCCAAGAAAGCAAGGCCTCTGAAGGTCTAGGCTCCAGAACTCATGTGTCTTTTTTGCTACATTTTATTGGTCATTACAAGTTATTATTCCAGAGGACAGGAAATGGATTCCAACTCTTGTTGGGAGAAATGGCATGTACAATCAGAGGCAGGAGGAATTCTGGGCCACCATCTTTGCAGACACTGTACCACATCTCCTGAGTTGAGATACTGGCATTGTATGGTAAATTCTGTTTTATAATATGGCACAGAATAAATGCTCAAAAAATAGTAATTGGCTGGTTATATTTTGAGAATGTCACAAAACAGAAAGAGGACATTAAAGACGTTGGAAGTTAAACTTCATAATTTTGTCAAGGGTTTTGTCCCAAAGCCCATTGTGTTAAGGTCGACTCTGCCAGTCTTGATGTAATCTTTCACTGGAGCACAAGTTCAAACAAATGCTTTTAGTCCACCCTATTAGAATAAAAATAGAGTTAAAATAAAATCCCATTATTTTATTTTATTTTATTTTATTTTATTTTTTTTAGAAAACTCTGCTTCCCATATCAGGCAGATCTAGGCCATTCTAACTTCATTGGTCATTAAATTCTATTGATTATACCTATTAGATATCCCTCAACTGTCCACTCCTCTTTACCCTCATACTTTATCCGCATTTTCCTTCCTGGTCTTTTGGGAGGGCTTCCTCACTGACCACTCATCCTTCAGACTCACTCCTCTTCCACATGTCCAGCAGTGTGATTTTTCTAAAATACCCATCATGGCACTCTCATTCCTGTAGGATGAAGTCCAGACTCCTTAGCAGAGTGATCCACCCCTTGCCTACCTCTCTATCCTAATTTACCTCTGCTCTCTGCTTGCATTATTTACTACAGGCATGCTAATATTTGTAATTCCCTGGACGTGCTTTTATGTCTTAAGTCTCTGTGCCTTTAGACACACTGTCCCCTGGCCTCTCTCTCCATCTCTAACATCCACCTAATAAAAATCCCTTCTTAATGCACACATCAACTTCTTAAAGCCTTATGACACACCACCCAATACAATTACATAAAATACTTTAAAGGTTACATTTCTGACCTGTTTCTGCCTGGTGTAATATTTAATGGTGTTATACAGACTAGCAGATATTGTTGGTTTCCACCCAGAAGTTGGTCCTCCTCTTCTTCCTCACTGAAAGTCTGATCTGGCTTGGTTTTCCCACATTCCCTGTGCTTGTAAGGAGCTAGGCCCTAGCTCCGTGGAGAAAACCAACATTGGTCCAAGTTATGATTTAAGCATGGGCTTTGATACAATTCTGGCCAATGTATAGTAAATGGAAATCTGCAGAGGGATTTCTAGGAAAGATTTCATCAATTCTTAAAGGGAAACACACAAAGATGAAACAATTCTTTTCTTTCTATTGGCTGTTATCTTTCCTGTGTAGGATAAACTACAACTCGATAAGAACACAACAAAGATGGCAGAACCAAAAATTGAAAGACAATTGGGCCCTTGACAAGATCATTGAGCTGTAGAATTAACCAGCTCTGGAGTTGGCTTGCAACTAGACCTATTGGTGTGTGATATAACAAGTTTCCTTATCGAGCCTCAAGGAAATTAAATAACTTACCAGCAGTCACACAGCTAGTCTATGATGGAAAGGAGTTTAACTGGACAATCTGATTCTGAAGCCTGTACCATAATCATTATATGCATTCTATCCATGCATGTGCGAAAACCTGTGTGGCTCTGAAGCAGTAAACACTGAGGTGATATCAGAGCCATTTTGCACCTGGGATGGGGTGAACATTGGCAATGTAGGGACAGAGACAGATGTCATCCTTGATAAAGCAGAAGTGTTCTCCATGAGAGTTTGTATACATAGCAGTCTAATGACAAGGTTCTTTCTTATGGCCACAGATAGATTCACAGTGTACAACATCACATCAGGAACTTGAGCCAACAAGCAGGAGAGGGATGCTGGTGAGTACATTTGAAATATCTGGAATCTTCTGAAAAAATAAACTGGAGGAGAATTTAAAGAGAATGTGTTGGGACTATATCATTACACAGTTACACAGGTGGGGCACTGAGCTAGATAAAATTTTGATTTAATGAAGTAACATTTTTAATGGGCTGGTGGGACCTGAGGGTATTTGAGTTTTAAAGCTTTGACTTGATAGAACTGGGAAACCAACAACCATATATAATGTTTCCTTGAGAAAATGTGTTCAGGCAATTGCCAAACAATTGACTCAAAATAATCATAGAGTAGTAGTCATAAATAACATTTTATTTTAGCATATTCTATGCTTAGACTATTACTAATTTCTTATATATATCCTCTTATTTAATATTCATAGCAATTTTATGTGATATGCATTTTAATTGCACGATTTTATAGACAAAGAAAGTAAAATACAGGGAGGTAAGTGACTTGATCAGAGTCATATGAACAGTAAATGCTCCAATCAGTATACTATACTGCCTATAGGGTCAAGGAAATGCTGGCCTAGGATAGATATAAATATATATATAGATATATGATCTATATATAAACATATATATATATAATAGGTGTCCTATATGTACATATCCTATATAGAGGTATGTACATATCTCCTCCCTCTCCCTCTCTCTCAATATGTGTATATATATATATATATATATATAGGATATATATGTATATATTTAGCTTCATAGCTAAACTATATCAATAAGATTTTTCTTTCCTGAGAATTTGGAGTTGAAATTGATGTCATTAAATAGCCTTGGTTAGAACTTGAACTGGGAGAACATGAAATTTTAGGAATGGAGGAGCAGCTATTCTTTGGTGTTGAGAAACAGAGAAAGATGGAAGAGAGAGACAAAAAGAAAGAGAAAGGGAGAGAGAAAATTAAGGGAAGAAGCCGGGACAAGAGAACTATGGGTTGGCAGAGAGACAAATGGAAAAGGGCAGAAGGACTGCCCTGGTTTTAGATGCTTTCGATTTCCTGACTCTTGTCCCTCATGGGGCTTGACTATACTTCTTGTCCTTGATTTTACAAGGTTTCTTCTTTATCCTTATGATAACGTGTTTTTCTTAATTTACCGTTAATGCATTTTGGTTACTTGCAAGACAAAAAAAGAAGGGGGTATTTTAGGAGGTAACGATTTCAACTTAAAATAGCCTGAGTTTGCAGGATCAAAGTAGAGCTATCCAGTAATCATCTCAGGTGAGACCTCAGAGCAGACAAGAACCTAGCAGTATGCAGAACCAGCCTCACAAAGAAGGTCTTCTCCTTCAAATATGGCCAGGGACATAGGAGCCATTCAAGAGTCATATATTAGATGAATCAATGAAGATTGATTTGCTACATAGCAGTAGACTTTTGTTTTCATGTTTGAAGATTTTTGGGATTCTTGTTCTGAATAGCAGCTCCCTTTATAAAGCCCTGTGAATAGAAGAGTAAAAGGTACAAGAGATTGGGTTTATCCTATATGAATCCTCGAAAATTCCCTGGAAAGGTATTTTTTTTTCTTGCTAGTTTCCCTTACAAAATCCCAGAAATTACTAATTTTCTCTGTTTTTTGTTTATTTTGTCCTTCCTAAAAGTGGATATAGAAAAGCAGTTGTAGTTCAATGTTTCTTTTAAGCATTTGATATGTAAACCTCAGTGTACTTGCACTTTGGAATATCGGAATTTTTTTTTTTTTTTTGAGAATTAACATTGGTTAATTAAACCTCAGCTTAGGAATAAAGCTCATTTGAATTATTTTTTAGGCTTCTCAATGAATTCTTTTTTTTCCTCTCAATGAATTTCTAAAACTTGTCAGCTTTCCAGATGTTTCTCTTTGGTTTAAAGAGTCTAAAATGTAACTTAAAAAGCAAACTGGTAGGCAGGTACTTGCCAATAGGGTTAGTTGAAACCAGAGATTTAAGGGGTATCTAGACATTTGAGACTCAACAACTATGTTGAAGGAAAAGCTGAGGAAGAGGAATAAGAGCCCAAATTGTGGAAGTAACTTATTTGGAAAAAACTCTCGTGGATCATCAACAACCTAGCGATCACACTAGGGATTAAGAATTAGAAGTGATTTGGGCCATTTTACTTGCTTTGAAAACCACGAAAAAATTAGTTTTTCCATTTTACTTAGGGCTTGGAACTTCTATGTGCAAAATGAATTCAAACAGATGTATTTGATTTCAAATGTTCTCCCAAAAAACCCATGTCTGTACCTCCACAGCATAAAGTGACATGGGACAAAGTGGAAAATGGGGGTCCTTATGTAATTATGCATTTATCTTATTTCCCTCCAGATAGAGAAACAGTCAAGCCCAAGCCAAGGTAGCTGCAAATGGCCTTTGAAAACATATGTTGGATTTCATAAAAACTATAACGTAAAATTAAACTCAGAAATCCGAAGATTTCATTGAGCTCCAGGGAAGAAGATGAAAGAGGTAAAGGAAGGGATAGAATATTTGAAGAAGACCTTTTTGGAATTCTCTGGATTTCATCTGTTTAAGCTGCTATTTTGTAGTTGTCTATTGGGACCCTTTTTAATGAGAGTTAAGGATGTAGTTTTCTCAATCTAAGGTGTTGGTTATAACAATACCCCCCCCACACACACATGTATACCTACAACCATCTCACCACTGTCACCAACACTATTATCATCACCATCACCACTACCACCACCATCACCATAACCATCACCACCACCATCACCATAACCATCACCTTCACCAACACACCACCACCCTCAAGGTTTGAAGGCACCGCACCCCCATCCTCAGGCTAAAAGCAAGGACAAAACATTAGCATGCAGAAGTCAACATACCCTGGATTCATATTTGCCAAGTCCGAGGAGGATTAATATCCTAAATTAACAAAATTCCTCCAAATCAGCCCTTCTCCTGTGTTATAGATCATGCATCAGCATCAGATCTTACTTGGCATTTTACTTCACAATTCAGCCAAACCCTTACTTAAGTAATTTAACTTGTTTCGAGTCTACATCTCATTGATGCTCCTTGCATTTTTGCTTGACTATATTCTTTGTATTTACTTTGGCTGATGCATCATTGCATAATTAGATGAAATGAAACAGCTCTGTGTTTTCTAAGTTGCTAACACTGAAGGAACGACCTACTCTTTTGAGTATCTTAAGGAGAAATCCAACTTCAAGTCGTGCGCCAGCACACACATAAATTCTTTGTGCTGGAGTTTTCAGGGACCCTGACTAATGTCCAGTGCAGAGCACACTTAATGATTAGCAGCTAGTTAGACTTGTTTCACTGTTTAAAAACCAACATTTGAAAATCTATTTTCAGAGATGGCACCATGGGAGAAATGTGTTCCCTTCTCATCTTGGTTACTATAATAATAGAGATAATATTTAAGTGCAGACTTTATCAATTGTTTTCTTGATATGTGTATTCCATCAGGCAATTTAAGATTTATAACCTCTCTTAAATCACTCAGGAAAGTTATGAGGTAGGTGAATGCTTTGTGTAGTGCCTTACACATAGAAAGTGCCAAAAAAAAGTATGAACTGATTTTAACTAGTATAATGCTCTGGCTCAGAGAAGTTAAATCAAGCGCTCCTGGTCCCACGCCTAGTGAATGTTAAGGCCAGAATTCAAGTCTGGTGCTATAGGACTCAGAAGTGCAATTTTCCATCTCACCAGGAATGTTACCCTGTGATAGTAGATCACACGCACCTACGCTGCGGGTTATCTATGGACTAGTATGGATCGACTGTAATTCTATTTCCAGGCCCCTTTGGATCCAGGGGGTTGAGAGAACATTCATGGTTTTGGAACAAAACTAAGTCAGTCCCAAGGGACTGAACTCGCAATCTTGGATCAGTCCAACCACTATGTACTTGGAGCCAACTCTGAAGGAATAAGTAACTGATAACTTCTTTCTCAGAAACTCCCTCTCCCATGACCTCCACCTATTCATGCGTGAACACATACACACATAGACAAGAACATGCACTTACACAGCCACTCCCCATCCACACACCTCCAGGTCCTGCCTTTCTCTTCTTTCAGGCTCCCAAGGCCAATTGCCAATGACTAGGATTGGTAGGTAGGAAATTCCTACTTCCAGTAGGAAGAACTTGGACCACTGAATGAAGGCATTGCATCACCAGAAGTTGATGGAGCTCACACAAAGAGTAATCTTTTCTCTGAAGTTTCAGAGAAGATATCACTTCTTCTTCTTTTTTTTAAGATTTTATTTATTCATGAGAGACACAGAGAGGCAGAGACATAGGCAGAGGGAGAAGCAAGCCCCATGCAGGGAGCCCAAGACTCGATGCAGGACTCGATTCCAAGACTCCAAGATTCTGCCCTGAGCCCAAGACAGATGCCCAACTGCTGAGCCACCCAGGCATCCTGAGAAGGTATTGCTTCTCCATGAGATAGCCTTTGACTCAAAGGATCTTGGTATACTTTATAGATTCTTGATTATCTAGCAATTAGCTTCTAGATTTTCTTTCAGAAAGTTTCATTTTCGGGATGCCTAATGGCTCTGTTGGGTAGAGCATGAGACTCTTGACCTCAGAGTTGTGAGTTTGAGCCCCAAATTGAGTGTAGACATTACTTAGAAATTAAATCTTAAAAAAAGAAAATTTTATTTTGAAATAATTATAGCCCCACAGAAAGTTACAAAAATCATACAGAGGGTCCTAGTACTGCCTTCAATAGAAACACCTTGCATGACTATAGTGTGGTAACAAAACCAGGAAATTGGGATCCCTGGGTGGCTCAGCAGTTGAGTGTCTGCCTTTGGCTCAGGGCATGATCCTGGGGTCCCAGGACCGAGTCCTGCATCGGGCTCCCTGCATGGAGCCTGCTTCTCCCTCTGTCTATGTCTCTGCCTCTATCTGTGTCTCTCATGAATAAATAAATAAAATCTTTTTTAAAAAAGCCAGGAAATAGGCATTATATGAGATCTTAAGCAAATGTCACAAGTTTTTACCTGTATTCGTTTAGGTATGTTTGTGTGTGTGTGTGCATATAAGTCTACGCATTTTTATCTCATGTATAGATTTGTGTAACCACTGTCATAAGCAACCCATGAAGCAACCCTCTCACCTTACCTCTTTACAGTCACACCTGCATACTGTCCCCATCTCTGTTCCCTATAAATCACTTTTCTTTATATCTCTATACTTTTGTCATCTCCTTAGGGTTATATAAATGGAATCATGCAGTATGTAATGTAAACTTCTTTTTAAAAATTTTTTAAATTTAAATTCAATTAGCCAACATATAGTACATCATCAGCAAATGTAATCTAAGATTGGCTTTTTTTCATTCAGCATAAAGCCTATGTGACTCATCCAAGCTGTTGTGTGTATTAATTGCTCATTCCTTTGTATTGTTGAATGGTGTCCCAGTGTACAGATGTACTTAAGTCTAGACATTCATGCTTCCAAAGACATTGGGTTGTTTCCAGGTTTGGTTATCACAAATAAAGTTGGTGTGAACATTTGTGTGCAGGTTTGTTGTGGACATGTTTTCATTGTGCTGGGATAAATGCAGATGAGGGCAGTTGCTGCCCTCTATGGTAAGTGTATGTTTTATTATATAAGAAACTGAAAAGCTGTTTTTCAGAGAGGCTTCACCCTTCTACGTCTCCACCAGAAGAGTATGAGAGATCCAGTATCTCCACCTCCTTGCCAGCATTTGGTATTTTCATTATTTTTAAATTTTAGCTGTTCTAATTAATGTTTAGTATTATCTCCAATATCTTGTGGTTTTAGTTTGCATTTCCCTAATGAGTAATAATGTTGAAAAACTTCTCGAATGTACTTATTTGTCATCTATATACATATATATTTCTTTGATGAAAAGTCTGTTCAAGTTTTTTGCTATTTTCTAATTGAATTGTTTGTTTGTTTACTGCTGATTTCGTTTTTTTTCCCAAAAATTTTGTTGGGGCACCTGGGTGGCTCAGTTGGTTAAGTGCCTGACTCTTGATCTCACTTGGGTCATGATTGCAGGATTGTGAGATCAAGCAGCCCATCAGGCTTTGGGCTGAGCATGGAGTCTGCTTAAGATTTTCTTTCTCGATGAATGGATAAAGAAGATGTGGTTTATGTATGCAATGGAATATTCCTCAGCCATTAGAAACAACAAATACCCACCATTTGCTTCGACGTGGATGGAACTGGAGGGTATTATGCTGAGTGAAGTAAGTCAATCGGAGAAGGACAAACATTATATGGTCTCATTCATTTGGGGAATATAAATAATAGCGAAAGGGAATAAAGGGGAAAGGAGAAAAAATAAGTGAGAAATATCAGAAAGGGAGACAGAACATGGAAGACTCCTAACTCTGGGAAATGAACTAGGGGTGGTGGAAGGAGAGGTGGGCGGGGGGTGGGGGTGACTGGGTGACGGGCACTGAGGGGGGGCACTTGAGGGGATGAGCACTGGGTGTTATTCTATATGTTGGCAAATTGAACACCAATAAAAAATAAATGTATAAAAAATATTTTCTTTTTTTTTTTAACTTTTATTTATTTATGATAGTCACAGAGAGAGAGAGAGAGAGAGGCAGAGACATAGGTAGAGGGAGAAGCAGGCTCCATGCACCGGGAGCCCGATGTGGGATTCGATCCTGGGTCTCCAGGATCGCGCCCTGGGCCAAAGGCAGGCGCCAAACCGCTGCGCCACCCAGGGATCCCTAAAAAAATATTTTCTTTCTCCCTTTCTCGCTCTCTAAAAAAAAGAGAAAGAAAATAAATTTTGTTTTATTGTGAAATGATGGTCACAAAAGTCTAGCTGATGTCTGCCATCATATACAGTTGCCAACTTATTTTTCTTGTGGTGAGCACTTTTAAATGGACTCTCTTAGCAACTTTCAAATGTGTAATACAGTATTATTAATTATAGTTACCCTTCTGTACATTACATCCGATGACTTACTTATTTTACAAATGGAAGTTTGTAACTGCTGATTCCCTTCATCCATTTCACCCACCTCCACCTGTCACCTCTTATGGTCACCAATCTAGTCTTGGTAACGATGAGCTCATTTTCGTTTTATTATTTTGTTTTTTTTTTTTTTTTTTAGATTCTACATATAAGAGAGATCATACAGTATTTGCCTTTTTCTGTCTGACTTATTTCATGTGTTTCACTTCGGAAATTTGAATAGGCCAACACCCATGAAAATATTCCTTTCTTCTACTTACCCTTAATTAGTATTGAATCGTTCTTGTCTGCTTGCCTTTAATCTGCTTGGCTTTCCTCTACAAAATGCTTTCCACTCTATCCTTAGTTTATCCATCCTTAATGGTCAGCACAAATCTTTTCTCCTCCAAGAAATCTTCCCTAGTGGGTTAAACTCTTCATGATCTGTCTTTTTTTGACCTTGGATTACATTTATATAGTCATGACTGTACAACTTAGTGAAGGAAAATGAAAGCTATTCATGCTTAGTCTATTATCTGTTTCCATCTACCTAGTGCTATATTTGGAGCCTAAGCTTCCACCATTTGTAAGAAGAATGCACTGTTCTTTGATGTCCCACTAAAAGAAAAAAATGCTACTATTGAAATATGGCACACCCCCAAATATAACACCAAATATATATATTATATAATACAATATAAGTTGATTTTAGAGATGCCGAAATGTGAGGGCAATGCACATCTTGGAATAGAAAAAAGAATATTCTATATAGACTGCACTTGTACTAATGGGTTCATGTTTAAGGAATGTGCTCAAGGTCACCCCTGGTAGTAGAGTCATGGCTACCAGATTCTGGGGCCAATTACAAAGCTTTTTTTGCTATTTAGTCTTAAATCGTTTCATACATGCTGGTCTGCCTTCCTTGGGTACTTAGGGGATTCTTGACCTCAAAAAACTAATCATAATATTAACATATGATCCAGAAATTCTACTTCTAAGAATGGAAAGCAGAGACTGTAACAGGTAGTTGTACATATTTGTAGCAGCATTACTCACAATAGGAAAAAGTAGAAAGACTCCAATGTCCACTGGTGCATGAATGGAAAATGAAATATATCTCCATACAATGGAACATTATTTGTCCTTTAAAAGAGGGGAAATTCTGACACATGCTACAACATGGATGAACTTTGAGGAAACTATGCTAAATGAAGTGAACCAGTCACAAAAGGACAAGTATTGTAGGACTCCACTTATATAAGGTACCTAGAGTAGTCAGACTCATAGAGAGAAAACAAAATGAGGAAGAAGGGATGCAGAATTATTGCTTGATAGGTATAGAGTTTCAGTTTGGGAAGATGAATAAGTTCTGGAGCCAGATGGTGGTGAATTACTTAATGCCACAGGAATGGACACTTAAAAATGACTAAAAGGGTAAAATTTGTTTTATATATTGTACCACTATAATTTTATTAAGAAGTTCCTTGAGGGGCGCCTGGGTGGCTCAGTCAGTTAGGTCTGCCTTTGGCTCAAGTCATGATCCCAGGGTCCTGGGATTGAGCCCTACATTGGGCTCCCTGCACAATGGGGAGTCTGCTTCTCTGTCGGCTACTCACCCTGCTCATGCTCTCTTTTTTTTCTCTCTCTCTCAAATAAGTAAATAAGATATTTAAAAGAAAGTTTCTTGAGTGCTGAGACCATTGTCATGTTCTCTGGGTTTCCCCAGAGTGAGCCATATGCAAACCTTCAATGAGTGGATACTGGTGGATTATTTGGGAATAAATCCTTGCCTGTAGCAAGCTTGCATTTTTATGTATTCTCTGGAACTGCAGATCCATGGTAAGACAGGAGTGAGTGTGTGACTGTAAAAGAGGCTCTGCATGAAAGCTAAGATAATTCTAAATAAAAGAAAGTCACTTTTCAAGGTGGAACAGTTTAAGAGGGTGTCATGGAATAAATGTCTTAGACTGAGCCTTAAAGAATAGGTTAGTAATCAGAGTAGAATCTGTCTGGCTTCAAGGTGGATGGAAGAGAGAAGACAAGGCTTGGAGGCCCATAAGTTTAGAGGGGAAGCTATGGACAAAAGGGCTACTGTGAGCAAGTGGTAAGGGATGGCACAGGACAGGAAGGGCTGGTTGAGAAAGGATGCAGAAGGCAAGGATGAAAGCTTATTTTTTGTTTGTTTATAAACTGTGGTAAAATATACATAACATAACAATTATCATTTTAACTATTTTTAAAAGTACAGTTCAGTGCATTAAGCACTTTCACAGTGTTGTGAAACCATTACTACCATCCATCTCCAGGACTTTTTTTCTATTCCCATACTGAACCTCTGTAACGACTAAACGATACCTTCCCATTTCCCCTCGCCCTATCAAGAGAGGCTTAGTTTTGAACTAACAATTAAGCATAGTTCTCTTTCTGGGTGTTGGGGGAGCTGGTGTAGGTGCTTATTCCCCCTTGAGCTGGTTCAAGTAAAGGGACTTCGTGGGGAAGAAGAGCAAATAGCTATGGACACTCTCAATGCAGTCTCAGAATGGAGCCATGATTGGGGGTGGTGGTGGAGCAGAGGCCCCAGATCTAGATTTACATCAGCCCCGGGAGCTTAAGCGAGGATTTATAGATTCTGCCTCTAGTGCTCCACAATGATTTAACTCCCCTTAGTTTGGGCAATTCTATTCAGGTTCTGGAACAGTTCCTGGTCAAAGGCTGTGGGTGGTTGAGGCATAAAACATATCCCAGAACAGCCAGGCAGGAAGGAGTGGCAGCCCTGGAGACAGGCAGGGCAAGCATGTTGGATAGGACGGAAAGCGAATCCAAATGGTATTCAGAGAAGATTCTTTGGTCCAGCTGGATTTTAAAGATTTTATTTATTTATTCAGGAGAGACACAGAGAGAGAGGCAGAGACACAGGCAGAGGGAGAAGCAGGCTCCCTGTAGGGAGCCTAATGTGAGACTTGATCCCAGGACCCTGGGGTCACAACCTGGGCCAAAGGCAGACACTCAACCACTGAGCCACCTGGGTGTCCCCAGCTGGATTTTAAAGGACCTGGAGACCAGGGAGACCTTTATGACTGTCACAGTAACCCATGTGTAAGAGAGAAGGGCTTATGCTAACGGAGAGGTGACAAAGAGAGGCTGATCCCAGAGATGTGGCAAGGGTTGGAGAATGGAGAGGTACAGCCACGAAGGATGAAGAGGGCACCAAAGAAGGAGGATGGAGCAAAATTGAGGTCAAAGCTTGAACTTGGAGAATCTTACATGTCACTTATAAAGAGTGACCGTATTCCTAAAGAGCCCTGGCCATAGACTTACTTCATTTAATCCTTATTAATAACTGCCTTCAATAAAGCAATGCCGTACAAGGGAACCATGGTGGAGGATGGATCTAATTTGAACCCACGGCTCTTATAGTAGCATGACCTTAGGAAGTCATCAACTCCTCTGAATTCCAATTTCCTCATTTGTAAAATAGGACTAATAATAACAGCCTCATAGGATTGTTCTAGGGATCAGCAATAAAGAATGTTAGGTGCTTGGATGGACTAGATGTGTAACCAATAGCAGTTGTGCCATCAGTATATCAACTCAGTGTTTTCCAAACCTCTCAATCCTTTGTCCTAGATGGAGTTCTGATATGGCCTCACAAAATTCCAACCCCTCTGTGCACACACCCTCATTGTCCCTTCCTGTGAGTGTAGGTGGGCCTGTGAATATGGTGGGATTTCACTCTGGTGATTGGACCACTACTCAATTGATTTTGAATTAATTAAAAGGTAAGGTTATCCAGCGTAGGTCTGGGCCAATAAAAGCAGTCTGTAAAAGGAGGACTGGGCCTCTCCTGACGTCGGAGATTCAAAGTCAGAATCTTGTGCTGGCCTAGAGGAAGCAAAGTCCATGCTGTGAAGCAGGCAACTTGGTAGGGGACAGTGGGAAGCCTCTAGGAGCTGAGCCTCAGACCTACAATCTGCAAGGAATATAAGTCTGCCTACACACACTGAGCTTGGGAGAGGAGCCAAGCTCTGAATGAGACTACAGCTCTGGCTGACACCTGATTGCCGCTTGGGGAGACTCTGGGCAGAAAACCCAACCAGCCTGTGCCCAGACTCGTGGCCCATGGAAACTGTGAGATAATAAATGTGCATTGTTTTAAGCTGATCAATTTGTGATGATGTGTTACGCAGAGAGAAATAACTGATAGACTCTAATTCGTCTTCTGCTCCCCACAATTCTGCTGGGCCTGACCTGTCAAGGTTTGCAATGTTCTCCAATTCGTCCTCCAGTCACCGATCACTTCTCTTTCTTCGTCTGAATCCATCTTTGAGCGACACTTTTGCTTTCTAAAACTCTTTCCCCCTTCGACTTCTACATCCCACACTTCTTTCATTTCCTTTCTACAATGCTACCTGCTATTTCTTTATCGTTCCCTGGCTCCTTCTCCTTCTTTCCTCAATCTCAGAATGTTGGAGTCCTAGGACTTAGTCCAGGATCCTCCTTACTATCTTTCTCTCTTTATGTGATCCCACCTAGTCCCATGACTTTCAAAATAATCTGTAGGTCGATGATGAGCAAAACTGTGTCTAGAAGCTTGATCTCCTCCGTGGATTCCAAACACAGATCCATACTTGATATTTATTCTGAGTTGTAACATGTTCAAGACAGAATTCTTTTTTTTATAATAAATTTATTTTTTATTGGTGTTCAATTTGCCAACATATAGAATAACACCCAGTGCTCATTCGTCAACTGCCCACTTCAGTGCCCGTCACCCAGTCTCCCCCACCCCCCACCCACCTCCCCTTCCACCACCCCTAGTTCGTTTCCCAGAGTTAGGAGTCTTTATGTTCTGTCTCCCTTTCTGATATTTCCCACCCATTTTTTCTCCTTTCCCCTTTATTCCCTTTCACTATTTTTTATACTCCCCAAATGAATGAGACCATATAATGTTTGTCCTTCTCTGATTGACTTATTTCACTCGGCATAATACCCTCCAGTTCCATCCACGTCAAAGCAAATGGTGGGTATTTGTCATTTCTAATGGCTGAGGAATATTCCATTGTATATATAGACCACAGCTTCTTTATCCATTCAAGACAGAATTCTTAATTCTATTCCTACTTCTTGACTTGCACCTCCTGTGGTAAATGGCACTGTTTTTTACCCAGTGGCTGAAGACAAACATCAGAATCTGTGTTAGCTAGGATCAGTCACCCCAGCCAGCAGTGACTACTTTCTTTTCCTGTTGAAACAGAGGAATAAGAAACTCACAGTGGCTGAGTGGCAATCTTAACTTCCAGTTCAATGGGATCATTGTTGTGTTTCCTAGTGGAAGCATTTCTTCCTCTGTAATTAAGATCTCTAGGCCAGGAGGGCATAAGGGCACAGGAACAGGAAGCAAAAATTTTGCCGGTGAGTCTCCAGATGCAATAGTGAGCCATGATACTCCCATTTCCACCTCTTAATTCCTGGATCCATCAATACTGGCTGTGGAAGAAATAGTACCATATATTGGACACTAATTCAGAGCATATACAGCCTTCTAGAAAACCTGTCCCCAGCCCTGCGAGGTATTGCTACCCAACTAGCCTGGTAACTGAGTCTTCCAAAAGCCATTTTACTTTTCTCATAAGCCAGCTGCTTTAGGATAGCCGAGAACATGGTGAGACCAGTGAATTCCATGAGGACTAGCTCACTGACCCACTTCATTTGCTGTGAAGGGAATTCTTTGAAAAGAAGCGGTCATTGAGGGCAATGCCAAGCCCCAACGTCAAAGGTGGAAGAGTGGGTGTCACTGATGAAGTCACAGAAGACGACCTGGTCCAGCCCAGGATGCCCTTGAAGAGGCCCTCTGATGCCTGCTTCACCACCTTCTTGATGTCGTCGTATTTGGCAGCTTTCTCCAGGCGGCAGTTCTGATCCATGACTGACACATTGGTGGTGGGGACATGGAAGGCCATGCTAGTGAGCTTCCTGTTCAGCTCAGGGGTGACCTTGCCCACAGCCTTGGCAGTGCCAGTGGAAGCAGGGATGATGTTCTGGGCAGCCCCTTGGCCGTCACACCACAGCTTCCCAGAGGGCCAGAGGGGCCATCCACGGTCTTCAGGGTGGCAGTGATGGCATGGATGGTGGTCATGAGGCCCTCCACAATGCCAAAGTTGTCATGGATGACCTTGGCTAGAGTGGCCAAGCAGTTGGTAGAGTAGGAGGCATTGCTGACAATCTTGAAGGAGTTGTCATACTCCTCATGGTTCACGCCCATCACAAACATGGGGGTATGACCCTCTTGGCCGTGCTCTTCAAGTGAGCCCCAGCCTTCTCCATGGTGGAGAAGACCCCAGTGGACTCTACAACATACTCAGCACCAGCATCACCCCATTTGATGTTGGTGGGATCTTGCTCCTGGAAGATGAGATGGACTTTGCATTGACAAGATTTGCGTTCTCAGTCTTGACAGTGCCGTAGAATTTGCCATGGGTGGAATCATACTGGAACATGTACACCATGTAGTTGAGGTCAATGAAGGGGTCATTGATGGGGACAACATCCACTTTGTCAGAGTTAAAAACAGCCCTAAAATAAATAAATAAATAAATAAATAAATAAATAAATAAATAAATAAAAGCAGCCCTGGTGACCAGGCGCTCGATATGGCCAAATCCGTTCACTCTGACCTTCACCATCGTGTCTCGGGACACGGCTGTCACTGCATCAGAAGATGCGGCTGTTTGTTGAACGGGGAGGAGCAGAAAGCCCATCGGCAGCATTTAGAGTGAACTGAGAGGAGGAGAGTGTGGAGTCAGGCAAAAAGGCATTAATTGTTCCAGAAATAGAATCAGTAGAAAACCCCTCTGCACATTGATTGGGCAGCTTGGTGGTGATGAGTTCCAGCTAAACCCATTGTAAATGTGCAGGGAAGGACACTCTGCATTGAGGGAAATACTGCCCTCCTGGAAAAAGCGACCTCTTGTGAAGCCATTCCCCATTTCCTCACATGGACAGGGGACGGATGAACCAAGGCACATACTTTATATTGGTTGTTCTTGGGTGTTCATTCTCAATTAAGAATATTTTCAAATTGTACATGTTGTCTTTGTCCCTCCTCCACCCAAGATTTTGATGAACCCCCTACCCTTTCCTCAAGGGTCTGCTTTGTGAAAAATACACACTTTCCTAGAGTCCTACAATTCCTTTTCAGAACTACTGTTCCAGATGTTTTTTGGAATGCAACAGTTTTATTATAATTAGATAAAGGAAGTCTTTGGGATCCGAGAAGTAAAAATGGATTTTACTTAGGAAGCTTAGAGCTTGAGAAACTTGAAGACATTCAAAGGAGAGGACAACCCTCCCCTCTAAAAATCCCCCCAAAACAACAATTATGGTTCAGGATATAACGTGGATGGTTGGAGTGTTATAGTCCAAGAGGACACAACATTTGCAACATCTGAGGGAATCCTTGAGTAGAAATGTCGTGCCCTGAAATAAGGAAAACGTTCCTTTAGCGAGATGAAATCTCTCCTTGCTTTGTTATTTGAATATATTGTGTAACCTCCAAAAGACAATTTGGTAGCATTGTTCTTTGTTGCAAAGATGTAAACAAAGTAAATGCCCGTCAGCAGAGAAATGGTTCAATAAACTGTGATGCATACACACTACGGAGTATTGTGCAGTCACTAAAGAAGAATAAAGGACAGCTCTGCCCAAGAACTTGGAGGGAGTTCCATGGGGAATATTTGAGGTAAAAAAGGAAGGCTTGGAGAGATATGACTACTGTAATCCCATATTTATAAAACAACGAAAAGCCTCTCTATGTGTCTGTGTAAGATAGTTTGTAGACATAGGTGGTTACACAAGCATGGATTCAATACTGCCAGGTTGTCACCTGCAGTGAGGGCCACAGCGAAAAGACATGGGAAGGGACAAGCAAAAAAAAAAGAAAAGAAAAAGAAAAAGAAAGAAAGATGGCTGTGTCAACAATAAAACCTGCATATGATCTCATTTGTGTAAAATCTATTATATTTCTCTCTCTCTCCCTCTCAGTCATCTGTCTAGTTACCTGGGTATCTGTTTGCAAAAATAAATTAGTGAAAGGATCTTGACCTCTCCAAATGGGTAAGAGATACACTAAGTCAAAATAAGCATGTTGCGTTCTCATATGGTTTCACTCATATGCAGAATATAAGAAATAGTGAAAAGGACCATAGGGGAAGAGGGGGAAACTGGGTGGGGAAAACCTAGAGAGGAAGACAAGCCATGAGAGACTTTGAACTGCAGGAAGCAGACAATGGGTTGCAGAAAGGGGGATGGGGTAACCGGATGACGGGCATTAAGGAGGATGTGATGAGCACCGGGTGTCATACTCTATGCTGCCAAACTGAACTTGAATAAAAAGATAAATAAATAAAAATCATGCTGCAAATTAATGTGTATGCAATGAATCTATTTCCATAAAAACAAACACAACCTCTCTAGGTATACAGATATTTATTTTATTTATATCTGTTTATAAGAGGAAACTTGGGCACACATTATTAGGTTCCTAAGAAGACACCTTAGCTTTTCCTTCATATGACTTTGTCCTCTGAAACAGATCAGAAGCCTTTGGGGCGAATGAAAAAGTTCTGCTTACTGTCTAACCATCTTACCCTAAAAGAACTCGCAGCACAAAAGTTTGAAGATAAAACGGCGACTAAAAAAATTGATGAAGGAGGCTCCTGTGGTACTACATGCTCACTTCTTTCGAGTGAATCCTCTCTCGTGCCACGACCATCTGTGCTCCAGCTCACCGTTGATTGTGAGGGTCACAGTACAGACAGGAGTACGCAACAGACTAAGCCTCAGGATGCCGGAATGTCGGTTTTGGCCATTTCAACTTGTTCTCTTGACTTGACGGGATGAGCACTGGGTGTTATGCGATATGTTGGCAAATCGACCTCCAATAAAAAAAAATATACAAAAAACAAACAAACAAACTTGTTCTCTTGAATGTGTTAGACTTAGTCTCCATTTATCAGCTGTTCGCTCAAATAGGAACTTGGGCGTATCTGGGCCTGATCAGCTGACATTTAAACTGTGGTGAGTCGGGACGGATCCTGGCACCAGCTAGTGTGTAGACATCTGGAAAGTCAGAATTCTGTGAGGGATGAAGCTTTTGAGGGGCTGGAATATAAGGATTAGGACTATGGAACATTCTCACACTGGCTAATGAGTGGATTGTGGTCTTTTTCTGCATCCCTAGCTCTCCCAGCTCTCGCTCTCTCGCTCTCTCTCTTAGCTACACCGTTTACTCCTTTTTGATGATGGCAGTGACGATAATTATTGCCTCCGTGTGTAACTACGAATTTAAAATCTCTAATGCATTAAGCGTGCAATGCAAAAAGCTGTCATCTTCATCCCATGACGCAAGTATAGAAATGCATGGAGTGAACTGGTTTCCTTGAGCATTCTGCAGGAATCCTCTGGAGCTTTTGGTTCCCTGGGCTGAGCAATCTGACTACGATGTTTGGGGAAGTTAGGAGAAAGACACCCGAAGGAAAGCATGCGAGCTGCGGGCAAGCTGCCTAGCCGCCCACCTATGACTCCTGCTTCCCACGCCACAGTGGAGGGCAGCTGCTGGGAAGCACCGCCAGGCACAGAGCGCCCTTCCGACCGCCCTTCCCTCCAGGTGGGGCTCTGACCGGCTTTGGTCGTTTCTTAGTCTAATGTGATTCATAATATATTATGAGCTGCACTGTCTCCTTCCAAAATGCCTCTGCGACGTCCTAATGCTCAGCTCCTCAGAATGTAACTGCATTTAGAGGTAAGAGTCTGTTGAGAGGTAAGTCAGGCTGAATGAGATGACAGGGCAGGCTTTAACCCCAAGTGGCTACTGTCCTTACAAGAGGCATAAAGCAGGACAGACACACAGAGAGAAGACCATGTGAAGGAGAAGCCAAGGAAAGGGGCCTCAGAAGAAACCAACCCTGCCAACACCTTGCTCTTGGAATTCCAGAGCTAGGAGAGAACATTTGTGGTTGTTGAAGCCACCAAGCCTGTAATACTAAGTTACAACAGCTCTAGACGACTTACGCAGAGAGGATGTGTTTTCTCTGATTTCTTCCTACCTTTGCTGGATGGGATGCAGGTGCCTCGGGCCTCCCTGGAAGCACGGTTGAAGACGGTGGGCTATTAATCTGGCCTCCAGATACCCCTGTGGGTTGGGGCTGCTGTTGGTCATGATCAGGAATATCCATCTGAGATTTTAAGTAAATGAGAAATAAACTCGTATTATATGAAGCCATGGAGATTTTGTGATGTGTTTATTACAACAGCTAGAATTACCTCCGCAAATGGAGGAGCCATCATACTAGATGGACGGAGACAGATGGGTCACATCTAGAAAAAGAGCAGAAGCAGCATCAATGCGCAGGTATTGTTCTCTTTAGCCACAGAGCACTCTGGCGTAGCCCGGGAAAGGGGATTTAAAGTAACCAAAATACCTCATTAATTACCATGTGATCCCAGGAGTGGGAGGGAGCTCATGCTAAAGCCACACAATGCCACATGATTTGGGGCCAGAAACCTTGGGTGAACAATTCTCATTTAGAGAAACTATGGGTCCCTTCGTGATAAACAACAGCTATTGTAGAAAATACGGAAATTTCATGTTTATGTTGGCTTCCACCATTTGGACATTTCATGTTAAATGTATTGTGTGTGATGTTCTCTGACTAAGTCATTTAATACGTCACCAAGGCATCCAAGTAATTAAGGGGTGGGTGGTCCATGTTGATGAGTAAACAATATAATTGATCTGTGGTCCTTTTAGCTCTCGCTGATGGAATGAGTTCCAAGTTCACAAGTTCATTCAGAGCTGACACTGAAAACTGTTCTTGGTAAATGAGTTAACGATCTGTCATCCAAATCGGGGATCCTGCTGGCGTAGTGTGACAGCCTGGGATGGGATCCCAGGTCTGTAGCCATTAGCAGGCACCGAACTGCCCTGCCCCTCTGCCTCTCCAGGACTGGCCCGTTGCACCATGGCTACTTGAAGCCCCTCAGGATCCCATAGTTTCGCTTGCCCATTCCTTTGGTTATTTTCTCCTTCCAAGTTCATAGGGCCATTGTGCTTCTGCTTCCCTGCCCCCCCTTGAAGTTCGATGTGGCCACGTGGCTTATGCTGGCCAGTGAGACCTAAGCAGACATCCTCAGACTGGGCACTCCTAGTGGAAGCGTTCGGGAGCTAGTGCCTGTTCCCTCTGCTGTCTCTTCCCCTGACAATGAGATGATGAAGCACATATGCGTGCAAGTGGAGCAACTTGGAGCTGCCCCCAGGAGGCTGCTGTCTGAGGACATGCCCTAGCCTGCAATGGACTTTGCAAGAGCTCACCTTTGGTTCAATTAGTTGCAGAGGCTTTGAGGTTCCTTTGTTACCGCCTATCCTTGCCCATTCTGACTGAAGCTCAGGAAACCCTGTACAATGTCTCTTAATGCTTATGGGGCCAGAGGCTGCTACTTGTTCCTCAATAGATTTTCCTTTTCTCAGATTAATAGAGAACTTTTAGCTGGGAATACAGGTGCATAAAACCAAAGTAACACTTCTTGACTTCTTCATAGCTAGGATGTAGCTGAGTAACTGAGTCCTGGCTGCGGTGGCCTGCTGTGTCCTAGGTAACAGGTTTCTATGTTTCTTCTTCATTGTTTTTTGAGCAAAGAGCAAACCAATTAGGGGAAATTGGGCTGTCCCATTTGCACTCTGCTCTGCCTTGTGTTGGAGTAGAAAGGAACTCTCACTTCCAGGATTAGGTTATAAAAAGACTGTGTCTTCCATCCTGGGTGCTTGTCCATCCTGGGTGCTCTCTTGTTCTCTCGCTTACTTGCTCTGGGAGAAGCCAGCTGTCATATTGTAAGCTGCTGTCTGGAGAGGTCTGTGTGACAAGGAACTGGGGGCCTACCCAACAGCCCTCAGGGAACTGAGTGCTGCCCACAACCACGCAGGTGAGCTGGGAAGAGGGTTCTCCCCTAGTCAAAGCTTTAGATGACCCTACAGCCTCTGCTGACAGCTTAAAGGCAACTTCATGAGACCCCTTGAGCTAGAGGCACCCAGCAAAGCCATATCCAGATTCCTGACCCATAGAAACTAGGAAATAATAAATTTTTGTTGTTTTAAACCACTACATTTTGGGGGCTACTTATTAATGCAACAATGAATAACAAATACACTGGCCAAAGGGATATGCATGGAAGTTGCATGTACAATCTCCAAATTTGTGTCATTAAAGGGAAGAGACACTCCTCCTTTCCCCCTTACCTGTCTGCCTAATGGCTAGAATGCCACTGTGGGAAGTCACTGGACCTTGAAGACAAGGGGCAGAGCTGAACCATGACGGAGAAGTGAGGCAGGAGCCTCGGACTGTTTCATGAAGATGAACAGTCACACCAGGTCAAACCTTTACATGAGGGAGAAGTAAGCAAACTTCTTTCTTATTGAAACAATTTCACCGTCCCTTGCTGCTGTGTGGGCCGCCGGGGTCGGTGAAGGATCTCAAGATGGCTGGGCGAAAACTTGCTCTAAAAACCATTGACTGGGTAGCTTTTGGGGAGATCATACCCCAAAACCAGAAGGCCTTTGCCAACTCCCTGGAATCCTGGAATGAGATGCTTACCTCCAGGTTGGCTACTCTTCCTGAGAAACCACCTGCTATCGACTGGGCTTACTACAAGGCCAATGTGGCAAAGGCTGGCTTGGTAGATGACTTTGAGAAGAAGTTTAATGCCCTGAAGGTTCCTGTGCCAGAGGATAAATACACTGTCCAGGTGGATGCTGAGGAGAAAGAAGATGTGAAAAGCTGTGCTGAGTTTTTATCCCTCTCAAAGACTAGGATTGAAGAATATGAAAAAGAGCTGGAGAAGATGAAGAACATAATTCCATTTGATCAGATGACCATTGAGGACCTGAATGAAGTCTTCCCAGAAACCAAATTAGACAAGAAGAAGTATCCCTATTGGGCTCACAAGCCAATTGAAAAGTTATAAACTTGAGTTGAGGATAAAGCCCCGGCCCTCATATTATAAACATTGAACATTAAAAATAATGATACGGTAAAAAAAAAAAAAAAGAAAGAAACAATTGCAATTTGAGATCTCCTGTAGGGAAGCTAAGCCTTTATCGTAACTAAAATGTTTGCTTGAATTCTGCAAAATGGGAAATCTCCAGAAAGTGAATGTTTTGGGACCAAACTTGTTTATTAAGGCTGGGAATAGGGATGTCTAGGTGGCTCAGTGGTTTAGCGTCTGCCTTCAGCCCAGGGCATGATCCTGGAGTCCTGGGATCGAGTCCCACATTGGGCTCCCTGCATGGAACCTGCTTCTCCCTCTGCCGCTGTCTCTGTCTCTCTCTCTCTGTATCTCTCATAAATAAATAAAATCTTAAAAAAAAAGAAAGCTGGGAATAGTCATATTATTGAAAGTTTATTAAGAAGTTTGAAGTCAGATATAAATTAGCCATATTCTTTTTTCAAAATTATAGATTACATCTTCTCTAAGAAACTGGTCTCAAAAATGAAACAAAGGCTGGAGGGAGTAATGTCAGCAAGAGGAAACGGAATGGAATTGACCATTTTGATCAATTGATTACTAAGAGGGAGCGTTCAGGCAGCTTGGCAGGCAGGCCAATGTTTTGCATTCTTATTTACAAGAATTTTTTTTTCTTTTGAGGGGGAGAGGGAGAGAGAGACAGGGAGAGGAGGAGAAAGAATTTTTTTTAAAGATTTATTTGTTTTAGAGAGTGGGAAGGGGCAGAGTGAGAGGGAGAAACAGAACCTTAAGCAGGCTCCACACTCAATGTGGAACTCAACGTGGGGCTCAACCTCATGACACTGAGATCATGACTGAGCCAAAATCAAAAGTTAAGTAACTGAACCACCTAGGAGCCCCTGCAAGAGTTCTTCTGTACATCAGGTAAATAGTTCTTTTTGAAAGAAAATAAAAAAGTGTTCACATGGGATTATGTTTATAGTAAAAAGTAAGAAAGTGTCATTTTTAATGTCACAAATGTGTAGCTACATATGAATTGCTGCAATCCACAGTGGCAATGTAGATTCCTTCTGGAATGTCTCAGTAAAAGGTCAGTTCTCCCTTGGGTGAAAAAAGAACTGAGTTTTCATTCACTGAAAAGAGTTATGAGCTGCATAAAGAGGTGGCGTCTTAACTGTAACTGGGGCTATTTGCTTTTCTAATCCTCAAATTTAATGCTCTAAGTTTTACAAATAGCTAAAATAGGACAGATGTAAAAAACATCATTGTCATGGTCCAGACTCAAGCCTGTCCTGTTTGGGACTGAACCAGAGCTCTGCCAAAAAGTGTCCTGTGTCCTGTTTTCATTTCTGATTTTATTCCTGACTGTGCATGATGAATATGAAGGCAGACTAAATACAAATATCTGAAAAAAAAATCAACCCATCAGGCACAAATAAAGATTTTAATAAAGGAAGAGATCTGTCTTTTCTTGGATTGGAAGATAGCACTATAAAGGGTTATTTTTCCTAAATTATTTTGTTTTATTCAATATCATTTCAGGTAAACATTTGAACGAATTTGCGGAGAATGAACAAAATTATCCTAAAGTTGATCTGGTAATAAATATTTGAAAATGGCTAGGAATATTTTGAAAAAAAAATAATAAAGCAGGACTTGTCTTATATGAATGAAATACATTCTCACAGTAATAAAACAGTTACAGTAATAAAAAGTGTGGTCCTGGCCCAGGAATAGACAGGTAGATTAATGGCCTGGAATAGAGGATCCAGAAATAGACCTACATAGATATGAAAAGGCAATGCATAAGAAAGTTACCATGTCAACTCAAAAATAAGAAAACAAACGACCTAATAAGAAAACAGCATGAAATTTAAAAAAGTATTCCATCAAAGAAGATAGACAAATGGCAAACACGTGAAAAATATGCTCAATATCATTAACCATTAGAAAAATGTAAATTAAAATCACAAACAGGTTGCCATTATACACTTATTAGATTTGATCAATAAATAAAACTGAAACTACCAAGTACTGATGAGGACTCTCCTGCACTCCTGGTGATGGCCAAATGCCACCGTAGCTACTTTGCAACCCAGGGCAGCGGCCTCTTATAGTTAAGGGACACTTACCATGTGATCTAGCAATCCCGTTGCTAGGAATTTACAGAAGAGAATTGAAAATGTATGTTTTCATAAAAACCTGTGGGCAAATGTTCCTAACAACTGTCTTAGTCCATCCAGGCTACTGTAACAGAGCACTGTGGACTGCGGGGCTGACACAACAGACATTTACTTTTCACCGTTCTGGGGCCTGGGAAGTCCAAGGTGAGCTGCTGGCACGGTCCACAGTCTAGTGAGGGCTCCCTTCCTCACAAACATCCATCTTCTCCCTGTGTCCTCTCATGATGGAAGCAGCGAGAAAACTCTCTGGGGTCTCTGTTATGAGGCACTAATCCCATTCATGAGGATCCACACTAACCTCCCTCATGACCGAATCATCTCCCAAAGATCCCACCATCTAACAGCGTCACGTTGACGGTTAAGATCTTAACATGTAGATTTTGGGGGTGGGTATGAGTATTCAGTCTATAACAACTTTATTCATAATCACAAAAAATGGAAGATGTCCTTCAACTGGTCAACGGATAAACTGTGGTACTCTAGAACGCCCCTCGGCAACAAAAAGCAATGAACACGCAATAAAAAGCAATCAGCACACAACAACATGGATGGAATGCCAATGCATCACGCTAAGTAAAGGAAGCCATACTCAGAGGCTACACACCATATAAAATCTCCCTTAAATGGCATTCTGGGAAAAGCAAAGTTATAATGGTTGAGAAAATAATCAGTATGGCACTAAGGTTAGCGAGGGAGTAGAGTTTCACTGCAAAGGGGCAGTGAGAGGGAATTTTGCTGGGTGTTGGAGCCCTTCTGTATCTTGTTTGTGACAGTGATTATGTAATTCCACACATTTGTCAAAACTCATGCAGCTACACACCAAAAGTGAATGCCACTGGATGTAAAATATAAAACAAATTTTAAAAGACAGAGCACAGTGTGGTGAATATAAACAACTATATTATACTATAACCATCAGACTTGCTAAGAGACTAATTTTGGGGTGGGGGAGAGAGACTATATCTTAATTATTTCAACTATAAAAAAAACATGATAATTATGTGGTGTGATAGAGGTGCTATCACTATAATGGCAATCGTATTACAATATACAAATGTGTTAAATTAACACATATGCCTTAAATTTATACAATATTATATGTCAAATACACTTAAATAAAAAAATAAAAAGATGTTACATCATCTCTGAGTAAATAATTAATTATCTAATATTTGGGGATTGGTAACAGATTTAGGGAAGATTGGGGTAGATCCTTTTCTTAGTCCTCACACAAGAATAAATTCCAGATAGATCGAGAGTTTAACTGTGAATATTTTTTACAGTCCTGATTGGTGAATGTCTTTCAAAAAATAATGTCAGAAATTCCCTGACCCTATGTATGTGATGGTACACTAATTTAAAACTACATAAATTTTGAAAAATAAAATAAAATAAGCATGTTTAAAACTAAATCGGTGAAAATATTTGCAACCCACATATTAACAGGTTATTTTTTAAAATTAAACAAAGAACTAAAAAAAATTAAAATAAAGTAAACATGGGGCTCATAGGTGGCTCAGTGGTTTAGCGTTGCCTTCAGCCCAGAGCATGACCCCGGAGTCCTGGGATCGAGTCCTGCGTCGGGCTCCCTGTATGGAGCCTGCTTCTCCCTCTGCCTGTGTCTCTGCCTTTCTCTCTCTCTGTGTCTTTCATGAATAAATAAATAAACTCTTTAAAAAAATAAAATGTAAAAATTTGGAAGAACATGAACATTTGTTCACAAACATTAATTCACAAATTAACTGATGAGCATAAGGAAAGCTGTTCAACCTCCTTAACTATCAAAGAAAAAAATTAAAATAACTAGTTTTGTCCATGTATCAGATTAATCAAGTCCAAAGAGGTTGATAAGATCTACCAGCGGTATCATTTAGAAAGTGGGAGTATAATTTCCTGTAGCCTTTGGGTAAGGCAATATGAATACTTTGCCCTAAGAAAATACTAACACCATTTAAAAAAAAAAAAAAACACTTATAACTTCAAGATACTTGCTGCAGCATTGTTTATAATGTCAACTTTTTTATTGCCGGTTTTGTGAGTCTTTAAAATGTTAATGTTCTCTGTGACCTTCAGGGGGAGGATATAATATACAGACAATTATCAAAATTATTTGACCCAAGGAAACCTCCCCCTTTTGCTTTCAGCTTAAATGGTTCACCCTTGAGTCATAAAGAGGCAACTGGAAGGATTTCCATTAAAATGTTAACAGAAGTCACATCCGAGATGTGAGATTTTAGTCACTTCTTTGCACTTCCTTTTATTAAAGATTTTATTTATTTATTTTAGAGGGAAGGGGGAGTGAGGAGCAGAGGAAGAGGGACAAGCAGACTCCACGCTGAGCACGGAGGAGCCCCACACTGGGCTTGATCTCTCAATCCTGAGATCACGATCTAAGGTGACGGACGTCATGAGTCAGATGCTTAACCAACCGACGGAGGCACCCAGGCACCTCTCCTTTGCACTTTTTGATATTACTTGAATACTTTAAACAATGAACATTGATCATTTTGATAAAAAAATAATAAAATGGTCTTCAAAAACAAGGAAAAAAGATCTAGTGGCTATCAAAGATAAATAATTTAAAACTTCATTATAAAGCAAGGCCCTTTGGAAGTCAGCTTGATGTAAAGACAAGAGCCTGCTATAAAATACATGCTGGAAGTATTTGAATGAGCCAAAGATCAAGAGGTTTAGAGTTCAAAGATGAAGGTCCGAGCCCTTGCCCTGGCTCACCTGCTTATCATAGTGGGTAAAGAAGCTAACCTCCGTAAATCTTAGGCTCCTCACCTGTAAAATTAGAATCATGATATCTACTTGGCCTTATGCATAAAGTGGTTGTTAAAATGACTCTCAGTGCAAAACTACTTTGCTTGGATCCTTGAAATAATTTTAGGAAAAGTTGGGGTGCTTGAGTGGCTCAGTCGGTTAAGCAGCCCACTTTAAAAAAAAACATTTTTATTTATTTCTTATTTATTTATTTATTATTTATTTATTTATTTTTTAAGGATTTTATTTATTCATTCCTGAGAGACAGAGACACAGGCAGAGGGAGAAGCAGGCTCCCTGCAGGGAGCCCAAGGCAGGACTCGATCCCAGGACCTCAGGATCACACCCTGAGCCAAAGGCAGATGCTCAACCACTGAATCCTCCAGGTGTCCCTAAGTAACTCTTGATTTTGGCTCAGGTTATGATCTCCGGGTTGTGAGATCAAGCCCCGTGTCAGGCTCTGGCCTCAATGGAGAGTCTGCTTGGGATTCTCTCTCTCTCTCTCCCTCTGCCCCTCCCCCTGTGTGATCTGTCTCTCTCTCTCTCTTCAATCAATCAATCAATCAATCAATCAATCAATCAATCTTTTTTTTAAAAAAAGACAGAATCATAGGAAAATTACATTGGGTACCTTGAAGAATTTGAAGGTTAAAGAGATCAGGTCACCTTCTTCTGGATCACTCAGTCACTAAATCATGGAGCAATGTATAACCTGGAGAGACAGAACTAACCCTCCTCTACCCACAGGTCTATGTTTGAGCTTTGCTGCTCCAGGTGTGGTCTGCGGACCAGCAGCATCACCACCACCTGACACATGCCAAGTCTGGGCCTGACCTGCTGGAACAGGGCTTGTACTTAAACAAGATATCCCAGCTGAATCATTGCATATCAAATGTTTGAGAAACATTATTTTATGGGACAGAGTCTACAGTGAGTATAAGTCCATGTGATAATGAGTAAAACGTTGTATTGGCTCTAAGAAGACTAAATATGAGTCTCCGAGCTAAACTGTTGTTACAAGTTATTCTGAAGAACGGAAAGTTATTTTACTTTCTTTAATTCAGCTTCCTAAATCATTCCTTTTTCACAACACGAATTAATATAAATTAAACGATGGTCTGCAGCGCGTACTTAGAGGCAGGCTTCCAGCTATGTAATTTGTGTGGGGTAGAAGGCAAGATGAAAATGAAAAAATAAAAAAAGAAGATTCAAGTGCCATGTTCAAAATATATTCAGCAATTGGAGATGGTGGCAGTAGAGCTTTGAATGGAGTGTGAGGTGGAGGCACAGGGCCCTGGGGAGCTGCCCGGGAGCCTGCCCATGAAGCTGCTGGTCCTGCTCTGGGGAATGTTCAAGATTACAGAGAGCAGCGCACACGGTAAATCCACCCCCAAAAGACTATGGGATAGAGCAGAGATTTTCATCCTCAAAGCCTTAATAAAGATTTGATAACTTTGGATTCTCACCAGAGATTAGAACCTTGAACTCAAAAAAAAAAAAAAAAAAAAAGAACATTGAACTCTGCTGCTCACTTCTTTTTTTTAAAAATATATATATTTATTTATTTATCTATTTATCTATTTATCTATTTATTTATTTATTTATTTATTTATTTATTTATTTGAGACACAGAGGCAGAGACACAGGCAGAGGGGGAAGCAGGCTCCCTGCAGGGAGCCCGACGTGGGACTCGATCCCAGGACCCTGAGATCACAACCTGAGCCGAAGGTAGAGCTCAACCGCTGAGCCCCCCAGGCGTCCCTCTGCTTCTCACTTCTCCAAAGCTTGGTTGCTGCAGTGAGCATTTGTCACGATTGCCTCAGTGAACAGAAATGCAGCCAGGCTCTAAGTGGGGAGGGCCCGTGGCTGTGGGCTGGGGCAGGTCCAAGTGCACAGGGCTGCTCCATCGGGCGGGTAGGGCTGGCTCTCTGAAGGTTTTCTTAGAACCTCAGAAAAGGGGACGCCTGGGTGGCTCAGTGGTTGAGCATCTGCCTTCGACTCAGGTTGTGACCCCGGGGTCCCGGGATTGTGTCTTATATCGGGCTCCCTGCAGGGAGCCTGCTTCTCCCTCTGCCTGTGTCTCTGCCTCTCTCTGTGTGTCTCACATGAATTAAAAAAAAATAAAAAAAAAGAACCTCAGAAGAGATAAAAAAAAAAAAAAAGAAAGCAGTTAGCATGATTTTATCTTCTAAGTCTAGAACATCATGTCTTCTCCTTTGCTTTTGCTGCTGGAACCCTCAGAGTTAAGTTCTTGAGCTACAAAGGCTATTATGGAGGATAATACATTGCACATTTAACATTTTTCTTATTTTTTTCAGCCACATTTTCTTATTATTATTGCTATTTTACTTTTGACAGCTTTATTGATGTATAGTCAACATACAACAAGCTGTGTATGTTTCAAGCATCCAGTTCAATATTTCCGACCCACACATATACCCGTGAGGCCATCACCACAACCTAGGTGACAAATGAGCATCCCCCAGGGTTCCCTTGCAATCTAATTCTTCCCTGCCAACCCCTTCCTCTCCTCCCAATACCAAGAGACCACTGATCTGCTTTCTTTCACTGTGGATTAGTTTGCATTTTGTAAAATTTCATATTAATGGAAACAAATAGTATGTACTCTTTTTTTTGGATCTGGCTTTTTTCACTCATTATAATTATGTGGAGATTTACCTATGTTGTAGCAAGTATCAGTAGTTCATTCCCTTTTATCGCCAAGTAGTATCCTACTAGATGAATAAGTGGTGGTTGGTTTATCCATCCATCCACTGATGGACGCTTACATTGCTTGTAGTTTGGGGCTCTTCCAGACAAAGGTATTAGGAACATGCACATGTAAGTCCTTGTGTGGATGTATGTTTCCATTCCTCTTGGATAAAAAGCTAGGAGTGGAACATCTGGGTCACGTGATAGGGTTATGTTTGTACATCTAAGAACTCTTTTCCAAAGTGACTGCACTATTTTTCAGCCCTGTTTGCAGTACCCTGGTGTTCTAGGGTCTCAGCATCTCCTTTATGTATGTGCCCAGTCCACTTAGCAAGTCAGGCTGCGCTGCTACTGTATTGTTTTAACTTTGTGTTTCTCTAACGAAGAATGCTGTTGAACATTTTTTTTTCATTGTGTATTTGCCATTCGTATATCTTCTTAGGTGAAATGTCTGACCAAATGCTCTGCCCATTTTTAAAAGTTGGCTTGTTTATTATTATTGAGTTTTGAGAGTTGTTTTAGATGCCAGATACAAGTCCTTTGTCAAGTAGATAACTTGCAAGTATTTTCTCCCATTTTGCAGCTTGCCTTTTGATTCTCATAGCAATCTTTTTTTAGAGAGGAGAAGTTGTTAATTGTGATGAAATCCAATTTCTTAATTTGCTTTTTTATGGCCCGTGCCTTTGGTGGTATATCGCAGAAATTTTTGACATAAAAGTCTAACCCAAGGCTCCAACCCATAACTTGATCCTCTAAGCTAGGTACTGGGGCCACAGCATTGACTAAGACAAACCAAAGTCTCTGCCTTGAGTGAGCATATTGCATTGACAGAAGAGAAGACCACTAAAGGCAAAAGATGCCATGGAAAACCTGCTGTGGGAGAGGGTCAAGCAGAGAAGGGCAGGAAGTACGTAACCAGAGAAGGGCCTGGAGGAGGTAGGGGAGTGAGCCAGGCACTCATGGGGGTGAGGTGTGCCTGAGGAGTAGTGAGGCAGCAGGTGTGGCTCGGGGAGCAGGTGGAGGGAGAACAGAAGAGAATAAGGTCAGAGAGGTGATGTAGTATCCCTACACCAACAAGGTGGGGTTTTGGGGGGCATCTCGTGTTGGACCTTGTAGGTAAAGCAAGGACTTTGGATTTTCCTGGGTGAAAGGGAGTCATTCAAGGGATGGAGCAGGGAGGTGATAGGCTCTGACAGCCATATGGAGGATAGAATGGGAAGAAATTGGGCAACCAGGAGGAGGATCTTGGTGATAATCCAGGTGAGAGATCGTGGTGGTTGGGCCAAGGTGGTGGGAGCGAAAAGTGTTGGATTCAGATCTACTTTGAAGGTAAAGTCAAAAGTATTTTCTGCTGGATTAGATGTGACAGATGGAAAAAAGAACAGTTGAAGTCAACTCCAAGGTATTTGGCCTGGGCAGGTGGGAGTGCAGAGCTGCTATACTCTGAGTGGGGTTGTGGGGGAGACCAGAAGTTTAGTTTTGGGTTGTCTATTAGACAGATGAATAGAGGCGCACGGAGGCAGTTGGTGTTTAGGAGAGATTGCCTGAGCAAGGAGTGTAGGTTTGGGTATTATCAGCATGTAGGTTGTATTTAAAGACAGGCCTGGGTGAGATGAGGGAGGAGCCTGCTCCCTAGTGCTCTCCGCTCCAACATTTTTGTTAGGAGGATGGAAAGCAAAGAAGGTCCTAAAGGATGAGCCAGTGAGGTGGGAGGGAAACCCAGAGAGGGCTGAGTCCTGGAGGCCAGTGAGGAAAGGGTTTCAGGAAGGGAGTGACTGATGGTTATGTCAGGTGCTGCTGAGAAGAGGAAGTTGCTGAGAACTGGGAAGGCAGGGGGACTTCACAGGAGCTGTCCCAGGGGGTGGTGGAGGACTTCAAAAGAGGAAGTGGGGACAGAGATTATAAACAGCTTGGCTGAGAATTCTGCAGAGATGAGCAGAGAATTGTGGCAAGTGATGAGGAAAATTAGGTCAAGAGAGAGCTGGCTTTTTTTTTTTTTTTAATGAGAAAATAACAGCATGTTTGTATGTTAATGGGAACGATCCCCAAAAGAAGAAGAATTGATGATCTTGAAGGAAGTCCTGATGCTTCACTGTTTCAGTCACTGGAATGGCAGAAATGATAGGATTTTTTCCCAACCTGTCCTCACTTCTCTAGGTCCAAGAAGTCATGGAATGAGAGGGACTGGATTCAAACCCAGTTAGAATACGGGAAACACTGAAATAATTAAAAGACATTAAGTTATGCCCCAGTAGCTCAGATCATTTTGCCCTGTCCACCTGGAACCTGCATATCTGAGGTCTTGTAAGACCAGGTCTTTTTTTTTAAGGGTCATTCATTCATTCACTCATTCGGGACATACAGAGAGGCAGAGACAAAGGCAGAAGGAGAAGCAGGTGCCTGCGGGGAGTCTGATGTGGGACTGGATCCCAGGACCCCGGGACCCCGGGATCCATGCCCTGAGCCAAAGGCTCCCACTGAGCCCCGCAGGTGCCCAAGATCAGATCTTTACAGGACATTACATTTGCAGCCGGGACTTGTCTTTCAGTTTAAGAAGAAAATTATTATGGAGCATATTTAGATTATGGAGCAAATCTTCCACATTCTTGTTCCTAATGGTAGGGTTTTGCTCACATCTGTATCTCTAGTAGCTTGCGGAGTGCTGTCTATAGTGGGAATTCACCAATATTTGTTGAAGGAATGCCAAGACTGAACTGGTGCAACCATTCTGGAAAACTGTGGAAGTTCTTCAAAAAAATTAAAATATAATGACCTTAGGATCCAGGAATCCCACTTCTGGGTATATATCTAAAGGAAATGAAGTCAGCACCTTGAAGAGAGAATTGTGCTCCCATATTTATTGGCAGCATTATTCACAATCGCCAAGACATGGAAACAACCTAAGTGTCTACCAACAGATGAATGGATAAATAAAATGTGATATGATACATATATGAATTATATTTATATAATAAATGAATATTTAATAAATATGTAATAAAACGTTTATTTTTAAAAAGATTTTTATTTATTTATTTGAGAGAGAGACAGTCACAAGCAGAGAGAAAAGGCAGAGAGAGAGAGAGAGAGAGAGAGAGAAGCAGGCTCCCCGTTGAGCAGGGAGCCGTATGTGGGGCTCAATCCCAGGGCCCTGGGACCATGACCTGAGCCGGTGGCAGGTGCTTAACCACCTGAGCCACCCAGGTGCCATAAAATGTATATTTTAATAAAAACAAATTTATGTAATAAGTTACATAGTATTCCATTATACATATTTCCATATATAGTAATATTCCATTATGTATATGCAGATATACATGTAACAGAATATTACCTAGCTTAAAATAAAAGGAAATCCTACTATTTGTGACAACATGGATGAATGTGGAGGATATTATGATAAACGAAATAAGCCAGACACAGAAAGACAACTACTCCATGATCTCACTTATTTGTGAAATCTTAGTCAAACTCATAGAAGCAGAGAGTAGAGCGGTTGTTACCAGGGATGGGGAGGTGGAGGAAATGAGAAGATGTTGGTCAAAAATGCAAAGTTGCAGTTTTGTAGAATAAATATGTGTAGAGATCTACTGTGTGGCACGATGCCTACAGTTTATAACACTGTATTGAACATTGGAAAAATGAGAAGAGGGTTGATTTCAGCTACTCTCATCACGCACAAGGATGATAACAGTGTGAGGAAAAGGATATGTTAATTAGCTTGTCCGTAGTAATCATTTCACAATGTGTGTGTATGTCAAATGATTACTTTGTGCACCTTAAATATATAAAATTAAAAAAATGTCTTCTCCATTTAAGCCTTGATTTGGACAAATGCAACCGGGATATCGCACACTTTCAAAATAAGTTTTCTCAAAAACAACAACAACAACAAAAAAACAAAAACAAAATAAGCTTTCTCAGTTATTTAAAAATAAAGCACAGAACAACAGCATGATGACATACCAGAGACTACTGGAAACACAAAAAAAAATTTAAATTGGAAAATGAGACTTGTAAATGTGATGAGGACTGAAGGAGTATTTTCCTTCACTATGTTGCATCTCGCTGGCTGTGGTACAGGGTACTTTGCTTTTTCCTATAAATAGGATCGATTGTTTCTGTGGAGGGTACCTCAGTGGGAGTTCTGAATGTGAAACTAATGCTAGGTATCAGACTTTCATCTGAAATTCAAAAGCCAAAAGAAAAAAAGATTTTATTTTATCATTTTATTTTATGTATTTTATTTTATTTTAATTACAGTATAATTAACATAGAGTATTAAATTAATTTCCGGTGTGCAATATAGTAATTCAATGATTTCATATATTACTCAATGATCATCAGGATAAACGTGCTCTTAATCCCCTTTACCTTTGTCCCCCATCGCCCCCACCTCCCCTCTAGTAACCATCTCTTTGTTCTCTATAGTTAAGAGTCAGTTTTTTGGTTTGTCTTTTTTTTTCGTTCGCTCTTTTTGTTTTGTTTCTTAAATTCCACATATGAGTGAAATCATACGGTATTTTTCTTTCTCTGAATGACTTATTTCACTTAGCATTATGCTCTGTTGCAAATGGCAAAATATTTCATTCTTCTTTTGGCTGAATATTTTTATGTGAGATGTATCTATATCTATATCTATATCATCTATATCTATCTATCCATATCTAATCACTTCTTCTTTACCCATTCGTCTATTGATGGACACATGGGCTGCGTCCGTAATTTAACTGTTGTCAATAATGCTGCAATAAACATAGGGGTGCATATATCCTTTCGAATTAGAGTTTCTCTATTCTTTGAGTACATACCCAGTAGCATGATTGCTAGATCATAGGGTAGCTCTATTTTTTACTTTTTGAGGAACTTCCACACTATTTTCCACAGTGGCCAGAGAAGTCTGCATTCCCACCACCGGTGCATAAAGGTTCCTTTTCCTGCACATCTTCACCAACACACTTGTTATTTCTTGTCTTTTTGATCGTAGCCATTCTGACAGGTGTGAGGTGATATTTCATTGTGGTTTTGTTTTGCATTTCCTTGATGATTAGTGATATTGACATCTTTTCATGTGTCTATTGGTCATCTGGATGTCTTCTTTGGAGAAATGTCTGTTAATATTTTCTGCCCATTTTTTATTGGATTATTGGGGTTTTTGGTGTTAAGCTCTTTATTATTCTCGATACTAATCTTCTATCATATATGTCATTTGCAAATATCTTCTCCCATTTGGTAGATTGTCTTAGTTTTGTTGATAGTTTCCTTTGCTCTGCAGAAACTTTTCATTTTTATGTAGTCCCAATAGCTTATTTTTGTTTTTATTTCCCATGCCTCAGGGGACATGTTTAGAAAAAATGTTGCTGTGGCCCATGTCAGAGAAGTTACTGCCTGTGCTCTTCTTCCAGGATTTTTACAATTTCAAGTCTCACATTTAGGTTCTTAATCCACTTTGAATTTATTTTTGTGTCTGGTGTAAGAAAGTGATCCAGTGTCATTCTTTTGTATGTAGCTATCCAGTTTATCCAAAACCATTTGTTGGAGAGATTGTCTTTTTCCCATTGCATAATCTTGCCTTCTTTTTCACAGATTAATTAACTGTGCAACTGTACATTTATTTCTGAGCTCTCTGTTCTCCTCCGTTGATTTATGTGTTTGTTTTTGTGCTACTGCCATACTGTTTTGATTACCACAGCTTTGTAGTATATATAACCTGAAATCTGTAATTGTGATAACCTCTAGCTTTATTTTTCTTTTTCAAGATTGCTTTGGCTATTCAGAGTTTTTTGTGGTTCCATACTAATTTTAGGATTGCTTGTTTTCGTTCTGTGAAAATCCTGTTGGTATTTTAATCGGGATTGCATTAAATCTATAAATTGCTTTGAGTGTATGGATATTTTAACAACATTTATTCTTCTAATACATGAGCATAGATTATCTTTGCATTTCTCTGTGTCACCTTCAATTTCTTTCATCAGTGTTTTATAGTTTTCAGAGTGTAGGTCTCTCACTTTTTTGGTTAAGTTTATTTGTAGGTATTTTATTGTTTTGATGCAGTTGTAAATGAGATTGTTTTCCTAATTTCTCTTTCTGCTGTTTCATTTCTAGTGTACATAGAAGCAACCAATTTCCACATATTGATTTTGTGTATCTATGATCTTCCTGAATTCATTTATCAGTTCTAGTAGCTTTTTGATGGAGTCTTTTGGGTTTTTTATATATAGCATCATGTCATCTGCAAATAGTGAAAGTTTTACTTCTTCCCTTACCGATTTGGGTGACTTTTATTTTTTTTGTTATCTGATTGGGATGGTTAGGACTTTCCGTTTATGTTGAATAAAAGCCATGAGAGTAGATATCCTTGTCTTGTTCCTGATCTTAAGGGAAAATCTCCAAGTTTTCCCCATTGAGTATGATATAAGATGTGAGTTTTTCCTATAGGGCCTTTATTATAATGTGGTATGTTCACTCTAAACCTACTTTGTTAAAGATTTTTATTATGAATGGATGTTGTACTTTGTCAAATGCTTTTTTTTTTCTTGCATGTATAGAAATTATCCTATGTTTTTAATCCTTTGTCTTATTGATATGATGTATTGCATTGGTTGATTTGTGAATATGAACCACTCTTGCATCCTGGGAATAAATCCTACTTGATTATGGTGAATGATTTTTTAAATATAATTATTGAATTCTGGTTGCTAGTACTGTGTTGAGGATTTTTGTATCTAGGTTCATTAGAGATACTGGCCTGTAATTCTCTTTTTTAGAGGTGTCCTTAACTGGTTTGAGTATCAGGGTAATGCTGTCCTCATAGGATGAATTAGGAAGTTTATTTTCTTCTTCTCTTCTTTGGAATAGTTTGAGAAGAATAGGTATTAACTCTTTTATAAATGTTTGGTAGAGTTCACCTGTGAAGCCATCTGGTCCTGGGCTTATTATGCTCATTAAGAGTTTTTTGATTACTGATTCAATTTCATTGCTGCTGATCCATCTATTCAAATTTTCTATTTTATCCTGACTCAGTTCTGGTAGGTTATATGTTTCTAGGAATTTACCCATTTTTCTAGGTTGTCCCATTAGTTGGCGTATATTCTGTGACTCTGTGTCTTTTGATTGGAGCATTTAGTCCATTTACATGGATGTGTAATTACTGATGTGTATGTGTTTATTGACTTTTTGTAACTTGTTCTATGGTTGTTTTTGTGGTTCTTCTCTGTTCCTTTCTTCCCTTGCTCTTTTCTGTCATGATTAGTTGGCTGTGGTTAGTGATATACTTGGATACCTTTCTTTTTATTCTTTGCATATCTATTTCTGGTTTTTGATTTGTGGTTACCATTAGGTTTGTACTTAACTTCTGCATATGGCAGTCTATATATTAAGTTGATGGTTGCTTACATTTGAACTCCTTCTCTACCCTTCCCTCTGCCACATTTCGGGTATATGGTATCATACTTTACATCCTTATATATCAGTCTCTCAACTGATTTTTACGGGTATACTCATTTTTACTGTTTTTGTACTTCCTACTTTTCTCACTCTTACTTATGGTCCTTTGTTTCTACTCAAAAAGTCCCTTTTAACATTTCTTGTAGGGCTGGTTTAGTGGTCATGAATTCCCTTAACTTTTATTTGTCTGGGAAACTGTAGCTCTTTTTCTATTCTGAACGATGGCCTTGCTGGATGGAATATTCTTGGCTGCAGATTTTTCCCTTTCAGCATTTTTAATATACCCTACCTCTCCCTTCTGACCTACAAAGTTTCTACTGAAAAATCCCCTGATGGCCATATGGAGTTTTCCTTGTATGTATGTTTTTTCTTACTGCTTTTAACATTCTCCCTTTATCATTACATTCTGCCATTTTAATTATGTTGCATCTTAATGTGGACCTCTTTGGGTTGATTTTATTGGAACATCTCTGTGCCTCCTGAATCTCATTTTCTGTTTCCTTTCTCAGATTTGGGAAATTTTTAGCTATTATTTCTTCAAATAAATTTCCACTCCCTTTACTCTCTCTTCTCCTTCTGGGGTTCCTATAATGCAAATGTTATTATGCTTGATGATGTCCCTGGGTTCCCTAAATCTATTCTTATTTTGCATAATTTTTTTTCCTCTCATCTACTCAGCTTGGTTACTTTCCATTACTTTGTCCTCCAGGTCACTGAGTCATTTTTCTGCTTCCTCAAGTCTGCTATTTATTCTATCTAGTGTATTTTTCATTTCACTTATCATGCTCTTTATCTCTGATTGTTTTTTATATCTCTTTGTTAAGGGTTTCATTGATGTTCTTCACTCTTTTCTCAAGCTCAGTGAGTATCTTTATGATCATTACCTTAAATTCACTATCAGTCACATGACTTATTTCCACTTCACTTAGGTTTCTTGTTTTGGATTTGTCCTGTTCTTTTATTTGAGATATATTCCTCTGTCTCTTCAATTTATCTTACTCTCTGTGTCTGTTTCTCTGTGTTGGGAGAGTCAGCTATGTCTCCTGCTCTTGAAAGTAGTGGCCTTATGAAGAAGAGGTCCTGTAGTGCCCTACAGCGCAGGGTCCCCTCTTCACCAGAACCTGGCACTTCAGGGGTTTCTCCTATGTGTTTTGTGTGCATCCTGCTGTTGTGGCTATGCTGCCTTTTCCTTTAGTCCAGTCATCTGCAGTGGCTCTCTTTATCTGTTGTGGGCAGCCTTTGTTTTCTGTGGTGTTAGTGGGCCAGTCTAGGGCTTTCTTGGGCTTAAGTTGAGTCAGACCAGACATTTGTAAAAGATCAAAAGATTGGAGCACCAAACTGCCGGGTGCTTTCCCTGTGTTGTGCGGTGAGAAGCTTTCATTAGTGGGTGGGGCCTTTAGTCCGATGAGTTGTCTGCTCTCAGCCCATTGCTAAGGCCACAGTCAAACTCATGTATGGGGTTATCTTTGTCTGTGGGGTAGGAGTCACTTTGAAGTGGTGCTGGTTCCTGTTGGGGTTGCTTGCACACTACCAGGGTTGTGGCGCTGCTTTGGATGGGCTTTGGCTAAAAGCATATTGGAGGGGGTGGATCTGCAATGTGAATGGGGGTGGGATGCACAGTGTTTATGAGGCTTGTGCCCTGGTCCTCTGGTGGAGCAGACCTGCCGCACAAGGCCTGAGGCAGGCCTGGCCGGAAGGGGTGGATCTGCCAAAGCACCGCCCAGAGGGAGGATGGTGGTGTCAGTAAGTTAGCAAGTGTTGCCCCCATGCTGGTTCCTATAGGTTTCCATGTGTCTAGGCTGGGAGGCAGGGAAGGGAAATGGCACCTGCCATCTCCTCTGTTCCTGTCTCTGTCCCTCTGAGACGTGATCTGAGATTACTAAGCAACCTTCCCTATGGTATGCCTCAAGCGTTCTTCAAACTGCTGCTTCAAAACTATATCTCCCTGGGCTGTTCATTGTGTTGTCTCCTTAAGGGCAGAGACCCAGTTTCCTCTAGCCCTCCTTGCTCTCCCAGAGCCAAACCCACTGATTTTTAAAATTCCAAGTTTGAAGCCCCACTGGCTGTGAGAACTCACGAAATCCGGCTGCTCTGGATTGATCTTCCGTGGGCAGGGTCCCAGGTGTGACAGTATGTTTCTCCTCCCACTCCATGCCTGTGGGTCTCTCCCTCCCATGGACAGTCCCTGTGGGTCTATTTACTTCACCACATTCCCACCCTTCCTATCCTCTTCAGTGTGACCTCTTTTCTACATTTTGTTGTCGAATTTGTTCTGTCAGTCTTTGGCTTACTGTCTGGGTTACTTACACTGATATGAGTGTTATGGAATCATAACTGTGGGACCAGGTGAGCTTAGGGTCTTCCTGTTTTAGTCCCCAGAAAAGATTGTTTTGAGGGTTTTAAATCTTAAGAGCAAAGTGGAGACATGAGATTCCGATTTTTGCTTCAAATACTTGACTTGAAAAACTGAAATCTTCCTCCCTGGACCCCCTCTGAAAATACTGGACATTCAAGGTAGAGAGTCAAACCGTTTTGGATCAATGCAAGAACTCCGGGTGTAGACAGGAAATCTTCACTGGAGAGAAGCTCTGTGTCATATAAACTTTGTCCATGAGATGGAGCTGTTGTGCCACAAAAGGAAACCTCCCTTTTTGCCTGCAGCTCTGAAAACCCTAAGAACACTTGAGAAAAGAGGGATCCCGGGTAAATGAGTCAGTTCTGGGGATCTAATGCACAGCGCGCTGATTACAGTCAACAATACCGTATTATACACTAGGAAGTTGCTAAGACGGTAGATCTTAAATGTTCTCACCACAAAAAGACACGATAAGTGTGTGATGGGTTAAGTAGAGTGACACTACGGGGGCAATCATTTCACAATATATAAGAATATCAAATCAATACGTTGCGCACCTTCAACTTACACAACATTATAGGTCAATCGCATCTCAATAAAGCTGGAGGAGAAAGAGGGTCGCCGTCCCCCATCCCACAACACCCCTATTTTTCCGTAAAATCAGGAGACTGTTTCCTTTGTCCTCTAACCTCCTGTTTCGAGCAGTCACAGGCTTCATCCAATGTTTATGCCGCACACATTCCCTTGAATTCAGTTGTTTGCAAAGTGTGTGTTCCTAGCATTTTCTCAACGTCTTATCTGGGGCTGTTTCGTTTTTGAGACTAATCTTGTCTATTTGCCCTTACAAAAATAATTCTGGAGTGATGGGAGGGGACAGAGGTGTTGCTGCAGATGCTCGGATGTCCACTGCCAATTTGGCTGATGGCAGGGGGTGTCCTCGTGCCACGGCAGGAGCAAGGAGTACTGGAGCTTCATGGCAGGCTCTGCTAAGGAAGGGCATTCCCTCCCGGGCTCCGCAGATCAGTTTCTTTTCTTTCTTCTTCTTATTTTTTTTTCTGATTGTGGACATAAAAGCTACCATTTTAACCACTTTTAAGTTCAAGGACATTAACCACAGTCACATTGTTGTGCGACCTTTACCTCCATCCACCTCTACAACTTTTCATCTCCTCAAACAGAAACTCTGTACCCCTTAAACACTAATTCCCCATATTCCCTTATCCTAGCCCTTAAAGCGGCTGTTTTGCTTTCTTTGTCTACGAGTTTGACTACTCTGGTTACCTCATTATTTTTTTGGGGGGGAGGATTTATTTTTTTTAATATTTTATTTAAGTTCGATTTGCCAACATAGAGTATAACACCCAGTGCTCATCCCATCAAGTGCCCCCCTCAAGGCCCGTCACCCAGTTACCGCATTGTAAGTGGAATCATACAATATATGGCTTTTTGTGGCTGGCTTCTTTCACTTCAGCATAATGTCTTCAAGATTCATCCGTGTTGTAGCGTGTGCCCACGTTTCCTTCTTTTTAAAGGCTGAGCAATATTCCATTCTATGCGAATGCCACATTTTTGTTTAGACATCTCTGTGTCGTGGACACTCCACTTGTTTCTGCCTTTTGGTTAATGTACCTAATTATCCGGGGTGGATTTGGGCAGAATTGACGGTAATATGGCAATCCTACTTTTAACTTTTGAGTAATCACCATGCAATTTTCCGTAGCTGCTGCAGCATTTTACACCCCCACAGACAGCACACCGGGGGACCCACTTCTCCACATCCTCACCAACATTCATTCAGCTCATTCTTTTAAGCACTGCGGGCACTTTTTTTTTTTAACCTGACCTAACATGGAGGAAATAGTTACCTACCAGTTCCTTAGTCAGATCTAGCTATGTGCATTTATTATTTTTTTTAAGATTTTTTTTTTAATTTATTTGAGAGAGAGAGAGAGAGCAGAGGGAGAGGGAGAAGCAGCTGCCCCACTGATCAGGGAGCCCGATGCAGGGCTCGACCCCAGGACCCTGAGGTCATGACCCAGCCGAAGGCAAAGGGAACCATCCGAGCCCCCCAGGGGCCCGGGACGTGTATTTCTTAACAGAACCCCTGCAGACGCTTGTCTTTTCCAGACACTTGGCAGATTATGTCTTAATCAATCCTCCTCTCACTTCCCGCTTTATAGGATGGTCATTTGAAAGACTTGCCTCTTTGTTTTAGAGAGAGGGAGCACGCGCCGGGCAGGCTCGTGGGGGGGGACACAGGAGACACCTGAGCGGCCCTGGCCGAGCGGGGAGCCCGACGTGGGGCTCGGTGTCACAGCTGGGGTCAGGGCCCGAGCCCAAGGCGAGGCTGGACTACACAAACCGTCCTCTTGTCAGGGAAACACTGCGGGGTTGTTCAGATTCAGTCTCGACAGCCCCCGAGGTGCGGGAAGGAGCAGCTCCGAGACGTGGCCTGACTGGTTGTCGAGCTAAACGGGGAGTCGGGTCGCAGGTCCCCTTTCCCTGACAAAGAGGAGGCGATCCGGGGGGTCACGGGACGGCAGCGCAGAGGCGGTGGGAGGCCACGCGGCGGGCTCGGGGCCCCAGCCCAGCAGTCGTGCCTGACACTCAGGATGCGGACGCGTGTCCCCAGCTCCCATTTCTTAAAGTCCAGGAAGGGCCGAGCGCGAGCCCGGGAGGCCGACGTAGCCAGGGCAGCACCAGCGGGGCCCGCCCTGCCCTGGGCCCTGGTTCTGGCCTCCCCGGGCCCGCGGACGGGGGTCGTGAGCGGCCACCGCAGAGCCAGCGAGCGGGTCCCCCGGGCCAGGCCTCCCACATCTCGGCCCCTGGTGCTGTGCATACAGGCCCAGGCCCCGGCCCCTGCACCCGCGTGGGGACAGGCCTGCCAGCGCAGCAGAGGCGCCTTCCCACAGCCCGAGCCCGCGCTTGATGCTGGGAGGGACACGTTCAGCCACAGGCTCTCCTTTTACCTACAAGGACGTCGGAGCCCCTCGTCCTCAACATTTACTCTACTTTCTTCGATCCTTACGGAGCTTGAATTCCGGCCTTTCCATTGGCCACCTGTGCACCCTTAGATTAGCCTGGACTTTCTGTGATTTAAGCCAAGAGACGTGGGGTGAAGAGTACCTGAAGTAGCGTGTGCAGGATCTGAGGACAGCACAGCGGGTACTTAACGCCCTACCTGGAGGTGGCGGTCCTGGACCCGGGGGAGCGGGCCCTGGCGCCCAGGAGGACCGCCGTGACCACCGGGCCGGCCGCATTTGGGAGCGTGTTCCTTAGTGCCTGCAGGGCCAATCCGCAGGTGGGAAAGAAATGGATTCTCTTGTCTCCCTGCCATTGGCAGTTTCTAGAAGGCCCTTGCTCAAGGGTTGTGGGGTCTGTCTCTCAGTGGGTTCTAAGGAAAGAGCTATGTAGGGGGACCCCTGGGGGGCTCGGAGGTTGAGCATCTGCCTTCAGCTCAGGAGGTGACCCCGGGGCCCTGGGATCGAGTCCGGCATCCAGCTCCCCGCAGGGAGCCTGCTCCTCCCTCTGCCTGGGTCTCTGCCTCTCTCTCTGTGTCTCTCATGAATAAATAAATAAAATCTTAAAAAAAGAAAGAAAGAGCTATGTAGGAAAAGTAGGGCCCTGAGACATTCTCCTCACTGTTCACAGCAGCGAATCCATATTTGGTTAGGTTCCACGCAAAGAATAACACTCAGTCTTATGCACTGAGATTGGTGCAAGCAATGGCCTTTAGTCTTGGCCAACCAGGCAGTGAATAGTACTTCTTTGTAGTAATCTCGAGCAAACGTTTGCAGCAATAGGTATGACTGATTCAAGACAGCTTTTCTACAGATTTATCCCATAGGCATTTAAACGGTGGAGACACATTAAACAGTTAAATTTAAAATAGCCTGGTACTTGAGATGAAAATGCTTTACAGAGTGGAGCTGGGGGTGAGGGGGCGCCTGGGCGGCTCAGCCAGTTAAGCCTCTGACTCCTGATTCCAGCTCGTGTCATGATCTCGGGATTATGAGATCGAGCCCTGCATCAGGCTCTGCATTGGGCGTTGAGCCTGGTTAAGGTTAAAATTCTGTCTCTCCTCCCTCTGCCTTCCCCTCTGCCTCTCTCTCTCCTACTCTAAAAAAAAAAAAAAATTAAATTAAAAGAATTTTTTTACAAAGGGTAGAGCTGGCTACTAGAAACATGAGGAAGGTTTCTTGTTCCTATATTTAAAAACTCTATTTTGCTTTGATTATGTAGTAGAACTAGTGTTCTGGCCAAAAAGAGAAAAGCCAATCTTGTATCTATAACCATTTGTAGAAACACAATCCCCAAGACACTAACAACAACTACTCATATATAATGAAAACTGTGTGTGTTTTTTCATTTATTTACAAAAAGTAAGCACTTGAGCAGGTAAGGAAAATGGGGGCATGAGATGGGTTAACTGATAACAGCTCTGTCTGGCTTCAGGGATTCAGAGTTACACATCCTCTGGTCTCCCCTGGGAAACCAGGGTCCGTGGCCACGGGATCTCTAACAAGGTGATACACTCCCACATCCATTACAATCGACAAAGACATTAGCTCACAAACAACAATCTTATAAGGAAGGGAAGGCCCTCGGGAAAAGAACATCCCCTCAGATCTGCCTTAGTCAAAAGCCACTTTCCTTCTTCCTCCTTTTCCCTAGTGGTGATAATGTCCAGAAGAGGTTTTTAAGACCATAAACATAAAAATATGGCTTATGCTCTTCCTATGGGATTCTATTTTTGTTTCCCTTTTTGCCCCCTGCGACTTGGTGGACCTAACCCCAGCTCTTAGACACCGAAACACCTTCTCTGTGCACCACACCTTGATTGACCGTCTGGAGTCTGACTGCCAAACTTTTGCATTTTACCCAGAAGCTCTTTCTGGGCTTTCAAGATCATTAACAGTAATTGCCAACACTTGTGTAGCATTTTGTGCAGTGTCATAAGCGCTTTAATTAATCTGCACAGCTACCCGTGAGGCAGGTACTCTTATCAACCCGCTTCATAGATAAGGAAACTGAGGCACAGTGAGGGTAAGTTATATCCCCAAGGTCCCACAGCTGTTAAGTGCCAGAGGTAGGACTCAACCAGTATTCAGACTCCAGAGTTCAGGTTCTCAGCCAGTATTCGTTTTTTAAAAATTTAATTTAAATTAAACTTAATTAACCTAAAGTGTATTATTAGTTTCAGGAGTAGAATTTAGTGATTCACCAGTATTCTATACCGCCTGGTGCTCATGACATCACGTGCCCTCCTTCATGCCCACCACCCAGGTACCCCACCCCCCCCACCTCCCCTCCAGCAACCCTCAGTTTGTTTCCTAGAGTTAGGAGTCTGTCATGGTTTCTCTCTCTCTCTCTCTCTCTCTCTCTTTTCATATTATTTTATTTTTCCTATTTATCTTCCCCTATTTTCATCTGTTTTGCTACTTAGATTTTATATCTAAGTGACATCATATGATATTTGTCTTTCTCTGACTGTCTTATCTGGCTTAGCATAATACCCTCTCATTGCATCCACATTGTCGTAAATGGCGAGATTTCATTCTTTTGATGGGCTGAGTAATACTCCATATATATATATATATATATATGCCACTCCTTTGTCTATTCTTCAGTCTATGGGCATCTGGGCTCTTTCCATACTTTGGGTGTTGTTCAACCACTACTCTTCACCACCTCTAACTTAAAATTAATTAAAATTCTAAATCTCATTTCCATATTCTAATTTGGATTATACAAATCTAAATTTAATCCCATCATCTACAGACACAGCCACTAGACGGCAGTCAAGACCCCAGGACTGTTGTCCTCCTTGCAGACTGTGCTAAAGCAGATCACACAGAAGTATCAGAGAGTCCCCCGTCTACTAGGAAGCAGCCAGAAGCCTTCCAGAAATCACACAACCCGGATGTCTGTCTTAGCACCGAGGATGTCTCCAGACTTCCAACCCAAACATTCAGAATTATTTCCATGTCACAAATTAGGCTACCACACTTGGGGGGGGAAATAGCAAAATGCAAGATGTCAAAACCTGCAGAGTAGATTTAGGAAACAGCGATTCTCCAAGGAGCCCAGCCAAAGAGTGCCCTTTTGATCCATGAAAGGCAAAAAACAAAAACAAAACAAAACAAAAAATCCGGTCCTGAGTAGAATTTGCAACAAGGAGACACATGGCAATGATTGATCCCTAGGTGAAAACATGGCTCGAATTCAGATCACACTGGTACATTTAATCTGCCCCCAGGAAACTGCTCTTAAAGATCTCTAGGGCAGTGTTTCTACCACTTCCAACTGGGGACTGTCCAACGTCTGACACCTCCTATGTCAGGTCACAGGCCCTCCTGTTTCCCACCTCCTGAATCTGGGGGGGCCTGCTTTGATGAAGAATTATATAGCATGAGTGATGTTGTGCAAGTTTTAAAGCCTAGGCCATTGGGGACCCTGCACTTCCACCATGACCCTTCTAGAACGCTCCTGCCACTGTAGAGGAAGCCCTGGCTTGGACACACTGTCGGGAGAGCCCATGTGGAGAAGGGGTCCCACGCAAGGCCCTTGGCCAGTGAGTGAGGCCAGTAGACCTGCCCTGGCAGGACACCAGGTGAGTGCAGCCTTCGGAGTGAGCCCGGACAACCTCCAGAATTGTGGTGAATAATAGATTGCCCGTGTAAGCCACTTCATTTACTGTGGTAAATGGTTATCAACTATCAAGATAGTTGACCCACTTCTTTATAAGAAACTCGATTTGGGGGTGTCTGGGGGGCTCAGCGATTGAGAGTCTGCCTTTGGCTCAGGTCATGGCCCCAGGGTCCTGGGATCAAGCCCCGAACTGGGCTCCCTGCAGGGAACCAGCTTTTCCCTCTGCCTGTGTCTCTGCCTCTCTCTGTGTGCCTTTCATGAATAAATAAATAAAATCTTGATGAAGAAGAAGAAGAAGGAGAAGAAGAAGAATAAGAAGGAGAAGAAGAAGGAGAAGAAGAAGAAGAAGAAGAAGAAGAAGAAGAAGAAGAAGGAGGAGGAGGAGGAGGAGGAGGAGGAGGAGGAGGAGGAGGAGGAGGAGAAGAAGAAGAAGAAGAAGAAGAAGAAGAAGAAGAAGAAGAAGAAGAAGAAGAAGAAGAAAAGAAGAACTCTACTTGGTGTACATAAAAGGTAAAGTTTGTTCCCTGCCCTGCAAGGCCAACATGACTTTAAGTAGGGCTCCCCGTTTGCCTCACTCCCTCACCCTTTAGTTCCCCTGGTCCTACACCTGGTTCCTGGAATACAGACACCTCCACCCCCACCCAAGGCGAGCATGTCCTCATTCAGAGCTGTGCACTGACCTCTTTCCTCTGGACCGTCCTGCCCCTGGGCTGACTCCCTCACTCTTCCCACTTCCCTGCTCTCAGGCACTTTGCCTAAGAAGCCTAACCTGCCTCCACCTGAAATGTCTGGACCTCCCCCACCATGTACCCCCATGTCTCTTCCTCTTCCCACGCTTTATTTCTCCTCGTAGTATTCATCGCCACCTGACATCTTTATTGCTTTCTTTCTTTCTCTGTTTTCCCTCTTGCCCACTCCTCCCGGCCATTAAAATGTAAGCTCTATGAGTGCAGGAATTTTGTCTTTGTCAACTTTGGTGTCCAGTGTCTGGCCATAATAAAAAGAAGAGCTGAGACCTACAAAGCACTTATACTCAGCGAGGCACTGTTTAAGGGCTTCACTTACTCCTTACAAAAAATTTATGAAGTAGGTGCTATTGTACCCACCTTATAGCAGCTGAGGGAAGAGAGTCATGGGCAGGTTCAATAACCCTGTCCAGCGAGAAAACTGGAAATTATTCCTAGGCAGATGGGCTCATAGTCAGTTTAATTAATAAATGAATGAATGTATTTCCTAATTGTCTTGCTGCAGCAGGGCTACCTCAGTGCAGGAGGAATTGCTGCAAGTGGTTCTTCCTAGTAGCCTTTCTTTCTTCATTTATAAAAAAGAAATTGCTCCTAGCCTTCTGGTATGACAATCTTTTTTTTTTCTTTTGGCTTTTTTTCTTTTAAAGCTGAGTTTCAGACAATATTATAGGGTATAAAATCAATATGCAAAAATCAATTGTATTTCTATATACTAGCAATTACTCTGAAAATGAGATTAATAAAAGTTTCATTTACAAGAGCATCCAAAATGATACGATACTTAGAAATACATTTAACAAACGAAATGCAAGGTTTGTATCTGAAAAATACAATGCACTGTTGAAGGTAATTGAAAAAGATCTAAATCTGGAAAGACACCCCATGGTTGTGGGTTGAAAGATTTAATATTGTGAAGGTGGAAATAGTCTCCATGTTGAGCTACAGATTCAATGCAATCCTTATCAAAATACCATAAATTGACAAGCCGATACTAAAATTCATATGGAAATGCAGGGGTTGACTTTGGATAGTTGAACATTCTTGAAAACTAAGAACAAAGTTGGAGGATTCACATTTCCTGATTTCAAAACTTAGTAGAAAGCTACAATAATCAGAGCAGCGTGGTACTGGATGAGGACAAACACGTAGGTCAATGCAACAGAGCTGAGAATCCAGAAATCAATCCTTCCAATTGTGGCAATTGATTTTCAACAAGGGCACCAAGGCAGTTTGATGATGGAAAGAATAGCTTTTGCATTGAATGTGTGAAAGATTGAAGTTGGACTCCTTAACACCATATACGAAAATAAAATCAAAACGGATCAAAGAGCTAAATGTCAGAGCTAAAATTACAAAACCCTTGGGAGACCTTCATCTTTGAGTTATAGGCAAAACCTTTTCAGACATGACGCCGAAAACACAAGTGAGAAAAGGTAAAATAATTAGACTTCATTAAGACTTAAAACTTTTGCCCCTTTTATGATTGGATTGTTTGTTTCTTTGATGTTGAGTTTGATAAGTTCTTTATAGATCTTGGAAACTAGCCCTTTATCTGATATGTCATTTGCAAATATCTTCTCCCATTCTGTAGGTTGTCTTTTAGTTTTGTTGACTGTATCCTTTGCTGTGCAAAAGCTTCTTATCTTGATGAAGTCCCAATAGTTCATTTTTGCTTTTGTTTCTTTTGCCTTCGTGGATTTATCTTGCAAGAAGTTACTATGGCCGAGTTCAAAAAGGGTGTTGCCTGTGTTCTTCTCTAGGATTTTGATGGAATCTTGTCTCACATTTAGATCTTTTATCCATTTTGAGTTTATCTTTGTGTATGGTGCAAGAGAGTGGTCTAGTTTCATTCTTCTGCATGTGGATGTCCAATTTTCCCAGCACCATTTATTGAAGAGACTGTCTTTCTTCCAATGGATAGTCTTTCCTCCTTTATCAAATATTAGTTGCCCATAAAGTTCAGGGTCCACTTCTGGGTTCTCTATTCTATTCCATTGATCTATGTGTCTGTTTTTGTGCCAGTACCACACTGTCTTGATGACCACAGCTTTGTAGTACAACCTGAAATCTGGCATTGTGATGCCCCCAGATATGGTTTTCTTTTTTAAAATTCCCCTGGCTATTCGGGGTCTTTTCTGATTCCACACAAATCTTAAAATAATTTGTTCTAACTCTCTGAAGAAAGTCCATGGTATTTTGATAGGGATTGCATTAAACGTGTATATTGCCCTGGGTAACATTGACATTTTCACAATATTAATTCTTCCAATCCATGAGCATGGAATATTTTTCCATCTCTTTGTGTCTTCCTCAATTTCTTCAGAAGTGTTCTATAGTTTTGAGGGTATAGATCCTTTACATCTTTGGTTAGGTTTATTCCTAGGTATCTTATGCAAAAGACATGAACAGAAATCTCACAGAGGAAGACATAGACATGGCCAACATGCATATGAGAAAATGCTCTGCATCACTTGCCATCAGGGAAATACAAATCAAAACCACAATGAGATACCACCTCACACCAGTGAGAATGGGGAAAATTAACAAGGCAGGAAACAACAAATGTTAGAGAGGATGCGGAGAAAAGGGAACCCTCATACACTGTTGGTGGGAATGTGAACTGGTGCAGCCACTCTGGAAAACTGTGTGGAGGTTCCTCAAACAGTTAAAAATAGACCTGCCCTACGACCCAGCAATTGCACTGTTGGGGATTTACCCCAAAGATACAATTGCAATGAAACGCCGGGACACCTGCACCCCGATGTTTATAGCAGCAATGGCCACGATAGCCAAACTGTGGAAGGAGCCTCGGTGTCCAACGAAAGATGAATGGATAAAGAAGATGTGGTTTATGTATACAATGGAATATTACTCAGCTATTAGAAATGACAAATACCCACCATTTGCTTCAATGTGGATGGAACTGGAGGGTATTATGCTGAGTGAAGTAAGCCAGTCGGAGAAGGACAAACATTATATGTTCTCATTCATTTGGGGAATATAAATAATAGTGAAAGGGAATATAAGGGAAGGGGGAAGAAATGTGTGGGAAATATCAGAAAGGGAGACAGAACATAAAGACTGCTAACTCTGGGAAACGAACTAGGGGTGGTGGAAGGGGAGGAAGGCGGGGGGTGGGAGTGAATGGGTGACGGGCACTGGGGGTTATTCTGTATGTTAGTAAGTTGAACACCAATAAAAAATAAATTAATTCTTCAAAAAAATAAAAATAAAAAAAATAAAAAATAAAAGACTTAAAACTTTTGTGCTGCAAATGATAGCGTCAAGAAAGTGAAAAGACAATCCAATCTATAAAATAGGAGAAGATATCTTCAAACCATGTATCTGATCAGGATCTTCTAGCCAGAATGTATATAAAACAACTTAATGCTAAGATTACTCAATCAAAAACGGACAAAGGACCCGAAGAGGTTCTTGCTAGGGAAGATATGCCAATATCCAATAAGCACATGCAGAGATGCTCAACGTCATTGGCCATTCGGAAAATGCAAGTCAAAAGCACAAGGAGGTAGTACTTCACACTCAGTAGGCGGCTATAAACCAAGATACACATGATAAGAAGTGTTGACAAGGAGGTGGAGAAATCAGGACCTCATACATTGCTAGTGAGAACGTAACATGGCGTGACCTCTTTTGAAAACCTCTCGGCAGTTCCCTAAAAGGTTAAACATAGAGTAACCACATGACCTAGAAATTCCACTCCTGGGCGTATACCTAAGAGAAATAAAAACGTATGCCGACAAAAAATTCGGTACGTAAATATATAGCGACACTGTTCATATTAGCCAATAAAGTGGAAATAACCCAAGTGTCCAACAAATGATGAATGGGTAAATTAATACGGTGTATCCACACAATAGAATATTGTTCAGCAATAAACGAAATGAAGAACGGATACAGGCTGCAACGTAGATGAGTCTCAAAAATATCATGCTCCAAGAGAAGGCAGACACCAAATTCTTTATGCTGGATGATTCCATTTAAGTGAAATAGTCCAGAATAGACCAATCCATAGACACAGAAAGTCGATTAGTGGTTGCCTAGTGCCGTAGGGGGGATATTGGAGTAGGATGAGGAGTGACTGCTAATGGTTACGGGGCTTCTATTTGGGGTGATGACAATGTTCTAAAATTGATTATGGTGGGATGCCTGGGTGGCTAGTGGTTTCAGCTCAGCTCAAGGCGTGATCCCAGGTCTTCCCACAGGGAGCCTGCTTCTCCCTCGGCCTATGTCCCTGCCCCTCTCTCTGTGTCTCTCATGAATAAATAAATAAAATATTTAAAAATAAAATAAAATTGGGCAGCCCCGGTGGCGCAGTGGTTTGGTGTCACCTGCTGCCTGGGGTGTGATCCTGGAGACCCTGGATCGAGTCCTACACAGGGCTCCCTGCATGGAGCCTGCTTCTCCCTCTGCCTGTGTCTCTGCCTCTCTTTCTCTCTGTGTGTATGAATAAATAAATAAAATCTTTAAAAAATAAAAAATAAAATAAAATAAAATAAAATAAAATAATAAAATAAAATAAATAAAATAAAATAAAATAAAATAAAATAAAATAAATAAAATAAAATAAAATAAAATAAAATAAAATAAAATAAAATAAAATAAAATTGGTTATGGTGGTGGTTGCACAGCTCTATGAGTCTGCTAAAACCCATTGAGGTGCATACTTTGTGTCATAGGTAAATTGTATCCTGTTAAACTCTTAATTTCATTTCAGTTAACTCGTACTGTGCACCAGCTGCCTGGCTCTGTAATGGACATTTGCACAAGTATTACGTAGTACACTCCAAAGCCCTCGGAAGGAGCAATGATCATCCATTTTGAAGAGAAGGAAACTGAGGCTCAGTGTGCTATGCCCAGAGTCACGCAGCTGCTGTCTGGTGGGACAGAGTCAGATCTCGGTCTCCAATCCACCACTCAGAGGCAGCCTAAGTGTGGGTTCTGGAGCCCATCTGTCGGACGTGACCCCTCGTCTAACAATGGGTCGGTCAGTTGCCCCTCTTGAGCTTCAGCTTTCTCATCCGTAGCATAAGAGTAAGGACGGTAGTGCTTATTTTAGATGGTTCTTGTGTGGCTTGAAACAATGAAGACTCTAAAGTGCTTTCCTAGCATATGACAGATGCTCAATAGATGTCAGCTTTTAGTAGCCCAGGCATGGTAAGCATTGTCATACTCCCCGTTATGTCCTCAACATACTTCGCTACGCTGTGGTACGTGGCTACGTCCCCCTGAAAACTATGTCCGATGGGCCACGAGTTAACCCTGGAAGTGTCCTGATCAGCAATCCACATTTGGAGGAGCCCAATAAAAACGTCTACGCTCTAGAGTAGAGGTGGGCAAACCGCAGCTCACTCTTGTGAATAAAGTTTTATTGGAACCAGCCATGCCCTTCATTCCCGTCCTGTGTAAGAAGCTGTTCTTCTTCAGGGGAAGAGCTGGGTAGTTGTGACGGAGACTGTATGTCTTGCAAAGCTCAAATACTTACTCGTGGGCCCTTTGCAGAAAAAGTTTGCCAAAGCCTGTTCTAAAACAGACAAGCCCTTTAAAGGATACCATTTAGGGCAGCCCGGGTGGCTCAGCGGTTCAGCATCACCTTCGGCCCAGGGTGTGATCCTGGAGACCAAGGATCGAGTCCCATGTCGGGCTCCCTCCATGGAGCCTGCTTCTCCCTCTGCCTGTGTCTCTGCCTCTTTCTCTCTGTGTGTCTCTCATGAATAAATAAAATCTTTAAAAAATAAACAAATAAAGGATACCACTTAAATCTATGCTCAAAAGCTTGTGTTTAGGGGAAAAAAACTTAATATTAAGGTGGTCAAGATATGTTTTACCTGGAAAGACCATAGGCATATAGCAAAGGACCGTGGGTATCAGGTGAGCTCGGAGGCTGACGCTGCAAGGGAGCACCTCTGCTCTAGGATCGGGGTGGCCCTTCAGCCCGGAACCCGCCCTCATGGAGGCTCCTGTTTCCTGATAGGACCAGAAAGTGGGCTGACCTGAAACCGGTGTGCTGTTGTCTTGGCATCAGAGCACACCTTCCATTCAGGGGGCCTACCTGGTATCCCAAAGGACAGACGGGGGGCAAGTCTCCAAGTGTACAGCAAACTGAATGAGGGCTGTTAGTACGTGCTGTTTTGGGGAGAGAATCTGGTAGAAATCGGTTGAAAGTAACTTGGGGATCCCTGGGTGGCTCAGCAGTTTAGCACCTGCCTTCAGCCCGGGTCATGATCCTGGAGTCCTGAGATCGAGTCCTGCCATCTGGCTCCTAAAAGGGGAGCCTACTTCTCTTGCTGACTATGTCTCTCTCTCTCTCTCTCTCTCTCTCTGTCTCTTATGAATAAATAAATAAAATCTTTTAAAAAAATAACTTGACGCAACAGCCTGAGTAGTTACTGGGCACTGAGTGCTCGAGGGGAGCATCATTAAAGCGTAAAATGTGTTCTCCATAGTCAGCTTGCTTAGCAGGCCAGCTGAGATGGATTGTCATGGGAGAAATCGTCAGGGGGGATTCACACCCGCCCCCCCCCCGAGTGACCATGACACGCAGACCATGGAACCTAGCTGCCGTGTGGGGGCTTAGGGCTCACGGAGGAAGTGTCCACGCCAGGATGGAGATGGACGGGAGCTGAGGAAAGAGAGGAGCTGCTGAGCAAGCAGTGAGAGGTGGCGGTAAGGAGACAGGGCACAAGTGCGAGCGTGCAGCCGTGGGCGCCCCCAGGGGAGGCCGAGGTGCTGGGCCTCGGAGCCCCAGAGGGGGCTGGGGTGGAAGGGTCGGCGGCATGGCCGGGAGCCCTAGAGGGCTGTGCTCAGGGCCAGCGGGGCTAACGAAGGAAAGATGAGGATCCCTTTTCTGAAAAGCAAGCCCCTCCAGTGACCCTACAGCTGGGGGAGCTCCGGGTCGGGCCTCCAGCACAGCTTGGCCTTTGGATTCTCTCTCTCTCTGTCTCTCTGTCTCTCTCTGTCTCTGCCTCCTTATGGTTTAGCTTCTCACATGCCCCTCTCTGTCCCCCGGTACAGGATGGGGCGGCAGAGCCTGGCCGGGAGGCCTAAGTCCGCCACACGCTTGCCCCGGGCCCGGGCACTGTCCTCCGAGCCCGGGTGGGGTGTGTGCAAGCCAGCTGTTAGCCCCTGGCCCTGGAGGAAGCCGGTGTGGGAACAGTCACTTCGGGCTCGTGGGACAGTGAGCCGGCGGCTCGGGCGGGCTGGGGCAGCGGGTGCAAGTGGCGCAGGGCCGGGGGCTGGTGCTCGAGGACGGCGGGCCCCGCGGCGAGGAGGACACAGGGCCCGGGCCTCGGGCACCGCTTCCCCGACGGCCGCTGGGGTAGGGCCGGGGCGCAGGCCCTCAGACGGCCCTCGCTCTGCGCACAGAGGAGGTTTGGAAGGCATTTCACGGTGGTGACTTTCCCATCGCGACGCACCCCGTCCTGCTCGGGGCCGGGAAGCCTGATCCTGATTAGACTCCTCACGGGTGGTCCATCTTCCCAGGCCCCGGGCTCCTCTCTTTCTGGTGGTGGAGGATGTTGGCAGGCTTGGTTTTTTCCAACCATGAGAAGCCACACGGGGTAGAAATCTGAGAGTGGCTTTCCTTCGCTGTGCAGTCGGCATCGGCGGCCTTCCCTTCCACCGCGTGGACGGCGACTCCCCTGCCGACCCCAGCTGCCCCCGTGACCCGGTCCAGGGAGACTGTGGGTTCACGCAGGCCCTGCCCCATCCCCTCAGCCGCACGCACCCCCGAGCCTGGCCAACAAGCAGTGCTGCTGTTTCATGTACTCTAATAAAAGCTCCTCCTGTAAAAACACTCGGCGAATACCTGGGGCACCTCACGAGGTGAAAGGACAGTGGCCTTGAAGCCTCCTGTACGTGGGCGCAGGTCCAGGCTGCGTCCCCGAGAACGGAGGTGACAGCTCTGCGTCCCTGGGCAAGTTACTTGCCCATTCTGAGGCTTGTTTCCTTACCCATAAAAATCTGCCCGGTGGGGTCAATGGGAAGATTAAAGAAAGTGCATATAAAAGGCCTATTATGGGATGTAGCACACACACACATATTTGATAACAATATGGAGCATTACAAAGACCAATGATCATCTACATAAATGTGACACCTTGTGAACGGTTCATTTTCTCCTGCCTAGTGAAGGGAGGACCAGTAGACACCTTTTGTCACCTGCATGGGCCAAGATTTGTCATGATCCCGCAGGACGCTGGGGTTGCAGCAAATCCTGGCATTCACGTGAGGCGGTTTGAACCACATGCACCCCTTTCATTCTGCAACTTGCAGGCCTTTCTTGGGATTTCAAGAGATTTCTATTCTGAAAGCCACTGAAATAGGCTCTTGCTTTCTGATACCGAGTTTTAAAAGTCAGGAAGAAATTTAGATCACTTGGCCCAAATTCTGGCTTTTGAGGAGGAGGAGGACCCAGAAATGGTAAATGACTAGCCAGTGAACGTAGAGCAGGAAATCACAATCACGGCTAAATTTGTTTATTTATTTATTTATTTATTTATTTATTTATTTATTTATTATTTTTATTTATTATTTTTATTTATTATTTTTATTTATTTATTCATGAGAGACACAGAGAGAGGCAGAGACCCAGGCAGAGGGAGAAGCAGGCTCCATGCAGGGAGCCCGATGCGACACTCGATCCTGGGTCTCCAGGGTCACACCCTGGGCTGACGGCAGGCGCTCCACCACTGAGCCACCCGGGGAATCCCTAAATTTATTTAACATTGGCCTGCGGGGCTTGAGAAGGAGCAGCAAGGCGCAGCATCGCGCATGCTCTCTGGCAGCCTTGCTGGGACCCTGGGGCGATTGGCGACCCACAGCTGGAGGAGGGGGCACGGCCAGGTCCATACTTAAGATCCGTGTTGCCTGGGAAAACCACGCAGCCTGACTCTCATCTCCGTCCATAGAGGGGATGCAAGGGGGCTCCAGAGACAACTTGGAATTTTCGTGCTCTTGACTGCAGGTAGCCTTGGGCCCCTTCGCTGGTCTCACGCTCTGCAGCACGTCCTTGGCAATCTCCTACTCAAAGCTCGCACAGCAGGAAACAAAAATAAATCTTTGTTTGGCGATGCTGCGGTTTACAGTCGAGGGCGGGTTGTCTGAATGTCCTCGACGGCAAACCATCGTCGGTGATGGTGGGTCATGAGCTCCAGAGGAAACTGCCTCAGAAGAGCAGATACTTCATAAATCGTCTGGGGGTTGCACCGAGGTTTCCACATCCTACAGGGAGTCTGGGGCTGGGGGATGGCGTCCACCGTCTCCTTGAGGGACTCGCGGTGAAGCAGACTGCGTCTGGGTTCACCAGGCCGCCAGCAAGAGTCGCTCTGCCTCCCGCCCTCCGTGTGCAAGCTTATTGCTCAGAAAAATAACTGCCCCTCATGCGATCTGACTGGGGTGCCCTAGATCTGTGTCCCTGCGGTAACCAGCTACCTGGTCCAAAGGCAGGGGCCATAATTTTAACGACAGCATCTAAGTAGTTCACACAATGCTGTTCACTTCCACGCTTTCAACCATAGCGCCTTCGACAGCGTCACTCCAGGCCTCTGGGCTGTGAACTGGGTGCACATCTCAGCCCCGATAGATGGTGGTCTTGCTTCGCTTCCCTGCAGGTGGCTCACGTAAGACAGGACACGGGGCCCTTCTGCGTAGGCTGTTTAATGCCGTCTTTGTATTTTGCCACTTTTTAGACAATCATAGGAGCATTTGGATATTTGTGTCTATGTTACATCCCTTCCACCAGGCTGTGCGCTCTAGGAGGGCCGGGACCAGGTCGATTTTGTTCGTCTCTGTATTCCCAGGATCTAGGATGCTCCAAGAGTCAGCACCTGAGTGAACGTGGCTCGCGAATAAATAGACTCTGGCTCCAAGTTACGGTGGATACTGTCTGTTGTCTACGCTCGAAACGGTCAAAATCTCCCCCCTTCCTGTAAAGATGGAGCCCCCTTTGCAGAAGTAGGTGTGCAATACTCCACGGTTACTGTCGCTTATGACGCGTGCCGCAAATCGATTCACTTGGATTGGGCATTGAAAAGGAAGTTTTCCATATTCTTAACGATTTGATAATCCTTCAAAGGTGTTCCTTCTGGATACGTTGGCACCAGGAGCCCTGGCTCTATGGTCTCAGAGTGACTTCATTGCTTGTCTTGGAATTTTCTCAGTTCCGTCCTCAGCTGATGCACACCCTTTTCACTAGTAGGTTTCTCTCAGTTAAAGACGAGTCCTAAATTATATGCATGCAACCATGGTGGACCAAGACACATTTTCCTGGTACGAATAAGTAGGTTTGCCAAGATATTTCTTTCATTCATTAGTATTTCAGTATTTTCTCAAGTTCAGAGGCCTAAAACCCATTAAATATTGTTGAGAATATACTTTCAAAGGTGTTACGATTATTAAAATTGTAAAAATACATAAACTCACACCAGTTTCTTCTTGTTTGGATGCAAAAATCATATACCCCAGATTTCAAACTGGTGGCTTGTCACTTGAATTTTAACCTGCAGATACGTTCTGTTTAGCTGGCAGAGTGCTTAGAAAAATATGAGTCAATATTTGGAAACGGACAGATTTACATAATAATCTGGCTTTGTGGAAAATCAACATAGCCCGTGTGTCCACAACTGGTTACAGTTGAGTATGGCTTTTCATGGGTTGGGGGTTCACTCTGCCCATCTTGTTCCCTCCGGGTCTATTGTTTAAATTTCAGAAAGTTGTTTTCTTTTCTTGAAATTTTAACGAACATCGTTCCGATTATCTGTTACAACAATGAATAAAAAACCAATAGCTTTTGAGGACCTTAGGTTATCAGTTTAAGAATTAATCTATACATGTCTATCCTTCCTAGTCAAATGGGGCTTCCAGAATTATTAAAATTTTAGAGCGGAAAAGTAAGAAGAAAAGTGAAATGATAGCAATTTAGGTTGCCAAAGGCTTTCTTGATCATCTCTTTGTTAGCGAGTTGAGTTATTCTGTGTTTGACTTGTGGTTTCTAGTGTAGCCAGATGTAAGAATGCCCCGGAGTGAAGAGGCGGGGAAGCGGCCACGTTACAAACATCTCCTTTTTCATCCGGGGGAGGATGAGCCGTCACTGTGCCGGGACTCCTCTCGCATCCTCTGTGGCTTTCTTTCGCCGGAGCCGCATCTGTGTCTGAGATAGATGTGGGATGATGACGAACTAGCTGCCGTGGAGGTGATGTTAAAATCTCTGATAAACCAGGGAACCCTGGGAAAATCATTTCATCAAGAATCCCTGACAACTGCTATGGTTCGAGGTTGTGATGTAGCCAAAGTCACTCTGCGTCATGCACAAGAAGGGCCCTGACCAAAAAGCTGCTGACCAGGGAAGGGGGTAGTCGACAGAACGGTAGAAGATATTTGCGGAGAATATACCGGATAAAGGATTAACATTCAGGATATATAAAAAGCCAGATCACTTGCTATTAAAAAACTCAAATGAAATAATGGGGGATCCCTGGGTGGCGCAGCGGTTTGGCGCCTGCCTTTGGCCCAGGGCGCGATCCTGGAGACCCGGGATTGAATCCCACGTCCGGCTCCCAGTGCATGGAGCCTGCTTCTCCCTCTGCCTATGTCTCTGCCTCTCTCTCTCTCTCTGTGACTATCATAAATAAATAAAAAAAATAAAATAAAAATAAAAATAAAAATAAATTAAAAAAAAAAAAAAACTCAAATGAGCAGAGGACTAAATGAAAACCACGATGCGATGTCGCCTCACATCTGTCAGAATGGCTGTTATTAAAATAAAATTTAAAAAAATGTTGGTGAGGATGTGGAGAAAAGGGAACCCTGGGGCGCTGTCAGTGGGAATGTGAACGGTGCAGACACTCGGGAGAAGGGTAGGGAGGCTCCTTTAAAATTAGAACTGGCACTGCCGTATGACCCAGCAACTTCGCTTCTGGGTATTTATCCAAAGAAAATGAAAACACTAATTTGAGGAGACGCCTGCAGCCCTGTGTTCACTGCAGCGTCATTTACAATAGCCAAGCCATGGAAGCATCCCACGTGTCCATCCATAGGTGAGCGGATCAAGAACATATGACACACGCACATGCAGGAATATCACTCAGCCGTAAAAAAAAGAACGAAATCTTGCCATTTGTGACAACATGGATAGACCTAAAGCGTCTTGACGCTGATTGAAATAAGTCTGACCGAGAAAGAGAAATCATTCGCTTATATGTGGAATCTAAAAAGCCAAAATGAACGAACAACAACAACAACCAAAAAAAAAACCCAACCCCAAAACAGAAAGATTCACAAGTACTGGAAACAAGGCGGTAGTGGGGGCGGGGGTGGTTGGCAAAATAAGTGAAGGGGAGTAAGAGGTACGATCTTCCAGTTTCAAAATAAATAAGATGCGGGAATGTAAAGGAGAGCGCAGGGAACGCAGCCGATAATACCGTAAACATTTTCTATGACGACACATGGTAGCGAGGCTTACAGTGGCGATCATCTCATAAAGTATGTAAGTATCAAGTCATCGCGTTGTACACTTAAAAATAATGTGATCTTACGTGTCAGTTATACTTTTACAAAGTGCCTTGTTGTCTTGTCTAAGTATCCCACCCTGTCCCTAGCTGACTAGTGCAGATCTTGTCCCATTGGCATCCGTACTCCGGGAAGCCTCGTCCTCCCTGTGCTCTATAAATCTACAGCAGAAGGGAATGTTTCTTTAGGTAGATTTTGTTGGGAATGCACTTATTTGGGCAATAGGAGCTTCAACGACAGGAGCTAACTAACGCCATTCACCTAAAGACACACAGAAATGTGATTGGGGGCTGCAGGGTGGCTACAGAGAGGCGGACTCTCCTTGAAGACCTTAACACTCCTTAGAAAGTGTTGAGTCACTTACAAGGTTGGATGTTTTTTTTTTTTTTAATTTTTTTTTAATTTTTATTTATTTATGATAGTCACAGAGAGAGAGAGAGAGAGAGAGAGAGGCAGAGACACAGGCAGAGGGAGAAGCAGGCTCCATGCACCGGGAGCCTGATGTGGGATTCGATCCCGGGTCTCCAGGATCGCGCCCTGGGCCAAAGGCAGGCGCCAAACCGCTGCGCCACCCAGGGATCCTGGACGTTTTTATGCCAATGGGCCAGCGTGTCGTAGCGTCTGTCAATTTGTATGATATCTTGGGGCAGGTAACCCCTCCTCATGGAGCTGTTCTGTGTCCACAGGATATTTTACAGCATCCCCGGCCTCTACCCCCTGGACGACAGTAGCAACTACCCTCCTCTGCACAGCGGCAACCAAAACTACCTTCAAAGAGGGCCAACGGTCTCCTGGGGTCCCAAATTGTCCCTGGTTGAGGACCCTGCTGTAGACCTTCCCTGAGGTCTTTGACTTTTGCAAGAAGAGTCCATATTATTTATAAAATATAAAATAATAATAACAATAATAATAATAATAATAATAATAAAAGAAGAGTCCATATTTTGTCTTCAAAGATCTCAGAAGGGGTTCGTAAGTCGGGAAAAGTGTGTTCCCTTTCTGGATGCCCGAATAGCATCGGGCAAGTTTCAAAGTCAAAGCACAGGGCCAAGTTTCCTCTTGAGGCCTTGGATGGGTGGCTTCATCAGTGTTAGCCTCACCTCCTTTTATTAAAATAACAGGAGTCCTGGGGCGCCTGGCGGCTCAGTCAGTTAAGCATCGGGTCATGATCTCGGAGTCGCTGGATCGAGTCCCTCATCGGGCTTTCTGCTTGGTGGGGAGTCTGTTTCTCCCTCTGCCCCTCCCCTGCTCATGCCCCAGTGTGTTCTCTCTCTCTCTCAAATAAATAAACAAAATCCTTTAAAAATAAATAAATAAATAAATAAATGACAGGAGGCCTGTCTCATAAGGCCGAGGACCCGATGGCCATATTGTAGGCGGTTGGACTCTCGTCCTACTGCCCCTTACACCGTCCCCAGGCAGCCTCCGCCCACCCAGGACCCTCTGTTTACTCCAAAGCACACGAGTCAGAACAACAGCATCCTGTCTCCACTTGGAGGCAGTCAACCTGCCTGGGACCTTGGCTCCTTGATTGACCCTGGAGCTCTTCGGTCCTCAAGCCTGGGAGGATTTGTTTGCTGTTTTCTAAAAGGGCAGAGTGAGGCCTGCTGCCCGGGCTCACCCGGATGGTCACCATGAGGACCCGGAGCTCAGCCCCTGCGTGGTCCTGCTCGGCCCTGGGCACAGAGACTCTGCTCCTTGTCCCCCCCCCACCCCTGAGATTGCCATTTTATAACGCAGTTCGATGGTTTCTGCATCTACATATAAATAAAGTGTATTTACTTTTCTGATTCTTGTAAGAAAAGCCAAAGCCACAAGATTGTGTTTGAAGTTCCAAAACCGAGGAGCTGAGGTTTCCCTCCCCTAGTGCGCTCCCCTGGCCCACAGGGACACAGCAGCCCCCCCACCCCCATGGTGATCCCGGCGGCTCCCTGGGGAGGCGAGGCGCCTGGACCCGGGACTTGGGCCTGCTCCCGCCACCCGCCCTCCCGCCAGCGGGCTCCGCCACCGTGGGGCCCCCTGGCCTCGGCTCCTCTCCCCTCTTTCTAGCTTCCGACCCTTGCTCCCTAACCGTTCAGGGCAGAGACATCTGTACCCATTCCTACGCTCTGCGGAGGCAGTCGCTGTGCACGTGTGCGTGCTTTTGAGGAAATTCCGTGCTTCTTTCGGCAAGAACTCTGAGGTCTTATCAGTAAGTGCCTACGGCTAAGAAGGAAAGAACCAACTGGGAAGTTGGAGAAACTTTTGCTTAGTTTCAGTGTGTCCCAAAATTATGATGAAGGCGTTGAACCCCCTCCCCCACACGTGTTGGACAGGTGGGGACTGCGTGTGAGACACACGGAGACGGACTGTGTCCGCACGGCCAGGCGGGAAGGGGCGGGAAGGCCCGGGCACTGGCCGTCTGTCTCCAGACCAGTGGCTCCCCTGCACGTCCGGATACGCATGCGGGCATTAAAAAACAGGCTAAAATACACAATAACAAATTGAAAAACTAAAAATTGGATCAAAAGCATTCCAAGATAAGGGGGGGGGAGGGTCGAGGCTGCGAGCAGAGATATATTTAACAGAGCAGAGGAAGTCGGGGGTGAGGGCAGGCACACGGGCCAGCATGCGGGGCCTACCACGGAGGGCCCCGCGCTCACCGCCCAGCTCCCCGGCCTCCTGGGACCAGAGCTCAGGGGGACATCTGGTCACTTATATGATTTGAATTCGAGGTCACAGGTTAGGAGCCCATGTGTGTTTACGGGATGCTCAGAAGGAAGGGAGCGTCCTTACCAACCCTCCCAGGGGGCCGCCTGGGGCGGGGGGCTCAGCGGGTGAGCATCTGCCTTCGTGACCCCCGGGTCCCGGAATCGAGTCCCGCGTCGGGCTCCCAGCATGGAGCCTGCTTCTCCCTCTGCCTGTGTCTCTGCCTCTTTCTCTCTCTGTGTCTCTCATGAATGAATGAATGAATGAATGAATGAATGAATGAATAAATAAATAAATAAATAAGTAAATAAATCTTTTAAAAAAATAAAATAAAAGCAGACAAAACCCTCCCGGTAAATACGCCGGTGAGAATAAATAACTGTCGGCTGGGACACACCCCGCTGTGGGCCTCAGGCTGGCGCCCGAGGGGCCCTCAGGGGGCAACCGGTTGTGGGTGCGCCCCGTTCTCCCCTCAAGCCTTCGCTCTTTGGGGGCTGGTGCCCTGAGGATGGAGCGGGGACTCAGAGGGCTGCGCATCTCTGGTAAACCTGTCACGAATGTTCCTTCTTAAAAACCAGCTTCGGTAAGGCCTGGAGCATCAGGAGCTCAGGCCAGGTGCCCGGCAAGAACCTTGCTGCCGAGCCCGGTGGCCCCCGCGGGGCAGATCCGTCCACGTGGCCCCACGAGCCGCAGGCGCCACCAGCTCTCCGCACGGGGCCACGGAGCACGATGCAAGTTTTCCCCACGTGGAGTGGCACAAAGTAAAAAGTGTTCAGTTTTCTTAACCTGCCCGAGGCCTCTGAGGACTCCCAACAACGTGAGGAAACCGGGCTGTGCTTTCCCCAGGGGCAGGCCGGCCGGGCGTCGCGGGGGCCTGGATGCTGGGCCGCGACCTTGCGGCCTGGGCTCCCTTCCCGCGTGCTCGGCTCCATCAGCATCTGGGCAGAGCAGAGGCCGCTCGCTCGGTGGCAGCTCAGGAGCCTCCCGTCCTGCTCCCCCACCCCGCCCCCCAGTCAGGCTCCCAAGACGGGCGTTGGCAGGAGCCTGGCTGCAGCGGCCTGTGTGCCCCGGGCCCCCACGGCCCCGCCGGCCCAGTCAGCGCTCGCAGCCCGACGGCTTCCAGGCCCCTGGTGCCCCGGGGGCTGAGGACCCTCAGCAGTCCTCGAGGCCATCTACTGTGCACACATTACATGGCAGGATACATGGTGTCTCAATCACACGCTCTTCGCCCGCAAGGCTGCGTGCATCTGCGGCGGCCACTAGCAGTCACGTCGATGGGAAACATGTGTCCTGCGGTTAATGACCCAGCAGTGGTCCTCCAGGAGCCCACAGCTCCCTGACCCCGACAACTGCTGCACCAGGAGCCCACAGCTCCCTGACCCCGACAACTGCTGCACCAGGAGCCCACAGCTCCCCGACCCCCGACAACTGCTGCACCAGGAGCCCACAGCTCCCTGGCCCCCCACAACTGCTGCACTGGCGGTAGGAGGGTTGCACTGAGTCACTGCACTGGAAACAGGTTTTGGGGACTGTCGGGCGGCTAGAGTTTCTCATGGGGCTCGCTCGGGTGGGAGTGGGGCGGGGGGAGCCAGGGTCCCCACAGCGGCAGCCCGAGCGCAGGCCTCTCCCACGGCCGACTCTTCCCCTCTCCGAGGAAATGCAGCAGACACTTCAGCATTTCCAAACCAAACAAGACACCCTGAAGGATTCTCCTCCTGTGGCCCCATCCTCTGCTCAGGCCGGATTTGAAAATATCAACCAAGCCAGTGGCGGAGGCTGCTCAGAAGGGGGGGCCGGGCAGGAAGAGGGACAACAAAGCCCATCTCCCCCCCCCCCCCCCCCCCCCCCCCCCCCCGTGCTGGGCTGGCCCGAGGCAGGGCCGAGGGTGGCCTTCCAGTCCCCACCCCCTCCGCCGTCCCCGTCCCCGTCCCCCCTCCGCCGTCCACACGCAGGCCGGGCGGCTCGGGGCCTTGAGCAAGGCTGTGGGCTCCGAGGCCCCCAGCGCCCGGGCTGCGCCCCTGCCCGCAGCTCCCTCCGGGGACTGCACGTTGTCATCTGGGGCTCGACGGCCCGGAGCAGAAGTCCTAGGCCGGACCTCCTGCTCCGCTGGTGGCTGCCTCCTGTTCCATGAGAATAGAGGATGCTTGGAAATTCTGGAAAGCCCTGAGTTTGGAGGGGGAAAAAAAAAATGAAAGTTGTAACTTTGGTCTTGTTCTGCACAATAATTGTTAATAAAAATCGTGGTTTCTTCCTTTCTTTTGCAATCTTGTTTTCCAAATTAAAATCCTCGGTGACTCAGCCTCCGCGATGGTCTGGGACACAAAGAACCGCGAGGAGAGCCAGCCCGAGGGGGTATCTGGGCTTCAGAGGCGGCTGGAAGGGCAGCAGGCGCCGGGCTGTGCCCCCCCCCAGGGCCCCCCTGAGGGCAGGTCTCGGGTCCCCCCCGCCTTCGGGGGACGCCTCAGTTCTCTGGAGGAGATGCTGGGGCCCATGAGCCCTGGGAAGAGCCTTCGAGTCCTTGTGGCGGAGCCTGGGTCGGGGGCGCTCCTCTGGGGTCGCCTCCCTGGGGTCCCGCCCTTCTCCCAGGCAGCCTCTCGCCAGGACTGGGTTCCTACTTTCCTTGGGGCAGAACCAGCTTCTACCCAGGGTAGGACTCAGCCTGAGGGCGGTGGGGCTGCTGCGGGAGCCCTGGGGGGCAGGGGGACTCCTGAAAGGCCCACCGCTGTGCCTGGCCTCCTCAGGGGTCATTTCTTCACGTGGGATGAGGACGGGGGATGCCCACTGTGCCATAGGCTGTACTTGTGTGATTTATGAGCTTCCTGCACAAATGCCCGGAGAGTTCCTGCATCGCTAGGGTAGATGTGGATGCCCTGGACTGCTGGGCATGCCTCTCCTTCAGCTAAGCCCCCTCCACTGTAGCCTCCACATCCCATCGTCTCCCGACTGCCCAATTCAGATGCGTGCACTTAGGGGGATTCCAGGTGGGGCTTCAGCCCTCCCCGTTACCAGCTGTGTCCTGGTGAAGGAGTTTGCTCACCTAGGAAATGGGTTTGGCAATAATGCAAACCCTGTCAGACCATTGCAACGACTGATGGATTGTGCATGCTGCTCAGCAGAGACCCCGAGTCTCCAGGAACCCGGCAGAGAGCGGCTCCTCCCAACGCTCAGTGTTCATAACACTGTGGTAGTAATACTAGCCCTTCGCCAGCTCAAAGAGGGGGAAAAAATCTTTTTTCTGGTCTTCTTTCTCTTTCGGGAGGGATGATTCTTGGCCTGTATCTGATACAGCATCGGGGACACCCACGCCCCCTCTCCCAGGGAATCGTGGAGTAGTACTTTGGAGGCTTTGCCCAAAAGAATGTAGACTAGCCAGGGGCTGAGGCTCCCCTATGCATCCACTTTAGGGTGTTTGCAATGGCCACTCAATGCTCAAAGAGCTAGATGGAGAGAAGAGGCTGGGCCTTAATGGCCCAGCTATCCTGAGTGTTCCTCGGATGGTGGAGAAGGCCCTGGGTGGGGGCCCTTAATAATTCAAGTGCATTTCGTTCAGCTGTGAGCTTGGCTTATAATCGTTAGGGGTTGAATTGTGTTTCCCCCAAAAGAGACATGTTAGAGCCCTAACTCTCATGGGCCTTTTGTGGAGATAGGGCCTTCATAGAGGTCATCAGGTTAAAGCGAGGTCATTAGGGTGGGTGCAAATCTAATATAATCGGTGTCTTTATATAAGGGGGAGATCTGGGGAGAGAGACAGACACACACAGCGAGGAGATGTCACAAAGACACGGGGCGGGGGCGGGGGGTGGATGGCCATCTACACACCAAGGGGAGAAGCATCAGAAGAAACCAACCCTGCTGCCACCTTGATTTTGGACTTTTGGCTTCTGAGACTGAGAGGGGAAAAAAAAAAAAACAAACAACTCTTATTGTTTAAATCACCCAAATGGTGGTACTTTGTTACGGCAGCCCTAGCAATATCATACTTCTGTTTGGCCTCTCAATTCCTCCATCTGGATACCCTGATACCAGCAACCTTTGTCTTCCCTCTTAGGACTTAGTTGGGACTTAGTTTATGCATAAAATGACATCGGGCTTTTTGCAGCTTCCCCAGACCCTGCGTCTGTGTTTGCAGAAAGCCAAGGAACTGTATCTTGACCACTTGCGTTGTGCCAGGAGCTAACTACCTTGTAGCCCTTACTCATCCCATCAATTTTTTTCTTTTCTTTTTCCAATACTTTATTTATTCATGAGAGAGAGAGAGAGAGAGAGAGAGGCAGAGAGAGAAGCAGGCCCCATGCAGGGAGCCCGATGTGGGACTTGATCCCAGATCTCCAGGATCACACCCTGGGCCAAAGGCAGACACTAAACTGCTGAGCCACCCAGGGATTCCCCTCATCCCATCAATTTTTAAGGTTGCTGTCACTCTTGGAGTGGACTGTTCGCGGGCACTCACTCGTCTATCTCTCTGCTAGTGAAGACCCAAAGCTGGTCCATCATCTTTAGCACGAGCCTGGCTCAGACATTCATTGGTTGATCCACATCGAGACTGAGGATTCCCTGTAGGTCACCTGTCTGGTTCCTTCAGGGATTTGAGCCTTGCCTGTAAGGAAGGAACCATCCTAAAGGAGGAGGGTATCTCTCCTGCCCACCACACCTGTTCTCATCATTGCACGGGGACATCCAGCGCACAGGCTGACAGCAGAGCCCACTGGGACCTCGCTACACAGAGGAGCAGCCGAAGCACCTTCCAAGCTCCTGTGCCATAAACGGCCACAGCCATACACTGTGTGGTGCTGCCCCGGGGCGCCCTGTGCATCTTGAACAACTTTGCCCTGTGCCCGGGTTCCGGCCAGGAGTCTCGTCTACGACTGGGGCGGGGCTCGGTTTGGTCTGACAACAGAAGCGACCGTTGGATTTGAAACCGGCTACTCTTTACACTTCGGCTGCGGTTGGTTAGAGGAGGGGAAAGTCCTGCCGTTAGAAGCAAGAAACCTCAGGAGGCGAACATTACACGGTTGCGGTGGATTTGGAGATTTAGAAAGGTGGCAGGTGCGATAAAATGGTATAGCCTTCCCCTCCTTGGAGCTAAGCCACAACTGAAGAGGAGAGCGGGTGTCTGTGTGAGCGCGCTCGTGTACTCGTGTGTCCGCGAGTGCCTCTGTGTTTGCGTGCGTGTTGGCCCACGTGGTTTTGCTTTAGGTTTTGCTCTGATGAGCTCGGCCTCTCCCCCAGCCATGAGGAGGAGGGTCTCCTACCTGACAGCATCCGGATCTGCAGCCCCGGTCCCTGGGTCCCCGGTCCCCAGCACGGACACCGCAGGGCCGCCGTGATTCTGCACAGCCATAGCCCCGGGGGCCAGTCCCAGGAGCCTCAGCATTCCCTGCCGGCCCTGCCCAGTGTCTCCCCCCAACCCAATCCCACGTCCTCACGCTGTGTGCCTTCCCTCAGCTCAGCCTCAGCTCAGCGTCCATCCTGGGAAAGACCCTCAGCGAGTTCCGCCGGGGGGGTGGGAGGTGGCCAGGCTGGGCGGTACCTGCCCTCCCCGCAGGTCCCCCTGACCCTGAACGAAGCCCCTGAGGACAGATGGGCCGTTCAGGCCAGCACGCGAGAGGAGAGCGCCGGGGCTCCAGCCGGGGAGCTTCCAAGGCTCTGGAGGCTTCAGTCCCCGCCAGCGATCCCGGGTGACCATGTGGGGCGAGGCTGGCAGCTGCTTCGCCAAAGCTGTCCAGGTGCCATGGCCTACCCCAAGGGGCAGGACACGTGCTTCACGGAGAAACCAGTGCAGACACCGGGCAAACAGCTGGCGGAGCCCCTCCTGGTCTGCAAACCAGCAAGCCTGTGTCAGGAACACCTTCCTCTAGAGACCTCTGTGGGACATAACCAAGGTCACGTTCATTCATGGTTGTCCCTCTCGGCTTGAGCGGTAGAAGCCCTGGGGGGGCCTTCAAGACCCCTGCGGCCCGGGCCGCCCTCCCAGGAGCCCACTGGGCTGGCCGCGTGGGCAATGGGATGGCCACGGGTGGTTTTCAAAGTCCCCTGCTTCCCTCTACCCGCTGCCTCTGGGCTGCTGGGCCCCCAGAGCGGGAGCACGCTGCTGATTTGAGGTCTTCCGAATCCCTATTCGGATTCCAAGTACTGGCCCAGTTACCGCGTATTTCAATCCAGCGAAGTGATTCTTCCCTAATGGAAGTTTCTTTCCTTCATTTGAAGATGGGCCATTGGCATTGCTCATCCCGGGGCTCATCCACTCACCCACTCCTGCCCCGGCCCCGCCGTCTGTTGCCCCAGTCTCCTTGGTGCTGACCCGAACAGATTAGGGGAGCCTGGATGACGAGGCCACGTAGACAGAGCAGAGCACACGGCTCTCCGCCCGCTCACTGGGCCCCCAACGGCGGAGACGGAGACGGAGACGCACACCGGCTGCCCCAGGAGACCACGGCCACAGGCTGCTCCTGGGCCTAGCCTCCACGTCCCCGACGGTAAAACACAGTGAGGGTGACAAAGAGAGGCCCGCGGGCGTGCAGGGGCATCAGGGGGACGTGCTTAGGAGATGGGAGCGGGAGGTCCCCGATGAAGTCTGCAGGTAGTAGCCAGAGCCCCTCCCCCCCAACCCGTGGGGAGGGATTAATTATTTTCTCTGTGGATGAGGGATTGCTCTCGGGGATGGGAGAGGAGATGGCAACCAGGAGAGGGAGGGGACGGAGGAGGTCGCCTTCTCCCCACACCCTGGGGCCCAGCTTGGCTAACTTGAAGCAGCGCGGGACGCTGCAGGTGCTCCGCGAGTCCCCGGAGGGGCCACGGAGGGGTCTGGGGGACAAGCCACTGCCTGGCCCGGCCACAGGCTCCTGCACCTCTTTGCCTCTGTCAGATGGCAGCTCCCAGGCTGCAAGAATAGGATGCCATCCTTGTGGAGGGAATGTTGTCGGGGACACAGCCTCCCCTCTCTCCCTCCCGCACACACTTAGGCCAGGAGCACTGACGAATCAGCACTGGGGTGGATGCGTTCCCCCCCCGCCCCGCCCCCCGGGAACTGGAGACCTGAATATTTATCAGGTGGATTGCTGTGGACTCAGGCCACTCTGAACTCCAGAAGAACTTCCACGACTTTCATTTTTTTTTCCCCCGAAGATCTTGACGCCCATGTGCGGTGGCCCTCTCTGGCGGTGTTTTCCCTTGCTCAGATAGTGTTTCACAGGGGCAGGTTTGGTAAAATATATTTCCGTTCTGATATAATATATTAAAATATATTTCCATTCTAAATAAGCTGGTGCCTGTTTTGAATTAATCGCCGTAATGCCGAGTAATTAGGTGTATACGAATCCAGCGGACGGTTTTTCCCCTTCGGGACGGGTGTGCTAATTCCATTCCATAGCATCCAGTGGCACGTCTATACTGTGCACCTGAAAATTTTCCCCAGAAATCCGACTTCCGGTTTCTAAGACGTAGATCAAGGTCATTCTCCTTAAATTCTCTAGATGTTGCTGCAGCAGTTCAGAAAACTCGAGCATGCACAGCTAGAGAATTCACTTACTGCCCCAGAATCCAGGCAGAAGCCAAGTAAAACAAGTACGTGGGCCTTGCAGTCAGTGTCTTGCACAGATAGTAGCTGCCTCCAAGGATGGGAGTCCAGCTTCAAAGGCTGCTTGGTGAGCTTTGGGACACGGATTCATGAGATTTTTTTTTTTTTTTTTTCTGAGACTCTTCCTCTCTAGACCTCTCCCTCTTTCCTCTCTGTTTCTTTCCCTCCCTCCGTCCCTCCCTCCTTCCCTCCCTCCCTCCTTGGGCCTCAGGCCTTCCCACCTTCCCATTTCCTCTCTCCCTCTATCTCTCTGTCTCTCTTCTCTCTGCCCGGCCCATTTGTGTTTAGGAATCACTATTTCTATACACGGAGATCACAGCTTCCTTTCTTTGCCTTCTCCGTGTCCCACTCTTAAAAGATTTTATAACTAATAAAAGATTTCTTTTCCTGCTTGCTCCCATCACCACCTCCTTTCATCTGGAGAATTCCAATATCATACTGTGTGTAAGCGCCTAGACTTATTGCCCTACTGAGGCAGGTAGACGTTAGTGATCCCGCCTGACATTTCTTTGCAAACTTTACTGGAACAAAACACGAGGCCTCATTTTTGTGGACACTTTTTTCAGGTGCAGTGTTCAAAATTAGACTTTGCATTTTCCCAGGAATCAATCACAGAGGTATTTGGGTGGATAAACTGTTTTTTTGTTTGTTTTTGTTTTGTTTTGTTTTGTTTTGTTTTGTTTAAAAAAAAATTTTTAGGGCAGCCCAAGTGGCTCAGCGGTTTAGCCCTGCCTTTGGCTCAGGGAGTGATCCTGGAGACCTGGGATCGAGTCCTGCGTCAGGCTCCCTGCATGGAGCCTGCTTCTCCCTCTGCTTCTCTCTCTCTCTCTCTCTCAAGAATAAATAAATAAAATCTTAAAAAATTAATAAAAAAATAAAAAAAAAACCCTTTAGATCTTTCCTTAACGAATTAATGGAGTGGCCTCAACACTCACCCATCTGAACCTTTATCCATTATTCGGACTGCCTTTCGAGGCCTGTAAGGTTTTCAAAGTGTGGATCCTGGACTAGCGCCATCAGCATGGCCTGGGAACTTATCAGGACTTTTGAGCCCCTCCCCGGACAGACTGAGTCAGAACCAGGGGTGGGTGGGGGGGTGGGTCCCCCTCCAAGTGGTTCTGATTCAGAGTGAAGATTGCCATTGTGCCTGTATTTGCAATGCTGATGGCAGCTCTTATATGCGACCGAGACTTTAAAAGAAGTAGAATGGGGGCAGCCTGGCTGGCTCAGTCACAGAGCTTGGGACTCTTGATCTCAGGGTCATGAGGTCGAGCCCCGCACTGGGTGTAGAGCTTAGTCCTCATGAAGAGAAAGACGTGAAATGAACCAAAAGCAGAAAACGTGGGTCGGACCCTTGATAGCCATGACCTGCTGCACATCTGTGAGTAGGACCAACACCCCATATGGCAGGGACGTGGAGAAGCACCCTAAGATGCATGGGGTTGCCCAGCTGTTCCCCACCCCATCGCTGCGCGCCGGGGCCTGCGCCGCTAGAGGGCACGCCAGCCCTTCCAAAGCCGGCACCCCCAGAGACTCCGCGCGTTTCTGTCTTTGAGGTCCTGTCATTCTCTGTATAAACAAGTTACGTTCAAGTGTTTAGGATATAAATTACGACCATGCCGGCTGCCTCGGAAGGAATGTAAACACAGCACTGTGGTCGGAGCAAACTCTGAAACTGACTTCATAATTTATAGCAGGCCCTTGTGTAGCTCAGTATAAAAGGGGGGAAAAAAAAAGCCCTGTGTGACTGCAAATATGATAATGGAGACACAAAAATACATGTTTAAATCACTGCTTAATTTTGGGAAATACAGAAAGGAAACCTAAGGATTAGGAAGACGGTTAAGACTTTTGAAAACAAGATGTTTTACTAACGAGACCGTCTTTGCACTTAAATTTATTCCGAGTACAGAACCCTCCTGTGTGAGATATCTGCGGAGTGGTATTACGTGCCTGGCAGCTGATGGGGGCAGGGGGGAGGCCTTTTAGGGCATGAGAAACAAAGGTGAGTTTTCAAAAGCAAAAGCAAAAACACAAAACAGAATACAGGCCCTTGGCCCTCGGTCCTTGGTCCGCGGTCGGTAGGTTGGGGAAAGGATGACTGCGGGTTGAGAACCTTCCTGTTTCTGCTCAAATCGACTGTTGCCAGGGCTGCCCAGGATTTTGAAGGGCTGGTCAGAGGAGGGCGGGCTGGAGAGACAGCGGTCCTGCTGCCAGGTTGGCTTTAGGGTCCGTCTTTTGAACCCAGAGCTTTGGCAGCCGGGCCTGGTATCACCGACGGTTGGGGAAGCTTGGGGTGTGGAGCCCGGGCCCTGCGGGGATCCCTGAAGGAGACGCTTCGGTCAAAGAGGGGAAGGGCAGAGGTGGGGGTGGGTGGGATGCTCCTGCCAGGCGGTCTCAGCCACGCTTTGACTTGGGGGTGAGGACAGACAGCGTCTTTGGAGGAAGGTACCCGCCTCAGTTACCCTCCCAGGCCCGACCCCCGTTACCGCTCCACAGCCACCTCCCTCAGGACTCCTCAGGCTCTGACCACCGCCACCCACCACACAACGCCATCAGCGTCCCGCAAAACTGTGAGCGGCCGAGGGGGAGCCGGTCCCGTACTTTGGGCACCGACCCTTTGACCACCACTCAGCCCAGCCCGCGGTGGCGACTTTCCACCCTGCCCGTCACTCCCTGCCGCTGGGGAAGAGGAAGGAGCAAAAAGCAAAACCCTCCTTGGCCACAGGAAAGAGAACAAAAGGGGGCACAAAACTCGGTTTCCTCAAATCAGACTCATGCCTTCATTATCTTGCCTGGTTGGCTTTTAAGTTTCTTTCACCTTCTGGTTTTTGTTTAGCCAGAGAGAGCCAGGGTGAAGGAAAGAAAGAACAGAAAAAGTTCCTTCTTCTCTTTCTCTCCTGAGAAGACCCACAATCAGAACCTGGCCTGTGTTACTCAAGGCACAGACCCCACACCACGTCAATTATACAACTTGGAAAAAAAAAAAAAAAAGCCCAACAGTGTAGAGTTGCATTGCTGGCTGGTGGAGGAGAAGAGAACCTGGTCATCCCAGGATTGCCCGCGGAGGAAACAGATCCCTAACGCAGCTATTTGTTATATATATTTTATTGAAAAAATTTTACATCAAAATAGTTTGGCAAACTGTAAAAGTATACATAAGTGCAAATATATCCTCCTTTTAAAATACAAGCGAAGTGTGAGTATACACGAAAAATCATAAAAATATCTTTAAAATATGGTGGTAGAAAACAACCTTGTAAAAAAAAAACGTTGTATTGTCACAATACTTGAAAACCGCTTTCTTAAACTAGACACGTTGCTTCTAAATACTTTCTTAATAATGTTCTTTGGCACCTGTGTCCAGACTTAGCGTCTGGAGAAACAGAACTCTCTTCCTCGGCTAGGCAACAAGATGAGGCTTCCTTGAAGTCTGGTGCTTAGCACTGCCTTTTGGAAAAGCACAAAAATTTTCATAGACGAAGAAAAAAACACACACACAACCTGCGTTTTTCAGACCCTGATGACTGAAGGTAATGAAGATCCCAGAGTTACATGTTTACGTTTTTCACGTGGTGACTTTTTACCGGCCCCGGCTAAAAAAGCCGAGTTCCCAGCTGGCTGTCTCCGTCGGGGAGCTGGCTGGTGTGGCTGTTGGGGGCCCTGCTTTGCCAGGGGCTGTCCTTCTACCGACGGGAGGCCAGTGTGCCGGCCAGCGCGGGCCGGGCGCTCTGGCTGGGTGACGGGCGTGCTACTTACTGCTGGTGCCACGGGCGCGTGGTGCGGGGTCCACGGCCGGCCACCCTGGCCCGCAGCGGGGACAGCGGAGAGGGCCCTCCATTCACATGACGCAGGGCTTGATATCCTGGCAGACGCTCTGGTGGTGGTGGTGGTGGTAGTAGGGTCCACTCGCAGACGGATGGAAAGAAGAAATGCCATTAAAGTTGAGGACAAAATCCTTTCTGTCACACACTGGGGTCGAGTGATGCTGGTATCGAGGCAGTCCCACTGAAAGAAGGAAGAAAAGAAAAACTTCAGAAACAGCCATCGGGCCGAGGACGGGCATCACCCCTCGGGTCCTAGTGTAACTCAGGCCTCGCTGTGCCCGGGGAGGGAAGGGAGGAGCCGTCGCGCTTCTGCCTGGTGCTGCACACCTGCCAGGGCAAGCCCACCTCTGGAGGCGGCTCCAGGTGCAGCCTGGGTCCCTCCCGGGAGGGGCCGCGGTCGCTGCTTGGATCCGACGCGCCGGCCCGCAGGCCCCGGGGAGGCGCCCAGCAGAGGCCAGGCCCGGCCGGAGGCAGCGCCGTCTGCGCACCGCGGCTCCCGCGCCTGCGCCCGCCTCCCCACGCCGCCAGGCCGGTCGCAGGGGCTGCGCACTGCGCGGGGGATACCCGTCGTGCCAGAAGGCGGTGACGGAAAGCAGTCCCTCCGCAGGGAAGTGCGGGCGGCCCGAGGTCCCCGAGGTCGGGGCTCCAGTCGAGGAGCCGGGGCTGCAGGGGGCCCTGATGCCCTCCGTGGTGCCCTGGGCATAGCGGTGCTCACCCCGAGGTGCCCGAGGTCGGGGCTCCCTCGAAGAGCCGGGGTTTGCAGGGGCCCTGATGCCCTCCATGGGGCCCTGGACGCAGCGGTGCGCATCCCAAGGTCCCCGAGGTCGGGGCTCCAGTCGAGGAGCCGGGTTTGCAGGAGCCCTGATGCCCTCCGTGGTCGAGGAGCCGGGGCTGCAGGGGGCCCTGATGCCCTCCGTGGCGCCCTGGGTGCAGCGGTGCGCACCCCGAGGCGTCGGGCCGCGGGGACCCCGGGCGGGGCGGGCCGGCAGGGCGCAGGAAGGCTGCCCGTCGCCTGCTCGGCCGCTCCCCGCCGGCCCCCAGCCGGACCCCCCGCCGCCCACTTTTGCTTTTGCTTTCCCGGCGCCTCAGGCCGCGCAGTCCCAACGCAGGTCGGCCCCTGCCCCGCGTGGCTCCCGGGCCCCCGCCCTGGGCCGGCCGGCGCGTCTCGGAGCGGGAGCGCGGGGACACCGGGCAGGCGGCAGCAGGGGCACCGCGGGGCTCTCCGAGGCAGCAGCGGGTCACGCGCCCCGGGTTGCTCCAGGCCCCGCTCTCGGCCGCCCGGGCCCATCCCGCCGCAGCACGGCCCGCGCCAGCTCCGCGGCCCAGAGCTGGACCCCGCAGGGCCCCCGAGGCCGCCGCCAGCTGTTAGGGGACCAGGGGGACAAAGGCCCTCGGGCCTGAGCCAGGGGCGCGGGGCCTCCCCGGGCACGGGGCTTGGCCGCCCTTCGGGAGCGGGACGCGGCAGCCCGCGAGGCTGTGCGGGGAGGGAGGCGGCTCCTGCAGCCCCCGCCGGCCTCGGGCCTGCTCGGCCTGCGCGCTCCTCCCGGGGCCTGCGCGCTCCTCCCGGGGCCTGCGCGCTCCTCGCGGGGCCAGACGCGCTCCCGGCCGCGGACCCCAGGGCGGCGCGCTCCTCCACGCCCGCGGGCGCCCGCACCCAGCCTGCTCCAGCTCAGCCCCCACCTCTCACTCGCCGGGGATGCTGACCGGGACCGGGGAAGGAGGGGCAGAGCCGCCCGGTGGTGCTCGGCGTCAGTCAAGGCCTCCCCGGCGTCCCCAGGCTCTGCCCAAAAGCGCTCCAATTAAGGCCTCTCTGGCGTCCCCAGGCTCTGCCCAAAGGTGCCCCAGTCAAGGCCTCTCTGTGTCCCCAGGCTCTGCCCAAAGGTACCCCAATTAAGGCCTCTCCGTATCCCCAGGCTCTGCCCAAAGGCACCCCAATTAAGGCCTCTCTGGTGTCCCCAGGCTCGGCCTAAAGGTGCCCCAGTCAAGGCCTCTCTGCGTCCCCAGGCTCTGCCCAAAGGTGCCCAGGTCAAGGCCGCCCTGGCGTCCCCAGACTCTGCTCAAAGGCCCCGGGAAGGCCGCTGCAGGAGCTGGGCCTGCTGGGCTCCGCTGTTTTGGTTCTCCCAAGCGTCCCGTTTCCGGATTCCCGCATTTCAGGGACTTGTGGGTGCACCCGGGTGTGTTGGGTGGCGCGAGGGAGGCCTCAAAGAAGAACCACAAGTCTCTTTCCCGCGAGCTCTTTTGTTTTTAATCTTTAGGGTATGGTTTCAGGGCAGCTTCAAAACCTCAGAGTCTGGGTTCAAACTGCGTGGAGCACGCCCGGAGAGGGGGAACGGGGAATGGGGAACACCCGGAGGGCCGCGGGCAGGGCGGGGGAGAGGGGATCTGGGCGGCAGAGTGGGGGGAGTGGGCACCGCCTGGGCTGAGCGGTGATTGACAGCCAGTCCCAGGGGATTAAAAAAAATGAGAGGGAAAGGTCATCTGTATTGGTTACTTGTTGAAATTCCCATAAAAATTGAACAAGACTCTGCTCTCAGTGGGTTAAGTCAGGCTAAAATCCTCTCCGGTGTGGTCCTGCCGAGACTGTCTTTGTTTAGTTAACCTCTGAGACCCGCATTTAAAAGGCCTATTTGGGAAATTTCACCGTCCAGGGAACCAACATCTTTTGCCCATTTCTGGGCTTCCCGCCTCCCCTGAAGCTCTTGATCGCACGCTGATTCCCGAACCTCTCACGTTCGGCATCATCCCGTGAGCCTTTTGCAACTGAGGCAGGAGGTGAGCGTGAGCTAGAACGGCACCATCTGAGAGGCAGGTTAGCCTGATTTTAACGCGCAGCCTGTGGGTGCTTCCCAGAGAGGTTCCCTACGTCCGAGGGAGTTGATCTCCACCGTCGGAAAAACCTGGCTAAATATTCAAATTCCCTCCTCCACCCCGCCTGTCCCCTCCCACCTTTCATCGCCTTTGGCAAGTCAATAAATTCTCACAATCTCCGACCAACACGGTTTACACCAGCAACGCCAGTGAGGCCCAAGAGGCCAGCACTTCTCAGGGGAGCCCCAAGGTGGGCCTCAGATCCTCGTGGCCTAGTTCGCACTGCACTGCTGCCATCAAGGCAGGTCTGCGGAGTTGGGAGGCCAGGGGCTCCCCAGAAGGCTGGTGCCCCTCTCCAGTGCTAACACCTCCCTCCTGTGCAAGAACCTGGGTCCCCCCGCCCCGTCCCCGCCCCGCGCAATCTGCTTTCTGCTCTGCTTCTCCCTCATTTCCCCTCCTGGCGACTGTTGCCCAGTTGCAACCGTTCTGCACCCGCAGTCTCGCCGTGCAGGACGCGTCCCTTCGGGGACGCTTGCTTTGGGAGGAAAGCACAGCAAAAGCAACTAAGCGGACACACACAGGCGCGCAATGGGAAGCAGACGGCCCGCTCCCCCCCTCCACACCCCGCTCCAGGCCACATGCCTGCGCCCCAAGCTGGCCGCGGCGCGCGGGGCCCTCCGGGGAGCGCACCCGGGAGCGCAGGAGCGCGGGCCACTGGCGCGCGTCCCGCCGGTGCGCGCCCCCAGCCCCAGCCGCGGGCGCAGGGCCGCGCGTGCGTTACCTGGCAGGTCGTCGCGGGCGTTCTGGTGCAGGTAGCTCTGCTCCAGCGAGTAGGACGACACGCTCGCGTGCAGGCCGGCGGGGGCCGCGGGGCTGGCGCCGGGCGGCAGCGCGGGCGGCTGCTTGAGGTACGGCGAGGCGCCGGGCGAGCTCCAGTGCGCCGCGGGGCTGGTGTAGGGAGAGGGGCACTCGATGGCGCTCGCCACGGCCGGGGACGAGGGCACCGGGCTGCTGCTGCTGTCCGCGCCGTAGTCCCCGCCGCCGCCGCCGCCGCCGCCGCCCCCGCCGGGCCCCGCGGGCACCGGGCAGCTGGCCATGTAGGTGGAGCCCGGGCTGGGCGACATGTGCGGGACGTGGTGGTGGTGGTGGTGGTGCGGGTGCGCGTGCGGGTGCGCGTGCGGGTGCGCGTGGCCCGGGGCGCCGGCGCCGGCGTCGTAGCCCGCGGGCATCATGTCGAGGCCGCCGTAGCCGCCCTGCGCCGGGCACCCGAGCGGCGCCGCCGGGGGCGCCTGGAAGTCGAAGCCCTGCGGCAGCAGCGACGCCCCGAAGCCCAGGCCGCCGACCACGCGGTGGTACACGGGCTTGAGCGCCTGGCATTTCCGCCTGAAGCCGCGCGGCCGGCGGCGGAACGAGCCCTCCTCGAACATGAACTCGCTGGCCGGGTCGATGGTCCAGTAGTGGCCCTTGCCGGGCCGCCCGAGCCCCTTGGGCAGCTTGATGAAGCACTCGTTGAGCGAGAGGTTGTGGCGCACCGAGTTCTTCCAGCCCTGGTAGGCGCCGCGGAAGAAGGGGAAGCGCGCCTGCAGGAACTGGTAGATCTCGCTGAGCGTCAGGCGCTTGCTGGGCGAGCTCTGGATGGCCATGACGATGAGCGCGATGTACGAGTAGGGCGGCTTCTCGGGCCGCCGCAGCCCCGAGCTCGCCTTCCGGGCGCCGCCGCCCGCGCCGCCCGCGCCCCCCGCGCCCCCCGCGCCCTTGCAGGAGGCGCCGGCCGCGCTGGCGGCGGCGGCGGCGGCGGCGGCGGGCGCGCAGGAGGCGGAGGACGCGGGCGGCGGGGCGGCCTCCAGGGCGGCGGCGGGCGGGCTCCGCAGGGCGGCCTGGAGCGCGCCGGGGCCCGGGCTGCACGCGCGGCGGAGCGGGGCTGGCGGCGGCGCGCCCTCGGAGCTCATCTGGGGGCGGCGCGCGAGGCCGGGCGCGCGGAAGCCGGGGCTGCGCGGCCTCGCTCGGCGCCGCTGGGGCTCCGCTGCGGCTCCCGGGGGCGGCGGGCCGGGGGCAGCGCCCCGAGCATCCCTCCCGCGCGCCGCGGGCCGCGGAGCCGCGGAGCCGGGGCGGCCGGGCGGCGAGCGGGGGCCGCGGCGGGGACGAGCCCGACGTCTCCCTGCAGGAGCGCTCCTCGCTCTGTCTCTCGGACTTCCTCCCTCCCTCCCTCCCTCCCTCCGCTCCCTCCCTCCACCCCCACCGCGCCCTGCCCCCTCCGCGCCGCGCGCCGCCCCGGGGAGGGCGCGGGGCCGCGGCGCTCCTCCCCCCTCCGGGCCGCCGGCGGGCTCCGGCTCTTATCTCGCCCGCGCGCGCGCCCCCCCTCTCCAGGGGCCCCGGGCCTCCCGGCTCCGCCCGGGGCCACGTTCCCGCTCGCTTCCCCACCCGCTGCGGACGCGGGAGCGCAGCCGGCCCGCGCCTGCCCGGCACGACCCGCATCCCCGGCGGGACCCACCCGGGCGGGCGGCGGCCCCCCGCGCGCGCCCCTCCCCGGGGACCCTGCGCCCCGCTCCTCCCTGCGCGCCCGGGGCCCACGGGGCTGGGCCGCCCGGCCTGCTCTGCTGCCCCCGCCCCCCGTGCCCGCACTGACACCGCCCGTCACCTCCACTTAGACAGGACGGCCCTGCGCGCCCGGGGCCCCGCGCCCAAAGGTAAAGTGCAACCGCCTCTCCTTCCGACAGGGCCCGGGAGCTCCGCGGCGCGCCCCGCGCGGCCCAGCCGAGCCGCAGCCCGACAGGGGCGCACCCGGGGACACACCCGGGCGGGGGGCAGGGGAGGGGAGGCAGACAGAGAAACCCAGCCGAGGTTTAGAGACCCTGGAAACGCAGTCGAATGGGAAGGATTCGCGTTCGCGTCGGTTTCCACTTCCCTCCCGTTTCCACTTGATGTTTTGTAAGGAAAGGACAAGGGAAAAAAATGCAGGAAGGGGAGCTGCCAGGGCTGAAGGAGAGCGGGAGGACTGAGGTAGCGGTCGGTGTTGGTGTTCAGTCCCCAAGGGGTGGGTGTGTAACTGTCCCCAGGCTTAGGTCCCCCTGCCCCCGCTCGGGTGTGGTCCCGCTGTGCGGATCTACCTTAGGCAGGAGAACACTCCACCCGGTGCTGCTGATTCCTCCCCGAGTAAGAGAGGATGTGCCCTCCGGAGGAATCACTTCCAATGAGACCCGACAGTTAGTTATTGGATTACACGTGCAAGGAAATGTACTCTGACCGGGGACAGGGGCTGGAAGAGGGAGGAGGAGGGCCTGAGGCCTGGGAGCGGGCCGGGCCACACAGGGGCTGGTGCAGGAGGCCTACAGGGGACGCGAAGGGAGGCTGGGCTGCGCACACCTCTGCGTCTACTCTGACGGGACTAAGGTGCAACTGTGTGGGCTGGGGAGCCTGGGGGAGCAGTGGGAGGGGGGGAGCAAGAGGATCTGAGGTCCGTAGGGGATCCAGAGAAAGGCCAGAGAAAGAAGAGCCTTGCAACAGAACCAAGGCAGGGTTTGGGGGCGATGGCACTAGCTCTCTGTGCCCCTGGAGGTATCACACGGAGTATCTGCTCCCGGCTGAGTGTGCTGGGGAGGCTGTGGAAGCCCAGGGAGAGGGAGGAGTGGGAAGGGGGAGGCTGGGGGCTGGGCTGGGGCTGGCCCCAGACAGTGACCTGAAGTTGAGTGGAAGCAGGCTTTTTCCATCAAACCCTGCCTGGATACCACACACAGAGACCGAGTGTCAGTTTACTGCCCTGAGCCGGGCTCCTTTTCCCTAAGCTCCACAGTAATTAGACAAAGAAAACCTAAATTAGCTGAACAGGCGTCGACAGCTTCCTCCAGAGCACCCCTGGTACCTACATGGGAATGTGTCCGAAAATGGCTTGATTGTAGCCCAGAGTCAGCTAAGAAAACATGGCCAAAATGAACTCAGTTTACCGCTCATTTCCAATAGAAAAAAGAAACAAGTCAGTCTTTTCCGGATGGGATGTTTTGATTGAGTTGGGGTAGGGGCGTTTGCAGTTGCTTCTAACTTCTAACAATTTCTTTCTGAGTGACTTGGGGATGGGTCCCCATTTAGTTCAGGGTGTTTTTTTTTTCCTCTTACCCCCTTTGGTCATTTTACATGGGATGATTTAAATGTAAATAAGTAAATATAGGAGTATATAGAGTGGGCTCCCTAAAATCAGTGCTTGGGTTGTCTGAAAAAAATAAGTAAATCCAATAGAAGCTGCAGTGAGGAGGACAGATAGTAACTAAAAGGAGCCCCACCAACAGAGCCGTGTGTGTGTGTGTGTGTGTGTGTGTGTGTCTGTTTAGTGGGAAGAAAATTGGCCCAGGTGGAAGCATACGGAAAAGGAAAGCAGTCGTCTCATTTGTAGGTGAGGGTTGGTGGACAGAAGATTTTTGGAAAATGCGGCAAGCAAGTAAATATCCTTGTCACTGAAGTGTCCTGATGGTCCACACGTAGGAGTTCTATGTACATCGAATCCCAGGCCTCAAAAGTTTTTTTTAGGACCCAGAGACTGAAGACTAAAAAGCACCAACCCTAAAATGCAAGGAAGGTTAGAATACCGGAGATTTTTAACGGCTCCCTTCCCTATCCAACCCAAGTGACAGCTGTATCCATTTCACCTACACTCTTCAAACGTGTGAGAAATCCCACCTGTGGTCTGCTGGGGGTCGCAGGAGGCTAGACATCCCGAGAAGGCAGTAGGCGTTGGGTCTTAGCTCCAGCCAGCAGCAGTTCTGTGGCCCTGAAGCCTGTTTCTCTCTGCAGGGGTCTAAACACTACCGTGCACTCCACAAAAATATGGAGGTGAAATGACAGTTATCTGGGCAGGAAGAGGCCCCCCATGTCAGGTTCTTTCTTGGAGACCCATTCTTGCCTGTTGGAAGTCCCCCTGACACAGACCCCCTAGGTCTAGAAATACTAAACCTCTGCATTTGTTCCTTACAGACTTCAGAGCTACAAGACTTTCCGCTCCTATCATGTCACCACCACGTGCTCTGAAAACAGTTCTCTCCCCTGAGCCAGAAGGAAGCCGGCTCGGGAGGACGAGAGGGCTGGCAAGTCACACCTGGGGAGGTGACAAAGCTGGCGGCCCTGGGGGGCCTGGGATGCCACACCAGGGACGCTGCCCCTCCCCGTGACTCTGTGTCAGTTGTGATCTGTCCAGGTCTTCCGGGCACGGGTCTTCTGCGGTAACAGACTGTGTCCAGTGCTTCGCCCCTGCCCCCCCAAATATCGAAATTTCTGTTTAGGAGACAGTTTAAAAGGAAAGTTGTCTCGGAAACAGTCTTGCTTAGGACCGGTCCCTCTCTCCGAGGTCCTTTCTTAGGATGGGGAGCCCTTCCCCGACTGGCTGTCATTGCTTTCTAAACGACAAAAAAACCCTGATTTGTTTTTTCTTTCACTGGAAGGCAAGGTGTGGTTCGTTAAAATGAAGGTAGACGCGCGCAGGCTGCTCCTTGCTTGGCCAGAAGCGCACAGCGTCGGGGGCAACCGGCCCCCCCACCCCCGCTCCGGCACAGCGGAATGTAAACTTCGGGAAGATTCGGTTTCTCCGATTTTGTTTTGTAATCGGCGTTTTATTCTAGGAAATCTCTTCGTTATTGCGGTCGAAGTTTGATGTTCTTAGCATACTTCTCTGCTTCGCGGGTTCGACATGGACAGGCGCAGAGTAAACCAGGCGCAGAGGAACCCGGTCCCCGCGCATCCCTCCCGCCCCGAGCATCCCTCCCGCCCCCCCTCGGGAGCTGACCGCCGCCGGCCCCCCCTGCCCTGGCTGCAAAACCCGCGCGTGTCGAGGACTCTCGGCTCCCGTGAGGCCTTCCTAGGAGGGGAGCGTCGGCGTGTCTGGGGACCAAGGGCGGCCTGGAGCCTGCGCGCCCGGAGGCCCCTCAAACCACTTCAACTTCTGATAGAAAATCCGCCCGGCAGGGGGGAGGCCGGGAGAGAGGCCAGGGGGGATATCACATCCTTGCCCCTGTCTGCTTTTCCTCTTCTGCCCAGAAATCCCCCGACCTGCGGGTCTGAACACCAGCCCCCGACTCCAAGCGTGTATTTGGATAGATTTTTTTGCTCCCCACACACACACACACACGCCTGTCCCGGGCAGGGCTCTCTTCGCAGCCACCCTCCCGCGGAGGCTCCCCCTGGCCGGGGCCTGGCGCTGGGTATGACTGGGTGCCTCGCTAGGCCTGCCCGGAGGTGCTTGGAGCAAGGAAGAAGGGATCCAGTCCTGCAGAGCCCCGCGTAGAGACTGCGCCTCCACCTACTTCTGCACGTCGTCGCCGACCTCCTCGCCCTGGTGCCCTGCGGGCGGGAGATGCGACTTTGGGATGCTCCCGGGAGCAAGGCCGTGTGCCCGCAGGCCCTGCCCCGGTGCGGGCCTAGAGGGCCCAGGCAGGCCACCGACCTCTTGCATCCACAGCCTGCCGCCTTTATGGGTGGGACTTGCAAGAGGGGCTCCGTGCCGCGGATGGCAATGCTCCTAAAAGGCAGCCCTGATGCCTGCCAGGAGGAGAGAAAGGGGTAGTGCTGGAAAAGACCGCGAGTGCGTTCCCCAAGGGGCAGGAATGGGTGGGCTCCTGGCAGCGCAGTAAATGGGAAAAGACTGTACCCCACATTCCCACCCTTGGGAGAAAAGAGGTGGAAATAAACGTGGGTGCTGGTGGCCCTCTGCGCATTGATTTGGCACCCACTCCTGCTGCTGGGAGGGAAGCCCCCCTCCCTCCCATGAGATAGAAACCGGTGGAACCAGGGCAGGAGCTCGGCCTCTTCCCCTGCACCCACCCTGGTTGCCTGGGAGGCCTCGCCCACTGCTTCTGCCCATCTACCCAGGCCCTGGAGGAGGGGGGCGGGCTGGAGCTGTGGGCCCACCAGGGCGACACCCTTGGGCTGGGAGGGCTTAGCTCAGGCCTAGCAGAGGAGGGTGCGCCCCAGGCTGGCGGGCTGCACCGGCCAGACGCACCCCGAACGCCCCCCGACGGAGGAACGACTGGGATGGGCCCTCTTGGGTCCATGGGCGGGGGCGCCCTGGAGCTCCCAACCCAGACGGGGTCGGCTTCATCTCCTTTCCGCTTACCCTCCCTTACCCCCAAATAAGTAACCCGGAGGGCAGCGAGCCCCGCGGGGCGCCGGGCCTTGCCCGAGGAGCCGGGAGGGATGGACTTCCTGGAGCATCAAAACTCCCCTCCTGTCCTCCCTGCTGGGCTCAGGATATGGGGCGCTTGCTTCTCTTCAGAAAAGGAAACGTAGCTCTTCCAAAAATATAAATCAGCGCTGACGTCCAAATATTTCTTTTGTCCTCCAGCATCCTCTGTGAGGATAAATAAAACGTGCTCGGCGCCCGGAGCCCGACTGGGGACCTCGGGCGCCCAGACGCCGCCTTGGAGGAGCTACTTTTCGGGAGCCCTCCCTCTCAGCCTCTCATCCGTCCCCCAGCACCCCCCACCCCTCCTCCAGGCCTGCGGGCGGTCTGTGCTCTGGGAGGCGACGGGACCCTGGGTCGGGAGGGGGGCAGCTCTGGGCCACGGAGGGCGAAGGGCCCCCGAGGCTGTCGTGAGGGGACAGCCAGTGGTTGTCGGTGCCGGGACAGGGGAGGGGACCCTGCAAGCAGGGCAGGCCTCGGCTCTCCGGGCTCTGGGGGCCAGCGGAGGCCGCCCGCGGTCCTCCAAAGAGGCCCAGAAGCCGCCTCTGCAAGCTGGCCTTCCCAAGGAGCTAGCCGCCAGGTTCCCCACGGGAGTCCCCAACCCCAGGACGCCTCCTCTTAGAGGGGACCCCAGAGGAGCCGTGTATGGGGCCTCCACGACCCTGCATGGGGTATCTCGGGAGACTGCTGCCCAGGACAAAGAATGGGGCTTTTCAGCGTCAGAGGCTGTGGCCTGTCCTTGGCCTGGTCCAAGTGTTGACCTCCTGAGACCCTCGGGATGGCTTGGGCCGCGTCCTCTGCCCGGCGCCTCCGTCCGCCCTGCAGTTTGGGAGACGGACTGATGGATTCTCGCCGGGGCCTGGAGAAGGCTGGAGCAGCAGGAGGGCCGCTGGTGCCTCTGCGCCCCTGCTTCCCCTCCTGCTCCCCTACCCCCGGGAGGGGGAGCCCACCAGCCTTTCTCCTGCCAGCCCTCCCGCCCCCCAGTGAATCCCCCCCGCGGCCTCCAAGCCTAAAGTGCTTCCGTGGCCGGGGTCCAGGCAAGAAGCAAGCCCCACCTGCCCGGCGCTGACCTGCGCGCCTTCCCCGCTGCCCTTCCCCTGCGCGAGCTCCCTCCCGGCCCCGCTTCCTCGGGCTGCGCGGTGGGGGCCCCGCCCGGCCACCCCTCGCCTCTCCAGGGGGGTCTTTATTGATGAGCTGCCTCCAAGCGCCCCGCCCAGGGCGTCCCAGAAGGGTTTAGACAATCCATCACCCAGCACTTCAGGAATGCTTCCTCCCTTTCAAACACCATCCTCGCACACCAGGCGGGCCGGGCGGGAGGGGCGCGCCCCGGAGAAGAAAGCAGCCGGACAGGCCGCGTCAGGCCATCCCGCAGCCTCTCGGAATCAGGGACTCGCGCCAAAAACCTCTGCGGATGCTGAGCGCGGCCCGCGTGGCCCCGTCCTCCGCCCTGCGCTCGGCCTCCCTGCAGGACCCCCGCCCCGGCCTGCCCGCCGGCTGGTGCGTGCGGGGGAGCCAGCGGCCTCGCCCGGGGCGGCGGGACCTGCTGTCGGGGGCTCCGGGAAGGCCGCGCACGCAGGCGGGGAACCCCGACCTCGCCCGCCGGGCTCCCGGGGCCCGCGCCCGAGAGGCCCGACTCCCTCCCGCTTCCGCTGGGTGGCGCCCGGCTCTCGGGAATCGCAGGCCGCCCGCAGCCCCGCCCGCCCCCGCTCCACCTGTCGGGGTTCCTGACGCCGCCGCCGGCCCGCACCGCAGCCCTGCAGCCCGCAGCTCAGCAGCCCCGCAGCCCTGCAGCACCGCAGCCCGGCACCCCGCAACCCCGCAGCCCTGCACCCTGCAGCTCAGCAGCCCTGCAGCCCCGCAGCCCTGCACCCCGCAACCCCACAGCCCTGCTCCCTGCAGCCCTGCAGCTCAGCAGCCCCGCAGCCCTGCACCCTGCAACTCAGCAGCTCAGCAGCCCTGCAGCCCCGCAACCCTGCACCCTGCAGCCCCGCAGCCCTGAAGCTCCACAGCCCCGCTAACCCCACAGCCCTGCACCCTGCAGCTCAGCAGCTCTGCAGCTCAGCAGCCCTGCAGCCCGCAACCCCGCAGCCCTGCTCTCTGCAGCCCCGCAGCTCAGCAGCCCCGCAGCCCTGCACCCTGCAACTCAGCAGCTCTGCAGCTCAGCAGCCCCGCAGCCCCGCAACCCCGCAGTCCTGCAGCTCCACAGCACCGCTAACCCCGCAGCCCCGCAGCCCTGCACCTCACAGCCCTGCAGCTCCGCTAACCCCGCAGTCCCACATCTCAGCATCCCAGCAGCCCCACAGCCCTGAGGTCCCGCAGCTCAGCAGCTCCACAGCCCCGCAGCTCAGCAGCCCCGCAGCCCCGCAGCTCAGCAGCCCCATAGCTCAGCATCTCAGCAGCCCTGCAGCCCTGCAGCTCAGCAGCTCAGCAGCCCCGCAGCCCTGCAGCTCAACAGCCCCACAGCTCAGCAGCCCTGCAGCCCCGCAACCCGGCAGCCCTGCAGCTCCGCAGCCCCGCTAACCTCGCAGCCCCGCAGCCCTGCACCCCGCAGTCCCGCATCTCAGCAGCCCAGCAGCCCCACAGCCCTGAGGTCCCGCAGCTACGCTGCCTGGCAGCTAAGCAACCCCGCAGCCCTGCAGTCCCACAGCTAAGCAGCTCCATAGCTCAGCATCTCAGCAGCCCCGCAGCTCCGAGGCCCTGCAGCTCAGCAGCCCCGCGGCCCTGCAGCCCCGCAGCTCAACAGGCCCGAGGCCCCGCGGCCCCGCGGCCCACACCCCAGGTTCTTTCAGAAATTATCGCTTACCCGGTACTGGGCACTGGGTCGGCCACCTGAGGGGCACACTGTGCTGTTCCTATCCCCCACCCGTCAACACTTAAGAAAACAAGGTGCACACTGGGCGCTCGTCTATTGCAGTGCACGCTCTCCGTTGCAAACACGCTAACACCGCGCTGAAGAAATTCAGAACTCAGTTCAATTATTGTGATTTTTTGAAGCAAGGGACAGAGGGGGGGTCTTCATGGGTGAGTTCCCACGCGGCGCTCTTGGGAAGCCAGTTCTCAGGGGGGTGCAGCAAGGTGCCCGGAGAAGGCGCTCTCCTGGCCGCAGACAGGCTCCTAGACCTCTGGCTCGCCTGCTCCAGCGCCGCAGGACCACAACCTTTCGCTTTTGTTATTTCTCACTGCTTTTGACTGAAGGAAGCCAAGCCGCTTCCTAAATTTGTGCTGGTGAAAGTCTGCAAAATAAAGAGAACTTTGGAGGTCCGTTTAGGGAAGGCTGCATAGGAGGGGAAGGGGATGAGCAGGGCAGGGGTGGACTTGGGTTGAGAAGGCCAGAGGCACTAGATTGAGAACCTGAGACCAAGTCAACCACTGGCCTTCCTCTGCCCTATGGTATCAGAAAGAACAGGGTTTTTTTTTTTGTTGTTGTTTGTTTTTTTTTCTTTTAGGAAATATGGCATTCTGCAACTGCAACTGACTTGTATTTTAAAGACTCTAAAAATTAGATTTATTGAGACATAATTTCTATACAATAAAGCACATCCATTTATATGAAAAAAGTTGAGGTCTTCTTTTTCTCTTGAAAATTTCTCATGAAATTTTCTCATGAAAATTTTCATAGTACAGAGAAGTTATACAATAAGCCTTCTCTTCAATACCCCTCACCTGCATTTAACAATGATCAAGATTTTGACATCCTTGCTCCATTTTTATTTTCTCTTTCTATTTTCATCTCTTGCTGAAATATTATAGGGCAAATCCAGACATTGAGCTTTAAGAGTGCAACTATTACTCCCTAATACACCCACCAGCTCTAGCCCTCTCATACCTAAAATGACATTTTGGTGCAGACAAGCACACTTCCTTGGGGAGATTTGAAATAGGGCAGGAACATTGTCCTGGATGTGTATCTTACAAACAGAACCCTCCATCCTGCTACTCTGTCCACTCAAGTGACTTGCAGCCCTAAATATCTCGGCTTTCTCCTGGCTGCTGGAACTGCCAAGAAGTTGACAAACTCTCCCTCCTGCAGTCTCGCTGGGGCTGGGTGTGTGCTTTAGCAGTAAGCTGTGAAAAGGGGTGCAGCCATTCGTTCAGCGGCCAGAGTTAACCCTACACTGTCTCCATCCATGCACATCAGGTCACGCATGCAGTATTAAATTTATTGCAAAATCACACGTAGCCTTTAAATATATCTGTTCCTCTGTATGTGTGTGTATGTTTATCCATGTGGGCCATGTAGTAGTTTCTGAGTCATTTACTCAGACAGTGCCTAGTGAGGGAAGAGTTTTTCATACTGTTTGGAAGGGCCCGTGAGAAGGTTTTGGACTCTCCTGGAGGACAAAAGAGGTCCTGAGAGGTGGACCAGGTGGCATTGGTTTGCCTGTATCTCCAACCTCCAGTCCACACACTAAGACTTTGTACAAAGATTTCAGAAATATTTCCTATAGATTTTTTTTCTGTCCCCCCCCCCCCCAAGTAATACGTGTTAGCTTTGTTCTTAGCATTTCCCCTCACCCTCAGGGCAACCCTAAGCAGATGAATCGTGGTGTGGAGATCTTAGTAGCCTCAGATTTTGACAACTGCACAATTGCACCTGGTCCTGATGACCTTGAGTAAGTATTAGAGCTTCAATTCCTACTTTTTTTTTTGGTAAAATGGAAGTAATATTAAAAATTTAAAAACAATGTCTCTCCTTGCGATGATCATAAAGATGAAATGAAACTTGTAGAAGTACTAACATTGTGACCTATACACTTGTATCCTGTTCTTTCTTGTTGGCCCAATGCAGCAAAAGCACCTTTTGGTTTTAAGGTACTTCTGTAAGTTTTATGCGGACTCGGGACCTTTCCTTCCGCGGGCAATCTTTTCAATGCTTGTTTGGCTTTGTCCCTAATAAGGAAATGATGGTGGGCCCATCGCCTACAGGTTCAAGTCTGCAACCCTCTGCGGGCTGGGGGCTCGGGTCTGGGGCAGGCGCAGGCTGCGGGGGGCGCTGGGTGGCTCCGCAGGAAGGGAGAGTAATGCGGAGGTGGGGAGGTGGGGGGCCGGTTCCCAGAGGCTAGATCGCGCAGCTGCTGCGGGCATCCGGCTGGTTCGCAGCACCCGGGCCTGGACGCACGCCCTGCAGTGTGCGGGGCGGGGAGGGGGGGGTGTCAAGGCTGGTGGCCAAAGCCCAAAAAGCCCGGCTCGGTGACCAGGCGCGGGGTGCGTGCGCGGTCCAGGCCCCGCGGGGTAGGGGCCCGAGCCTGGGGCCCAGCGCCCGCCTGACCCCGTTAGGCCAGCGGATGGTTGACTCACCGGGGGGTCGGGCCACCGACAGCTGATTTGCACTGGAAACCTGCGCGATCCCATATGGAAAAGCAGGAACGTGCGGAGGAGACACTTGCCTGCGCGCTGCTGCTTGAGCTGCAAAGGCGCCGGGGACCTGGGCCGCCGCAGAGCAGCCCCCGCCGCCTGCTTGCTTTGGGTGGAGATTCCCTGGGCCTGTGCAACAGGCTTGCGGGAGGCGGGGAGGCGGCCAGGGGGTCCCCAGCTCTCCCTTGGCCCCAGGTGGCAGGGCCAGGGCGCCGCACCCCGACTCCGCCCCGCGGGGCTCCCGAAGCTCCGACTCGGGAAATGCGCCCTGCCCCTGGAGACACCGGGTCCGAGACGCTTTCCGCGCGTGGAGTGTTCTGCCGTGGATCTCCTGGCCCGGGCGCCCCGCGCGCTGGTTGCCTGGCCCTGAGCAAGGCGCTTCCCTGTTCCCGACGTCAGTGCTGTCATGCCTGTGGTTGGGATCCTGACCCTAGCGGGCCGACGGCCTCGCAGCGCGGGGTGAAGGATGCAGGCTGCGCCCGCCCTGGCCCAGGCCCTCGGACGCGGTCCCCCGGTGGCTCAGCGCGGCCGGACCGCTCCGGGTGCAGGGCCTGCGGGGCGGGGCGGGGGTCCGGGGTGGCTCGGGGGCGCGGGGCGCGGGGATGCGGGGGGAGCCCACACCGCTTTCCAGGTGGCTGCGACCCCGGGGAGGGGGGAGCTCCGCGGAGGGGTGGCTTGGGGACGCGGGGCAGGGATGGGGGGAGCGCACAGAGCGGAGGGGTGCCTCGGGGGTGCGGGCACGGCTTTCCAGGGGGCTGCGACGGGGGTGGGGGGTCCGTGGCGCGGGGCAGGGATGCGGGGCGCAGGGATGCGGGGGGAGCGCACAGAGCGGTTCCAGGGGGGAAGGGGGCTCCGTGGCGGGGTGGCTCCTGGACGCGGGGCAGGGATGAAGGGCGCAGGGATGCGGGGGAAGTGCACAGAGCGGTTCCAGGTGGCTGCGACCCCGGGGGGTGGGGGAGGGTAGGGTCCGGGGTGGCTCACGGGCGCGTGGACGCGGGGGGAGCGCGCACAGCTTTCCAGGTGGCTGCGACCCCGGGGGGAGGGGTCCGCGGCGGGGTGGCTGGTGGGGGGGCGCCGGGCAGGGATGCGGGGCGCAGGGATGCGGGGGAGCGCACAGAGCGGTTCCAGGGGCTGCGACCCCGGGGTGGAGGGGGGCGTCCGCGGCGGGGTGACACGGACTTGGGGAGCGCGCACGGCCGCAGCCACGACCCGTGTCCAAATGGCGCTGGGAAGGGGCAGGCGACCCCCGGCCTAGCGGGGCTGTGGGCTCCGGTGGGCGCGGAGCCTCCCGCGGGGCGGGCGCGGGGGCGGCAGGTGCGCAGCCTCCAAGGAGAGAAAAGCGCAAGGGCAGGGCGGGAGCGAGGCGGAGGCGGAGGCTTGAGGGGCCCCCGCGCTCGCAGGCTTCGGGCGGGAGCCGGGCCGGGACCTCCGCAGCCCCCGGCAGGTGAGGCTAGGCCGCGCCCCGCTGTGCGTCCTCCCCGAGTAGAAACCCCGAAGCCCTTTAACAGCCAGTTAAACAAATCGTTCACAGAAGCCCTTACTCTTTAAACGACCTGCTGCAAAATAGGTTTCCTTTCCTCTGGTTCTTTCCCTTCCTTCCTTGCATTACTGGTTTGGGCAGCCAATGTTGCGCCTCCCGGTTGGTGGCCAGAGTGTCCTTGTATGTGATTTTGCTGTCTAATCGCCAGGATCCACAGGACTTTCCCTATCAGCATGGATCTAGGGTAGAGTCAGAATTTTATCTCCCCAATCGGAGGGATAATATATTTTTGGAAAAAGCGACTGTGCCTTTTGTTTGGCTCTTGCTGGCTGTGGGCTAGGCCCCGCAGTCACTAGTGGGGTGTCCCTGCTCAGAAAGCCTAATGAGAGACGCAGCTGTGACTAGCTCTTGGCTTTGAAAAAAGACTGGCCTACTTGGCGAGTCAGATATCACCTATTTACGTGTCAAGCCTCTGGAGTTAAAATGTTCAGAATTTGGAAAACTGTGGGTTTTCATTTGTCAACTTTTCATTCAACGCAAAAGGGGGCTCAGTTTTTTTTTTTTTTTCTTTCTCCATCGAAAGGAAAAGCTGTTTGAAGACAGGAAAATTTTAAACTAAACCTCCAGGGCCCATGTCACGGAACAAAATGGGTGTGGAAAGTAAAACGGGCCAACAGGCCAGACAGGGTTTTGGGAGGGAGCCTGGGAGAGGCAGGACGATTAGGCCTTTTGGACAGTGATGCCCCGCTGAGTAGGGTGACGCTGCGTTTGCTGACCTGTGCTGGTGCAAAGTACAGGGGTAGGCAGTGACAGATTCTCTTAGGGGCGCTTTCCATCTGGGACAATAGGCTAAATATCCCCCGCCTGTGGTTGTTCTGTGTAGATGGAGGGTGTAGGCACGAGGCTGAGGCTGAGGGAATTGGCCCTGCTGAGCTCAGCAAAAATGGAATTTAAGGAACTTGTTTTGTGGATTCTATCCCTAAACACTTCCGCAGTTGGAGGGCTCTCAGAAAAGGGCTGAGCCTGAAGTCTTCTCCACTATAAATCAGTTACAAAAAATGTACTTGAATTGGTGCGCATTTTATGAGCTAGACTTAACAAAAGGGACAGAAACGTAGATGCATATAGCAGGTAAGTATGATGAGAATTTGTGTGTGTGGTTGTGATGTTTTTTTTTTTGGCTTTTCATTTTCTGACGTTATGGATTATGTGTAGATCCATAGTAATGTGAGAATAATACGTAATTTTGAGTTCTTGAATTCATTTTAATGTATTCCTTTTCCCTTTCTGACTAGGAAATTGTTTCAAGATCAAGGTTGATTGATATCTGGACTTTAGATATTTCTACAAAGTGAAGACCAGAGTTGGGTAGTAGAGGTATCACCCCTTAAAAATATTTTTCCTGGCCTATGTTACTTATTCATTTTCTTTATTTTTTATTTTCTTTTCTTATACAATGACTTAGTGCAATTTACTTTCATACCTGGACTTAGAAGTGGAATTTCAGTTGACAAGAGTGGAATAAATCATGTTACTCAAATAATGTGGGGAATTTCATTTGCATCATTATAGTTACCTTCATGGCATCTACTTCTTACTGCTTTAATACTACTTTAAGAAAAGGATTAAACTTTGAAAATGTAAATGATTTTAGAATATTCCAAGTTTCACTTTTAGTTTTTGTGCGATAACTTACATTGTATTTGCTTATGATTTACCTTGTCTTTTTTTAGAGAACTTGAACAATTTAGTGAAAGTCTATTAGCCTTCCCATTAATCCTCTAAAGAGAGAGGTAAACACATCTTTTCTCTTTGAAAGTATAAAAATGGAGTCTTTGGAAGATTAAAAGTAAACCCTAAGGACAATCCAGTTTGACACTTTCATTAATTACCGGGAGCCTCAAAAGAAAGCAGTGTGTCAGGGAATGGTACAAAAATGTACTGAAAGAATCCTTACTATATCTGGAGAACTTTCCAGATATATGTTTCTTGGGCAGCCCGGGTGGCTCAGCGGTTTAGCACCACCTTCAGCCCAGGGCGTGATCCTGGGTCCCTGGATGAGTCGTGCATTGGGCTCCCTGCATGGAGCCTGCTTCTCCCTCTGCCTGTGTCTCTGCCTCTCTCTCTCTGTGTCTCTCATGGATAAATAAATAAAATCTTAAAAAAAAAAAGATACATGTTTCTTTGGTTTGCCTGGCATCTTTTCCTTCCTTTTGTTGGTGACAACATCTCCGTATCCTTAAGTGTATCCTCCCACTCACTGTCATGCTGGTATAGTCACGCTGTTATGACACCCCCAGATGTGGGGTGGGCATGTGACCTAAGCCTGTCTATACCACACATCCTTTGGCCCTTGTGGTTGTCCAAGCACAGGCAACTCAACCTCGGTCACTTAGTATCCTCTGGGATTGCCCATAAAGATAAAAAGGAGGCTTACTCTTTTCTCTCCTGGATCAGGAATCCTAAGGATACATCCTTGGAGTTTTTTGTGACCATCTTGTCACTTCCCTGGCTCCTTGATGGGAAGCCTACTTACAAGAGAAGAGAACCAGAACCAGCCCCCGAAGGAAGCAAAGGAGATAGAGTATGGGCTAACAACACTGCTGGAAGCTGGGAGCTGCCCAGGCCCTGGGAGTCTCTTTTAATCAGCCAATTCCTCTCTTCCACAAACTTTTTCTTTCTTTCTTTTTTTAAAGATTTTATTTATTTATTCATGAGAGACAACAGAGCGAGAGGCAGAGACACAGGCAGAGGGAGAAGCAGGCTCCCTGTGGGGAGCCCGACATGGGACTTGATCTGAGCCAAAGGCAGATGCTCAACCACTGAGCCATCCAGGCGCCCCCACAAACTACTTTCAAGTGCTATTCTGTCCTGGGCACCGCACTAGATGCTGGGGAAACATTCAGGGGAAGACAAAGTCTTTGCTTTCAAAACTTAAGTTTGAGGGATGGATTGACAACTAAGTATACAAAAAACCCTTTCAGACAAAAGAAAATGGTATGAAGACAGACCATTACCAAGTTAGTACATAGATGAGAAACTTGCTGATGGTCATGTAAAAGAGGAAAATAGCCCTTCTAGGGTAAATAATCTTTACCCTTCTAGGTTCTGTGGCTGAGGCCACTCCCCTCCCTATGATAAAAGACAGACTGAGAGAAGAAAAAACAAACAAAAAACCAATGACATATATGCCTCTTGTATACATGGGAGAGACCTAGGAAAACTGAGCAGCTCCCTGAAATGGTCCCAGCCGCCACTTTAACTATCATCTAAAGCTAAAAGCAAAAAAAAAAAAAAAAAAAAAAAAAGATTTTGAGGGAGGTTGGAGCCAGTTGTGGGAGATCATCAGGGGAAGCACAGTAAACAAGGATAAGTTTGTCATGCAGATTTAAATAGGCACTTCCTCCAATGCTAAGAGTTTCTTGAGATTTAAGTCCTACTCTCCCCCATAGGAGAGGGGAGCACTTACAAATGGAGATTTCCCTTATAAATGCAAATGTCCCTTACAAAGGGTGACTTGTGCTCAGTTTTCAGAGCTTTTCCTGAATCTGTTACTTTTCTTTTTGTTTTTAAGATTTATTTATTTATTTATTTGAGATAAAGAGAGAGATGGGGTGGGGGGGAGGGCAGAGGGAGAGGGAGAGAGAAACTAAAGCAGACTCAGCTCTGAGCGTGGAGCCCTACTCAAGGCCTGAACTCACAACCCCAAGATCAGACCTGAGCTGAACCAAGAGTCAGACACTTTAATTAACTGTGCCACCCAGGCACCCTTGTGTCTGCTGTTTCTTAAAAATAATCAGGTCAACCTAATCCTTATGTTAAAGTGGCATATTTTGGGGTGGTTTATGCTTCTCTTCAGTAATGCATGATGATAATGTAACTGGGAGGTGCAATAGAGAAATGGGTGTTGGGGGTCACTCAGAAGAGCCCTCCCTAGGGTGAGATGGATCTGAGACTTGATAACTGAAAGCAGCCAGCTATAGGAAGATCTGGGTCAATTTAACAGAAGGCATAAAGTCCCCAAGGAATGATCTTGGGACATTTGAAGGATTTCAAGAGGACCAGGGTGCCTGAACTGACATTCTTGACTCTAGGTGCCAGATGTTCAGAATGAGAGAGACAGTGCTAATAGATAGTGATCAGGTTTGACACCTGGGCTCTTCTTTCTTAGGTATTCACCCCTGCAAACACCTACCATTCTGTTAGTGGCCATATGACATTGCCACAGACATTTTACAATACGGCATGATAACAGCCACGTGACTTTCTTCAGTTTTCCATGAGGCACTCCTGTTTTAGTGACATATGTTTATAGATATGCCAATTGTTCTCATTTTAACCACAGAGTCACATGAATCCTAAACTCAGTAGGCACTGAAGTCTGACGTCAGGATTAGTATAGGTACATGACAGAGTGGAAGAAATTCTTGTTGAGCTCAGCACTGTTCAAATGATGGCAGGTCATGCATGCAGGACTGGAACTGAGAATGCTGGAGGAAGACCTGTGTAGGGTCAAGGGGAGTTGGGCCCTGGTTAAGAGGATGAAGATGACACTCATGATAAAAAGATGACGGAGTGAGGAGCATTTGGCTTAAAAAAGCTGAAGAGGGATTTTACCTGTGGTCTTCAGGTGAAACTTTCATTGAAAATCAAAAGTGGGGTGTGCCCGGGAGGATCAAGAGTTTAGCATCTGCCTTCAGCTCAGGTCATGATCCCAGGGTCCTGGGATTGAGCCCTGCATCAGCCTCTCTGCTCAGTGGGGAGCCTGCTTCTCCCTCTCCCTCTGCTGCCACTTCCCCTGCTTGTGTGCCCTCTCTTGTCAAATAAATAAATGAAATGTTAAAAAAATAAGAAGATAAAAAGTGGTTGATTGAGTTTTTAATCTATAGTGAAAGGAAACCAAGAATGGTATCAATTAGGATGGTTTAGGCTGCAAGGAAGAGAAATCCTTACCGATACACTAATCGTATTATCTCATGTACCTGGGAGTCTCAGTGTAGGGCAGGTTTGGGAGCTGGTTGTGTTAGTAGCTCAATCATATCAACTCAATGATCTATTTTTCTACTCTGCCAGCCACAGAATCCGCTTCATCCTAACTTGTTTATGTTTTGGTTGGAAGATAGCATCAGCTGCTGCTGTATGTAGGCTTTGCTGTTTGCATTCAGAAGAATATGTATGTATATATATTCTTTATATAAAAAGAATTCTTTATATATATAAATATAAAGTCTATAACTATCTATCTATCTATCTATCTATCTATCTATCTATCTGTCTATCTATATATATATATAAAGTCTTCTCTTCCAACAATGAAATGAAAGTGCTCCTTTCTTCATCTTTTAGGGCCAGTGTAGAGCCTGTGTATCTCTCTGGATCAGGAACAGTGCCCAGCAGAATGTCATTCATGGGGCATGTAAGCCAGTCATAGGCAAATACCATGGGGTTGATTGGGGCTACTTAGGCTACCTCTCTGGAGACCTAAATTACATGGTCTCATGGGTCTCACATGTGTCAGGAGATTAAGAAATGAAATATGGATTCTTTATGAAAGAAGGAAGGGGAAATGCATATAGAATAGAAAGTATACCTTTAGGCTAAGTATAAGGAAGAGTAATCTAATATAGATGATTTTAAATATTAGGAAAATGTAGCATGAAAAGATATGAAATCTCTTAAAAATTATAGTGTTCTATTTGTCTGAAACTATATCTCTGATCCAGTCTGAGTGTGGAGGCATGGTGGGGTAGGAGCATTTCCATTTTAGAGTTAACTGAGATGCTGCTCAGGAATTTGAGAGTGTCACCTCAGGGGTTTGGATGTAGTATTTAAGAATGAGGTGTATGGCACTCTATTTTTAAACAGTGATTCATATGTATGTAGTGTGGCCTGTCAGCTGAGCTCTATTTGGAAACTATTGATAATGAATACAAAATAAAAATATATATATATTTTTAAGTACATAAGGAACATTCACAAAAATTGACCATGTTCTAGGCCACAAAGGAAGTCTCAAAAAATTCCAAAGAATTAGCATCCTATGAACCATATTCACTTACTGAAACACAATAAGTTTAGGTGTCCTTTATAACAAGGACATAGAAAGGATAATCTAAAAAACACATTTGGGAGTGTATTTTTCAAAGTATGAAATAATGATGGAATTAGAAAGCTTATCAGAAGGGAAATCATGAAATACTGAGAGCTGATGACCAAGAAAGCACTCTACCCTGAAGTGCAGGTAAAGCATTACCTAAAGGGAAATTTATAGCTTTGAAACTAATTATCAGAAATTAAGAAAGATTGAGAGAAAAAAAAAGATTGAGAGCAAGGAAGCTAATGATTTAACTCAAGAAGCTAGAATAAAAATAGTAAGGCAAGCTAAAGAAACAATGCATTAGTCTGAATTCTTATGTAGAAACAACTGAGTTCACACTGGCTAGATTTAGCAGAAAATACACTTATTAAGGGGTGTTTAGAGATACTGATTTGGGAGGAGAGTTAGTTTTGGATGCCTCTGGTGCTGCATCACGAGAATAAAATTGAACCCCACCAGAAAATAGCCATGCAAAGACCCTTACGTGCTTACCACCACCCCTGGGCACCATTAATACCTACCATGGGACTTTAGGGTCTTCTTGACTAATTAATGCCCCTGAGGCCACCCTGGCCTGAGAGGAGTTTCTACATTCCATGCATGGCACCTGGTTTCTTGTATTACTCTCTCTCAAACCCAACTCTCACATGAGTGAGTCTGATGGGCAAAATCGAATTCTCAGGTATGAAGCCTAAGGGTGGCTGGGAAGGTGAGTTTCTGGCTTGCACCTTGGGACATAGAACTCATCAGGTGGGAAACTCCGAAGAGATGGGTTTGAGCAGGTGCATGGCAGATACTTTCTGTATTCAAGAAGGAAGGAAATCATAAAGCTAATGGCAGAAACCAATGGATAACCACCATCTGGAATATTGAGATCGTTTACAGGATCAAAAGATGCTTCTCTGAAAACAGTAGGATAGACACTCCTCTGATAAGACTTCGAAAAACATTGATGTCACGCACTCATTCTTTCCCATTGTCTTTCTCCTCTCACTTGTGTATACGCATGCACGCACAGATACACACGCACATACCTCTTGCCAGGAAAGAGCTAAAGGGTTATAACTTATAAACTTACAATTCTTCACTAACTCAAGGTGCAGAGTCTTGAGAGACAGACAATGATTGGAGGGGTCTGACTCAGATGGCTGTCCCTGTCAGATGGCTGCTGGGGAGAAGAGAGCTTCTGGCCCCCTTCATGTCTGGATTGATAGGCAAGCTCCCAGTAGGACTACACACAATAGGAAATATCTCACAAGGGCGGCCAGCAAATAACAAATATCTAGTACTTGCAATGTGACTTATTTTGTTAGTATCCTATTGATAGGCATTTGTATTTTTTTTTTTAATTTTTTATTGGAGTTCAATTTGCCAACATATAGCATATCACCCAGAGGCATTTGTATTTTTTCCAGAATTTCATTATTATAAAAACCTCAGCAAATATCTTTGTCATAATTTTTCTCCCAGAAGTGAAATTACTGGACAAAAAAATATGAATAATTTTAAGGCTCTTGATTAAGCTCTCAGGTTACTTTCTTTAATGGTTGTAACAAGTTATAGCCTCACCTGATAAGGGAGGGTCCATCTCACTGCATCTTTGCTAGCTTTGATTATTCCATAACAGAGGTGGTATCTCATGGTTATTTTAATTAGAATTTTAAAATATGTATGAGGGTAAACAATTTTACATATATTGTTTGAACTAATAAGAACAGCATTTTGCAAGGTAGACATCATGATATCCCTTTTATAGATGAGAAAACAAGTTCAAGAAAGATAAAGGAATCTCCCCTCAATCCTTCAGTCAGTCAGTAGAGGATGTAGGATTCACACCTATTTTTTCTTTTTGACTCTAAAGTCTTCATTCTTCTTCTTTTTTTTTTTTTAAAGTAATCTCTACACCCAATGTGGGGCTTGAACTCATGACCCCAAGATCAAGAGTCACATGCTCTTCTGACTGAGCTAGGCAGGTACCCTTAAAACCTTCACTCTTGGGAAGCCTGGGTGGCTCAGCAGTTGGTTGCCTGCCTTTGGCTCAGGTTGTGATCCTGGGATCCAGGATCGAGTCCCACATTGGGCTCCCTGCGAGGAGCCTGCTTCTCCCTCTGCCTGTGTCTCTGCCTCTCTCTCTCAGTCTGTGTCTCTCATGAATAAATGAAATAAGTCTTTTAAGAAAAAACAATCTTCATTCTTATTTATTACTTTAATTCAGAGAATTCAACTAGATATTCAACTAAATATATAAATTAAAATATTTGAGGATAAGAAACAAATGGAGCCAGAGTTCCTCCCCCCCCCCCAAAAAAAATGTTCCAAGGAACACAAGACTTATCAAATCATTTGAGTGAAAAACAATATTTAAAACATTGGGAGATGCTGAATAATGTGTCCCTTCTTGGACACTCATAGCAAACATCAGAATATTTCCAACTTTGAGAAGTCTCAAGACAAACATACAGTTTAAGTCTGTTTAACATTCCAGAAAAATAGTATTCCAAAGCAATATATTTTGTGGAATGCTACCAAACATTGCACCTCCTATTACTGTGTCATGTTTTATTGCATAGGCCAGAACAGCTAGACAATGGTAAATGATATTGGTGGTAGTGGGTACTTTGTTTTCCCCCTGATTTAAGGAGAATGTTTCTAGTATTTCATCACTAAGTATGAAGTATGAATTTAAGATACATACAGGAATTTGTTATCTTAAATAATAATCCTTAATTTGTTATTTCCTGACTTAAAGAATCAGAAATGTTATTACTGGGATGACTGGGTGGCTCAGGGGTTGAGCATCTGCCTTTGGCTCAGGGTGTGATCCTGATCCTGGGATCGAATCCCACATTGGGCTCCCTATGAGGACCCTGCTTCTCTCTCTGCATGTGTCTCTGCCTCTTAAAAAAAAAATTATTACTCTTCTCCACCCCATGTTTTATGTTTTTAATGTCACATTTTACACACCTCAGTCTTGTGTATCTCTCTTTTTAAAAGATTTTATTTATTTGTTTGAGAGAGAGTATGAGTGGAGGGGCAAAGGGAGAGGGAAAAGCAGACTCCCTGCTGAGCAAGGAGCCTGATGCAGGGCTCCATCTCAGGACCCCAAGCTCACGACCTGAGCTGAAGGCAGACACTTAACCCACCGAGCCACCCAGGTGCCCCTATCTTGTGTATCTCTTAACTAATTATCATGAAAGTGAAGGGATATTCCATGTGAAATGTAAATGTGAAAGTGAAAAAGATACTTCACACAAATGGAAACCAAAAGGAAGCTGGAGTAGCTATACTTGTTTCAGGCAAAATAGACTTTAAAATAAATACTGTAATAATATACACAGAAGTGATTACATAATGATAAAGGGGTCAATTTGTATTTCCCTGATGGCAAGTGATGCAGAACATTTTCTCATATGCATGTTGGCCATGTCTATGTCTTCCTCTGTGAGATTTCTGTTCATGTCTTTTGCCCATTTCATGATTGATCCAACAGGAAGGTATAACATTTGTATATATTTATGCTTCCAACGTAGAAGCACCTAAATATATAAAGCGGATATTGACAGAACTGAGGAGAGAAATAGAAGCAATACAATAATAGTTGGGGACTTTAATATTCCCTTAAATCAATGGGTAGATCACCTAGACAGAAAATTAATATGGAAGCATCAGCCTTAAAAGACACATTAGACCAGATGGACTTAACAGATATTTATAGGACATTCCATTCAAAAACAGCAGAATGCACATTCTTTTTGAGTGCACATAGTGTATTTTCCAAGGTAAGTCCTATGTTAGGCCATGAAACGAGTCTTAATAAGTTTAAGAGGATTGAAATCATATCAAGTATCTTTTATGATGACAATGGTATGAAACTAGAAATTAGTTATATGAATAGAACTAAGGGATTCATAAATATGTAGAGATTAAACAACATGCTACTGAACAATCAATGAGTTGAGGAAGAAATCAAAAAGGAAATTTAAAAAATATACTGAAATGAATGTAATGTACAAAAATGTATGGGATGATGGATATCCTAGGAGAAATGGATAAACTCCTAGAAACATACAACCTACCAAGACTGATTCAAAATGAAATTGAAAATCCAAATAGACCGATTACCAGTAAGGAGATTGAATTGGCAATCAAAAACATCCTCCAAAACAAGTCCAGGACCAGGCAGCTTCACTGATGAATTCTACTGAATGTTCAAAGAAGAACTGACATCAATCTTTCACAAACTCTTCTAAAAAATAGAAGAGGAGGGAGCTTCTCCAAATTCATTTTATGAGAGCAGCATTACCTTGATATCCAAACCAGACAAGGATGCCTCCCCCTACCCCCCTGACACAAATTACAGGACAATATTGCTGATAAACTCAGATGCAAAAATTCTCAACAAAATATTAGCAAACCAAATTCAACACTACATCAAAAGGACCATATATCATGAGATAAAAGAGGATCATATGTAATAATCAAGTGAAATTTATTTCAGGGATGCAGAGGTGGTTCACATTTCACAAATCAGCCAATGGATAAACTACAAAATGGAGGATATGATCATCTGATCAGATGCAGAGAAAGCATTTGACAAATTCAACACCCGTTTATGATAAATTCTCAACAAGGCAGGTATAGAAGGAATGTATCTCAACATAATAAAGGCCATATATGACAAACTCACAACTAACATCATACTTAGTGGTAAAAAGCTGAAAGATTTTCCTCTAAAATCAGGAATAGGACATTAATACTCTTGCCACTTTTGTTCAATGTATTTTTGGAAGTCCTAGCCATAGCAATCAGACAAGGAAAAGAAATAAATGGTTCCCAAATTGCAAAGGAAGAAGTCAAACTGTCACTATTTGCAGATGACTTTATATTATATACAGAAAACCCTTAAGACTTCATCAAAAAACTATTAGAGCTAGTAAATGAATTCAGTAAAGTTGCAGGATGGAAAATCAATATGCAAATACGTGTTGCATTTCTACATATTAATAATGAATCTTTAGAAAGAGAAATTTAAAAACAATACCATTTACAATTGCATCAAAAAGAATCAAACACCTACAATAAATTTAACCAAGGAAGTGAAAGACCTATATATTAAAAACTACAAGGCTTTAATGAAGGAGATTGAAGAAGCCAGAAATGATAGAAAGATATTCTGTGCTCATGGATTGGAAGGATTAATATTGTTAAAATGTCCATCTATGCAAAGCCACCACAGATTCAATGCAATGTCTACCAAAATAGCAATGACATTTTTACAGAAATAGCACAAAAAATCATAAAATTGGTATGGAATTTTAAAGACCCCAGATAGTCAAAAACAATCTTCAGAAGGAAAAACAAAGCTGGAAGTATCATGCTCTCTTATTTCAAACTATATTACAAAGCTATAGTAGTTGGAATAATGTGGTATTGGCATAAAAACAGACATATAGGTCAAAAGAACGGAATAGAGAGCCCAGACTTAAACCCAAACACATGTGGTCAATTAATTTATGACAAAGAGCCAAGATTATACAATGTGGAAAAGACAATGTTCACAATAAATTGTGCTGGGAAAATTGGATAGCCACATGCGAAAGGATGAAACTGGACCACTAAGATGCACCATACACAAAAATTAACTAAGAAATTAATCAAATACTTGAACATAAGATTTGAAACCATGAAATTCTGATAAGAAAACATAGGTGGTAAACTCCTTTACATAGGTCTTGGCAGTGAGTTTTTGAACCTAACTCCAAAGGCAAAAGCAACAAAAGCAAAAGTAAAAAAAATGGAAATATATCAAACTAAAAAGCTGCTGCATAGCAAAGTAAACTATTAACAAAATGAAAGGAAAGAAGATATTAGCAAATAATACATATGATATGGGGCAGGTGTCTAAAATATCCAAAAACAGGGCATCCCTGGGTGGCTCAGCGGTTTAGCCCCTACCTTTGTCCCAGGGCCTGATCCTGGAGTCCCGGGATCAAGTCCCACGTCAGGCTCCCGGCATGGAGCCTGCTCACTCCCTCCTCCTGTGTCTCTGCCTCTCTCTCTCTATGTCTATCATGAATAAATAAATAAATAAATAAATCTTTAAAAAATAAATAAAATATCCAAAAACATATGTATATATAAAATCTACAACTCAACACCAAAACAAAACAGACCCCAAATCTCCCGCCAAAACCCAAAACCCAAACAATCCAATTAAAAAATGGGCAAATAATACAGCAATAGGGACTGTAGCATTGTAATAGCATTATATTGTATAATGGTATATGTATAATGGTATTGTAATAGCATTATATGGTGACAGGTGGTAGCTACCCTGGTGGTGAGCATAGCATAACGTATAGAATCGCCAAACCACTGTGTGGTACACTTGCAGCTAATGGAACATTGTGAGTTGTCTGTACTTCAATAAAAATATTTAAAAATGGACAGAACACCTGAATAGGTATTTTTTCTAAATATAGATTTTTTCTAATATAGATTTTTTTCTAAAGAAAGCATACACGCAGCCAACAAGTACCTGAAAATATGCTTTACCTCGTTAAATCTTCAGGGAAATGCAAATCAAGACCACAATAAAATATCTCACCTCACACTTGTTAGGATGGCTGTTATCAAAATGACCAGAAATGACAAGTGTTGGTGAGATTGTAGAGAAAAGAAAACCCTTAGGCACTGTTGGTGAGGATGTGAGTTGGTACAGCCACCGTGGGAAATAGTATGAGGTTCCTGAAAAAATTAAAAATAGGATTACAACATGACCTAGCAATTCCACTTCTGAGTATTTACCTGAAGAAAACAAAAATACTAATTCAAAAAGATATCTGTCTCTTGTTCATTGGCAGCATTATTTGCAGTAGCCAAGATATGGGAACCACCCAAATGTCCATCATATATGAGTGGATAAAGAAATGATGGTGTAGATATAAGTGGAATATATTTCAACCATAAAAATAATGTGAAAATCTTACCATTTGTGACAACATGGGTGGACCTAGAAAGTATATGCTAAGTAGGTCAGACAGAGGAAGACAAGTATCATATAATCTCTCCTATATGTGAAATTTAAAACCAACCAAACAAACAAAAATATAAGCTCATGGATTTAGAGAACAGATTGGTGGTTGCCGGAAGTGGGGAGTATGGCATGGGAAAGATGGAAGAACTGTTTGTTTGTTTGTTTGTTTTTGTTTTTGTTTTTAAGTTTAAATAAATGGAATAATAAAAATAAACCCGAAATGGGTGTTGAGTATGAAGTAATCAGCTTCTCATACAAAGGGAAAAAACATGCAGTGGTAGGATACTCGTTTAGCAGAGAGGAATATTTTTGCTGAAATAGGGAAAATGTTTCAGTGCTCTTGCGTATGGTTCCTGCACTGGGCTGAGGAAGGCACACACTTTCTCCCAGAAAAAGTGGTGTTGAGACTCATTACTCTAGGCTGGAGAAGAGAGAAGGCCTCTTCCTTGCTTATCATTCATTCAGCAAATGTTTATATACATACATATATATACGTATTGAGTGGCTACCACGTGCCAGGCAGTTTTGGGTGCTGTGTCTCTCATATTGTCAGTCAAAGCGAAGTTTTAAAGACTTAACTTTGATGTGGGGCCATCTGCATCCCCCATGCCAGTAGGACCTAAGATGAAGATTTCTGTCTCTGGTCCCCTTCCTCTTCATTTCTCACCTTCGCCACATGGTGTCTACAGGCTGTAGGCACTGGGACATGGATGGGCATCTTTCCCCTAGAGATACACACCCCGGCCCAACTGTGGCTCAGATGTCACATAAATATTCAAAATCTGGAATTAAAAATTCCAAATATTCAAAATGTAGCCAGGGCAGAAAGGATCTTACTACTCAGGACACAGGTGGGAGTAAGTCCTTGGAGATAGACCTGATGGTCCTCAGGGAGTTGACGAATGAATGATTGCATTTCAGCTTTGGAAACCATTTTTTTCACCAACAATTTCCTTGTCTACAAGTTTATGAGGCCGTAAATAGCCCTTGTGTGCGTAATGAATTCTGACATCATAGGTCTGTGGAACTTAAAAACAGCAGGTTAGCCAGCACTTTTATTAGCAGTACACCCTGAGGCTGCACAAATAGCCCTTCACCACTCAAATGTTCTGTTATAAACTTTACTATAAAACATTCCCTGGCCTTTCCTCTGTCTTCAGTGAGGCCACTTTTTCACGGTGCAAGTAATTTCCTCCCCCATGCCCCAAGGATTGTTAAGATATTTCATATAAAACCTGGTGCGCATGCATGTCTTCCATCTTGGCTGTGGGGCAAGGCAGGTTTAGGAGAGGCTGTGCGACCCTAATCTAAGACGATGACAGAATGAAAGCTGGTTTCTTAGGTCTTTGACAAAGCTTGATGACCTCTATCTTCTCTCTTGCTCTTTGTCCCCAACCTGGGATGCGTGATATTTTGGAAATTTTACTTTGAATGAGTGAAGAAAATGGAAGTTGAAAGATAAGAGGAGGAAGAGTGGGTATTAGTAGTGTCATATCGATTCTTAGTCTTTATTGTTCTTAGTCTTTTGAGTGTGTGTGTGTGTGTGAGAGAGAGAGAGAGAGAGAGAGTGAAAAAGTTTCAAAGGAACTAGAACTGAAAACTAGTAATTTTCCCGTGAGTGGGGAAACCTTCTTAGAGCCAACAGTAATGAAGGCACAGAGGGGGCTGAGGTCATCAGATCCTCTACCGTCAAGCTTGGCTTTCCAACCCCGGAGGCCCTCTGGCACACATATGAAGAGACTTGGAATGATGGGTTGGAGTTTATAAAAGTGAGTCTTATTGGTATCTGTGAGGTATTGATCACAAAATGTCTAGCAATCACATATAAACCACTTAGAATATATACATGAGTTTATTATGGAATGTGCACACATCTCCCTGTCTTCTCCTTTCTGACTTGATAGTGTTTCTCATTTAAAATAATATTCAGAGCCTATTTTGCAATTCCAAGCTTATAAAATGGTTCTTTTTTTGAAGTTTCTCAAAATTTTATTTTATTTTTTTAAATAATAAATTTATTTTTTATTGGTGTTCAATTTGCCAACATACAGAACAACACCCAGTGCTCATCCCGTCAAGTGCCCCCCTCAGTGCCCGTCACCCATTCACCCCCACCCCCCGCCCTCCCCCCCTTCCACTACCCCTAGTTCGTTTCCCAGAGTTAGGAGTCTTTATGTTCTGTCTCCCTTTCTGATATTTCCTACCCATTTCTTCTCCCTTCCCTTCTATTCCCTTTCACTATTATTTATATTCCCCAAATGAATGAGAACATATAATGTTTGGTTCTTAATCTTCATTTTAAAATGAGAATGTATGCCCAAGGGTCCCTCCTTTAAGGCAATATCTTTATGAGGTGTAGATAGGGCAGGCTAGTTCAAGACTAGAAGTAGGGGATGAAGGTCATGGGCACCGCTCAGCACCGGTCCCGTGGCACTGGGCTGTTTCTTGGGGTGGCTGTCCGGCTGGGTCAGGTCTCCCACACTTGTTTCCCCAGAGATGACCTCCTGGAGAGGTGAAGGGGTCACTGGCAATGGGCTTCCATCACGCAGTGGAAGGCGTAGAGGCAGCTCCTCCATCTGTTGTCCTACTCTATTTGGCTTCTGACCATACAACCAACGATTGTTCGTTCAGTGTCTTCTCTGTTCTGTTGACCTACTTCAATCCCTCTCATGTAAAAAGACTTTGTTTAAAAATTCTTATATTTTCCCATTTTGACTTAGAGAAAAACACTGGGTATTATTCAAGGTTGTTATCCCAAGATCCCAGGCTGCCTCCCTCATTTTGCCTTTAGTACCTTGATGAGTGTTTCCTAAATTCCTTATTTTCAAAACGATTTCCTCTGTTTCAAAGAAAAAAAGAAAAGAACTCAAAAAACCCAGCCAACTAAACAAACAAACAAAAACAAAAAAATCAAAGCTTTCCTGCTTTTTTTTTTTTTTTTTTTTTAGGATATCACAGTTTGAATGTGAAAATAAGATTTTCAAATACTTTTTGTTAGGAATAAAATTCAGATGAATAGTCATCTGGCCATCGACCTTTCTCTAAGGCAGAGGGCAGATTCTTAGAACTCCGCAAGGTATCTGAATTTCCTTCATTTCTTTTGCCTGCACCTGTCTCTGTGATCTGCACGTAGGAGGTACCGCTGCCTCTTTCTCCAAGAATATGGCTTAGCTGGAAAAGTCCTGCAAGCTCCATCCTGATTTTCTGGGTGTCGTTAACTCAACGGCTAAGCTCGTAGCCCTCGACCTTGAGGATGAGCCTCTATGCGTGTGAGGCGACTCGTCACTCCTCGCCCCTCTGCTGCTCCGACCCGGCGTGTGCAGGCTGTGCCCGGGGGTCTCCTGCCCGGCAGAGCCGCATGTGAGCTCTCACTTGGACGCTACTTGCTAACCGCCGTCCAAGGCTTCAAAACCAGAGCAGACCCAGTAAGGTGGGGGGATCTGAAATCTCGGAGACTTCATCAACTTAGTCACTGAAATAGGGAAGCATATTTTAAAAAACAAATTTCTTTTCCCTTTTCCTTTTTTTTTTTAAATGAAATCTTTTTTTTTCAAGTTTCATTGTTGCTGAATAGGTTATCTGTAGGTCAGTGGGTTTCAGGTTGTTTGCATTTCCTAAAATTGTGCTTTTCCCCGAATGTGGCACAAGAGATTGCGGGCTGCTCTGTGAAACAGGACAGCCCACCGAGGCCGGCACAATGCTGCTATTCCTGTTTCTCTGTGTTGCTCCCAGTGGAGGTATTTTAGGACTCCCTAAGTATTTAAGAGGAATAAAATCAGCAGACAAAAATCCTGGACATCTTAAGCTTCTGGTCAATCTTGCGGAGTTCAGGACATCTTTTTTTTTTTTTTCTTTTTTCTTTTTTTTTTTTAATTCTTTTTTTTCTTCTTTTTTTTCCATGACCTTTAAGAAGCCGGCTACATTTTGCAGTACTTTTCCTTTTGATGAATCATTTTCCAGATACAATGTGCGGATGACTTTCAGTTTAGATACAGAGGCCATATAACTCCAGATGCAGATGCAGATGTTATGAGTTCATGGAATAGAAGATATAAATGTCCTGACTTTGCTGTACGCCTTGAGAAGCATCCGTTTTTTTTTTTTTTTTTTTTTTTCTATTTAGAGGAAGGGAAAGAGAAAAAACTTGCACCAGATTTGCTTAATTTCCTGCTTTGAGCACTTATGCTTTAAAGGAGTTCATTTACATAAGAAATTGAATCATGTGATAGCATATGTGGGGAAATTTTGACCAAAAAAACATTTTCCTTTAATCTGCACATGCTGTGTGGATTGTGAAAGTGTGAGCTCACACGCAAATTACTTATCAGCATGGAAGTCTGTAGTCCATGCATGGCGCAGTTAAACTACACTTTACTGGGTTAGCAACGTCGTCAGTCAGTCCTAAACCCCGTTCTGAACATGATACTTTAAAATTTTATTTAGTTCTCTTATCTTTAAAATAAGGGCAAAATAAATAAATTAAGCAAATTCATAGGATTATTTTGTTACCACCAAGAAAATAATTTGTGGCTTAATTCCATCATGTAATGATCTTTGGCTCTAATGCTTTGGGGTCCTTTGTATGAAAATACAAACTTGTTATTTGTTATTATTTGTTATCATGCAATTACAGAACTAAGTTGATTCAAAATAGGATGTTTTGGTTTTATTATTTTTCTTTATTTTGTTTAATTTAATTTTATTTAATTTTGAGAGAGAGGGAGCGCACAAAGGGAGGAGGGTCAGAGGGAGAAGCAGACTTCCTGCTGAGCAGGGAGCCTGATGCGAGACTCGATCCCAGGACCCCAGGATCATGACCTGAGCTGAAGGCATGTGCTTAACCGACTGAGCCCCCCAGGTACCCTGGTTTTATTATTTTTCATCTCTGTACTGCTGGTGGATGTACAAGTGAACACTTGGAAAGCTTTCATATTTTCAGTAAATATATCCTGAACCACTGGTGCACGCCAGGACCCTTTGCTAAGTGCGAGGGATTTAGAGGTGAATAAGGTCCACGTGCTGGCTGCCCGGCCCACGGTGAAAAATGTGGGGGCCAATGTTCTGCCCCACAAAATCGCTTGAGCCTTGACTTTCAGTGCTGTATCTGGAGAGAAGGTCTTTGAAGGGGTAACTAAATTAAAATGAGGTCATGTGTGTGGGCCCTAATGTGATCTGACTGGTGTCCTCATAGAAGAGAGATGAGGCCGTCAGCTCGCAGAAGGGAGGCCGTGTGGGGTCACACGGAGAAGACAGCTATCTACAGCCCAGGGAGGAAGGCTCGGAAGACACAACCCCAAAAAAAAGAAGGAAAAAAAAAAAAAAAAAAAGAAAATGCAGCGCTTCAGATACCTTGATCTTGGACTTCAAGTCTCCAGAACCGGGTGGAGATAAACTTCTGTGGTTTGAGCAACCAGGTCTGTCCTGGTTCGGGCTGTCCCGGCAAACTCACTCGGATAGAGAGCCTCCCTGGGAATGAGAGGTGGACGGGGCTTGGGGCTGCGGCCTAGTGTCGGCCTGTGGCCTGGCCACCCTGCCAAGTGCACAGGTGCCCGATGCCCTGGAGATGCTAAGGCTTGCTAGGGCCGAGCCAAGGGGGTGTCCCTGGCCGCCCTGTGTCACCCACGGGGCCCTCGGCACCCACGCCACGTGGGGCCTAGACCTCAACCTGGCTCGGGGGGCACAGGGAGAGCAGGCATCTGATGCCAGGGCTAGGGACACTGGCTCTCCCCGAACCAGTCAGTCATAAGCCACGAGGAGTTGTTTTCAAGGAAGGGAAAGAGGCAGGATTTGGGCTGTGGACACTGTTCACGCTATTTCTTTTTTCACCAAGAATTTGAGTTCCTGCTTTCCAGTCACATTTTTGTCTATGGTAAGTGGATAAATGTGGTTTGCATCATTCGGTGCCTTGGGAACGTCTTGTGGGATATTTCTGGAATGGGCAAAGTTCAGCACAGTCTGGAGCCAAACTGTCCCCATTACTGAGCCAACAGAGTTCAAATGTTTATGACCCATCTCGAGAATGGTGTGCACATGTGTGAGGCTGACAGTGCCCTGGAGCGTACCCCAGGAGCGGAGGGAAAGCTGCAGGACAGCGAGAGCGACGTGGGGCTGCCCTTGAGGGGCTTCTCTGTCTTGGAAGCCTCCAGCTGCAGGAGGAGGCCCAACGGCTTAGGAGGGCTTTTCCGGTTCGGAGACCAGAGCCTCTTAGGCCTGGTGAGGAGCCCTCGCAAGGGTAGGAAAACCAGGTTCCCTACGCCTGGATTTTCATTCTTCTTCTACCCGGCCTCCAGCTTCAGGACAAGTGTAATCCAGCATTCCTGAAGCCTCCAAAGGGAGTCCTGTGTCACAGTGGTTTTCAAAGTGGGGTCTGAGGACCCCTGGGGTTCTTGGGACCCTTCCAGGATCTGCAAGGTCAAGACGACTTTCTAACAATGATATGACAATATTGACTCTCGTATCATTCTCACACAAGTTACAGTAGCATTTTCCAGAGGCTACATGGCCTGTGAAGATGTCACTACTTAAGACAGCTACTAGGATGTGTGTTATACACTCTTTCATCCTCTGAGACATACTAAGTAGTAGGCTAAAGACGTACATACATGCATCTTCAGATATTAGTTCAGTCCTTAGTACTTCCGTGTTCTTGCTAGTGATCTCCTGGTACACTACTGTAATATTCATACACTGTTATTTTGAAACCTGAAGTATCCTTTACCAGAAACTATTATTCTTTTTTTTTAAGAATTTATTTATTTATTCATGAGACTCACACCCAGAGAGGCAGAGGGAGAAGCAGACTCCCTGTGGGGAACCCGATGCGGGACTTGATTCCAGGACCCCGGGATCACACCCTGAGCCAAAGGGAGACGCTCAGCCACTGAGCCACCCAGGCGTCCCCAGAAACTATTATTCAAGTTACTTACATTGCAGAATATTAAGAAAGCTCTCCTAACAGAAATTATTTTGTTTTCTTTTTAAGATTTTATTTATTTATTCATGAGAGACACAGAGAGAGGCAGAGACACAGGCAGAGGGAGAAGCAGGCTCCATGCAGGGAGCCCGATGTGGGACTCCATCCCGGGTCTCCAGGATCACGCCCTGAGCCAAAGGCAGATGCTCAACCGCTGAGCCACCCAGGCATCCCTCCTAACAGAAATTAGATAAATGTGTCTTATGTCATTTCTAATATTCAGCACTTTAAAAGACCTTCCAATAAAAGAGAAAGTAGAACTATTATTTACAAATGAAATGTTTATATACACAGAAAATCCAAGAGACTCAATACCAAGGTTATTACTGAACAAGATATTTGGCATAAAATTAAGGAGGAAAAATCTTATGCACTGAAACAAAAATGATAATATACCCAAAGATTAAAAAAACAAAAATAACCTATATTTTTAAAAACCATAATATTTTATCAATGAGCAGAATGTAAAACCTGACAAATAAGGCAATAACACATAAATGAATGAATGAATAAATAAATAAAACAATAATTCTTCCCAAATTAATACATAAATTTAATGCAATTTTAAACAAAATCACACTAGCTTTTTTTTAACTAGACAAAATATGTCTAATATTTTTATGATAAATAAAGGCATAAGGTCTGACAAGAAAATTTGGATAATGAATTAGTGACCAGGGATATACCCTATATGTTAAGATTTACTATGAATTAACATGTGAGTTGAGCACAGGAATGGGCAAATACACGGAACAAATTCAAAAGTCAAGAAAGAGATCCAAAGATCCAAGTGTATGAAGGAACTTTTTTTAAAAGAAAATTTTATTTATTTATTTATTTGAAAGAGAGCAGAGGGGGGAGCCGAGGGAAAGGGAGAAGCAGACATCATGCTGTGTGGGGAGCCTGACACAGGGCTCGATCTCAAGACCCTGAGATCGTAACTTGAGCTGAAATCAAGAGTTGGGCGCTGAACCTACTGAGCCTCCCCGGCGCCCCAAGGAACTTTTAGTTAATTATTTTGTGTTGGAGAACAGTTAACATACAATGTTATATTAGCTTCAAGGGTACAGCACAGTAATTCAACATTTATGTACATTACAAAATAGTGACTACAACAAGTCTACGTACCACGGGTCACAATACAAAGTTATTACAACACTTTTGACTCTACTTTGACGATCCCTATGCTGTACTTTACGTCCCCATGACTTATTTGTTGTATAATTGTAAATTTACACCTCTTCCTCTCTTTCACCTGTTTTCCCATCCCCAACTACCTCCCCTCTAGCAACCACCCGTTTGTTCTCTGTATTTTTTTAGTCTGTTTCTTTTTTTGTTTGTTTGTTCACCTGTTTTGATTTTTTTAGATGGCACGTATGTGAAATAACATGACATTTGTCTTTCTATGTCTGACGTATTTCATTTAGCACAGTGCCCTCTAGGTCCATCAATGTTTTCACAGAAGGCATTATTTTACTTTATTCTTATGGCTGAGTAACATCCCAGTGTGTGTGTGTGTCTGTGTGTGTGTGTGTGTAGCGATTATTTCATCCATTCCTCCAAGGTAGACACACATTATTGTTCTATATCTTAGCTCTCCAACAATGCTTCAACAAAGGGGGTGGAGGGGGTGCATATAACTTTTTGAGTTAGTGTTTTTATTTTTTTCAAATACCCAAACGTGGAAGTGCTGGGTCCATATGGTAGTTCTTTTTTTAATTTTTTGAAGAACCTCCGTAATGTTTCGCACTAGTGACCACACTAGTTTTACATTCCCACCAACAGTGCACAAGGGCTCCCTCTTCTCTACATCCTCACCAACACTTGTTATTTCTAGTCATTTTGATACTAGCCATTCTAGTGGTTGTGAGGTGATACCTCATTATGGTTTCGATCTGCATTTCCCTGATGACTAACGATGGAGAGCGTCTTTTCATGTACCTGTTGGCCATCTGTATATCTTCTTTGATAAAACTCCATTCATGTCCTCTGCCCATTTTTTAGTTGGATCGTTAGTGTTTTTTGGTATTAAGTTGTATAAATTGTGTATATATTTTGGATGTTAATCCTTTATCGGATATATGATTTTCAAATGTCTTCTCTCATTCAGTAGGGAACTTTTCACTTTCTTGGTGATTTCCTTCACTGTGCAAAAGCTGTTTAGTTTGATGTAGTATCATTTGTTAATTTTTACTGTTGTTTCTTTTGCTATTGGTGTTGAATTGAAAAAAATCATCAAGACCTATTTTAGGGAGCTTACTGCCTCTGTTTTCTTTTAGGAAATTCGTGGCTTCAGGCCTTACATTTTAGTCTTTGATCCATTCTGAGCTTATTTTTGTATATAGTGCAAGAAAATGGTCCAGTTTTATTTTTTTGTATGTAGCCATCCAGTTTTCAAAATACTATTATTGAAGAGATTGTCTTCTCTCCATTGTATATTCTTGCCTCCTTTGTTATAGATTATTTGACTATCTTTTTTCTTTTCAGAGAGAGAGAGAGTGAGAGCAAGAGCACATGTGTGCACACAGACCAGAGAGTGGGGGGAACAGAGGTAGAGGGAGATTCCATGGTATGCTGAATGAAAGTGGGTATGATCTTGTTCCTGGTCTTAGAGGAAAAGCTTTTAGTTTTTTACCACTGATTGTGATGTTAGCTGTGGGTTTGTCATATGTGGCCTTTATTATGTTGAAGCATGTTCCTTCTATGGCTACTTTGTTGAGAGTTTTTCTTATAAATGGATGTTGATTTCTGTCAAATGCTTTTTCAGCAACTATTGAGGTGACAGTATGATTTTTATCCTTCAGTTTGTTAATATGGTATATCATTTTGATTGACTTGTGGAAGTTGAACCATCCTTGCATCCCTGAATAAATTTCACTTGATCATCATGTATGACCCTTTTAATGTATTGTTGAAATCGTCTTGCTAGTATTACATTAAGGACTTTTACATCTTTGTTTATTGTGGATATTGGCCTGTAATTCTTTCTTTTGTTTTCTTTTCTTTTCTTTTCTTTCTTTCTTTCTTTCTTTCTTTCTTTCTTTCTTTCTCTTTCTTTCTTTTTTCTTCTTTCTTTCTTTCTTTCTTTCTTTCTTTCTTTCTTTCTTTCTTTCTTTCTTTCTTCTTTCTTTCTTTCTTTCTTTCTTTCTTTCTTTCTTTCTTTCTTTCTTTCTTTCTTTCTTTCTTTCTTTCTTTCTTTCTTTCTTTCTTTCTTTCTTTCTTTCTTTCTTTCTTTCTTTCTTTCTTTCTTTCTTTCTTTCTTTCTTTCTTTCTTTCTTTCTTTCTTTCTTTCTTTCTTTCTTTCTTTCTTTCTTTCTTTCTTTCTTTCTTTCTTTCTTTCTTTCTTTCTTTCTTTCTTTCTTTCTTTCTTTCTTTCTTTCTTTCTTTCTTTCTTTCTTTCTTTCTTTCTTTCTTTCTTTCTTTCTTTCTTTCTTTCTTTCTTTCTTTCTTTCTTTCTTTCTTCTCTTCCTTTTGTGTCTTTATCTGGTTTGGTATCAGCATAATATTACTTTGTAGAAATCATTTGGAAGTGTTTCTTTCAATTTTTTTCTGGAATAGTTAGAGGAAGACAGGCATTAATACTTCTTTAAATGTTTGGTAGAATTCACCTGTGAAGCCACTTGGTTCTGAACTTTTGTTTGTTGGCAGTTTTTAACAACTGAATCAAATCCATTATTAGTATTCAGTCTGTTCAGATTTTCTACTTCTTCATGATTTAGTCTTAGAAGATTGTAAGGGTCTAGGAATTTATCTATTTCTTCTAGGTTTTCTAATTCATTGGTATATAATTGTTTGTAGTAGTCTCTTTGTTTTATTTTAAGTCCACTATAGTTAACATACAGTGTTATATGTGGTTGTCTCTTATAATCCTTTGTATTTCTGTGGTGTCAGTTGTAACTTCTTTTTATTTTTTATTTATTTGGGCTCTCTTTTTTTTTCTTGATGAATCTAATGGTTTATCAATTTTACCCTTTCAAAGAACCAGCTCTTGGTTTCATTGACCTTTTCCATTTTCTTGTCTCTATTTCATTCATTTCCACTCTAATCTTTATTATTTTTTACCCATCTATTAGCTTTAGGCTTTGTATGTCCTTTTATTTTTCTATTTCCTTTAGGTGTAAAGTTACCTTGTTTATTTGAGATTTTTCTTGATTTTTCAGATAGATTTGTATTTCTATAAATTCTCAGAACTGCAGTCCATGGATTTTGGAATGTTATGTTTCCACTTTCATTTGTCTCAGGATGTATTTTGATATTATCTTTATGTCTTCATTGACCTATTCATTGTTTAATAGCATGTTGTTTTGCCTCCATGTATTTTTGTGTTTTATCCCCCAGTTCTTTTTTTTCTTGTATTTGATTTCTAGTTTCATACTGTTTTGATTGGAAATAGTGTTTGATATGATTTCAGTCCTCTTAAACTTATTAAGACTTGTGCTGTAACTTAACTTGTGATCTATTTCAGGGAATATTCCATGTGCACTTGAAAAAAATGTATATTCTGCTATTTTGGATAGAACATTTTCTTTATATCTGTTAAGTTCACCTAGTCTAATGTGTTGTTCAAAGCCACCATTTTCTTTTTTTTCCCCAAACTTGTCCTTTTTCAATTAGGTTTTTAATTTTTTAAAATGTAAATCCAATTTGCCAACATATAGTATAACACCCAGTGCTCATCCCATCAAGTGCCCTCCTTAGTGCCTATCACCCAGTCACCCCGTCCCCATCACCCTCCTCCCCTTCTGCAACTCTTTGTTTCCCAGAGTTAGGAATCTCTCATGCTTTGTCTTCCTCTCTAATTTTTCCTCATTTGGTTTCCTTCCTTTCCCTTATGGTCCTTTTCACTATTTCTTATATTTCATATATGAGTGAAATGATTGTCTTTCTCTGATTGACTTATTTCACTCAGCATAGCACCCTCCAGTTCCATCCAATGGTATGTATTCATCTTTTCAGGTGGCTGAGTAATAATCCATTGTATATAGAGACCACATCTTCTTTATCCATTCATCTTTTGAAGGACATTGCAAAGCCACCATTTTCTTACTGATTTTCTCTCTAGTTTATCTATCCATTGATGTAAGTGGGGTGTTAAAGTTCTCTAATATTACTGTATTACTTTCAGTTTCTCCTTTTGTGTCTGTTAGTACTTGACTTATATATTTAGGTGCTCCTATGTTGGGTGCATAGATATTTACTTATTGATATAATTATTATATTCCCAAATATTGATCCCTTTATCATTATGCAATGCCCTTTTTGCATCTTGTTACAGTCTTTTTTTAAAAGATTCTTCTTTTTTTGAGAGAGAGAGAGAGAGAGAGCAAGCATGCATGTGAGTGGTGGGGAGGGGCAGAAAGAGAGGGAGAGACAAACTCCCCACTGAACAGGGAGCCAGATGTGGGGCTCTATCCCAGGCCTCTGGGATCATGACCAGAGCCAAAGGCAGATACTTAGCCAACTGAGCCATCCAAGTGCCCCTACAGTCTTTGTTTTAAAGTCTATTTTGTTTGATATAAATATTGCTACTCCAGCTTTATTTTCATTTTTATTTGTGTGGAATCTTTCCCATTCCTTCCCTATCAGTCTGTGTGTTTCTTTAGGTCTGAAATGTCTCTTGTAGGCAAAATATAGATGGTTTTGCTTTGTTTTTAATCCATTCAGACACACTTTGTCTTATGGTTGGAACTTTTAGTCCATTTACATGTAATTATTGATAGGTACCTACTGTCATTTTGTTAATTGTTTCTGGTAGTTTTTGCAGTTCTGTGTTCTGCAGGAACTTCATTAATGTTAAAGGTGGCATGTCAACTTATTGGGAGACAAAAATTTATCTAATACAGTGTTGGGAAAACTGGTTATCCATGTGGAGGAAACACAATCATTTATAACACCATAAATAATCATCAATTTCAGACAGTTTAATATATAAATGTAAAATAAAATACTAGAATAGGATATTAAAGAATAGTTTTATAATATTCTGATAAAGGTGATATTCAAAACAATATAAGAAATGTATAGTTGTAAAGAAAAAATTGACAGGTTTGATTATATAAATATTAAAAAATTTCAGTATTGAAGGGAAGAAAACTAACAAAGTCAAAAGATTAATTACCATGGGATAAAATTTTTGTATGTTATTAAGAAAAAGATAATCTAATTTTTAAATGAACAAGTTACATAAAAATTTAGTGAAAATATGAAAAAGTATGTATAAAAATATGAAAAATTTTATGTAAAAAAGATGTTCAATGTCACTAAAAGTCAGAGAAAGATAACATAACATTGTCATCAGTTGGAAAAAGAAAGAAAGGGAGAAATAAAGAGTGAAAGAAAGAAGGAAAAGAAACCTCAAGTTTTCTACACAGAAATACAAAAAAAGGTAAGCAGACTTTTGTCTTTTGTTTCAATCATATTTTAATTTTTCTGAAACCTTTTCCTAATTTTATAATTCTATTAAAACTCTTATTCTTTTAGAATTTTATATCTTTACAGTGGAATGAAATCTATTTATAATGTATTTTTGTTATATTTAAGTATGGATCATTGAATTTTAAAAAGGGAGATTAGAAGATTTTTCTCAATGTACCATTTATGGTACCATTTAATGTACCATTTATGTACCATTTCTCAGCTGTACCATCTATGTATAAAATAAGAATAAATTTAAAAAAAGATAAGAATAAATTGATATATAAGGGTGTTCTCTCACTCATGAAAGAAAAAAATCTAATTCAAAGAAGTTGATTGAAACCATAAATAAGTGAAAATATGATGAAAATTATTTCCTCCTCAGTTCATAGAATAAGAATTTTTCTTTACAGTGTTTAATGCAACAGAAAAAAATGCAAATCATATTATAATGCTAGTAATGGTGGCATCATTTTTGGATCTATCATTCAGGGTTCAGAGATAAAGCAATAGAATATTTTAAGTTTCTTTTAAAGATTTATTTATTTATTTGAGAGAGCAAGCGAGCACATGTGTGTGTGCAGGGGGCGGGTAGAGAGAGAGAGGGAGAGGGAGATGGGCAGAAGAAAACTTCCTGCTGAGCATGGAGCCTGACATGGGGCACACATCCAAAACCGTGAGACCACGACCTGAGCCAAAACCTAAGAGTCAGGCATTCAGCTGACTAAGCCACCAAGGCACCTCATGATGAGTTCCTTTAAAAACTAAAAGTTGTTACAGCTTTTCAAACTAGAAATCAGAAAGCCACAGGAGTATCTTACAGAATAAATGATCATATTGCATAGGCCGGAATAGTACACACAATAGCTTAGGAAAAATAAAGCCTTGCACAGTTGACTTTGCTGAATGACGGCTGGCTAAAAAGTCAGTGAAATAAGCTGTGGCACTGCCACCTTCCAGCAAATTATATTTTGTGTTAAAGCTGTTGTGGTAAGCACGAAGGTTGAATTAATAACTTGCCTGCAAAATTCTACTTTTAGCTTATAAATGGACATTGGACTTCTATGTTTTGCTTGTATTCATCTGTATTAGATCCATGATCACTGAAGATGGCTTCTCTTGTGTGAGAGCTGGGAAACAAACTACTCTTTTGAATCTCATGGAACAAGCATGGAACAACTGTGTAGATATTTGCCCTGATGGTAACAGGGAACTGCAGAGTAGTAGCAGTCACTGTATTTTTTTTTTATCACCATTTACATTCACAGTTAAAAAAGAAAGCCAGCTTACCTTAAAAATGTCTGGATTAAGAAGTAAAAATTATTAATTTGGTTTTATGAAATCTCAAACCTTGGTTACATATCTTTTTCATACTCTGTGTGACAAATGGAGAAGTACACAAAAATACCTTCTACTGCATATTCAACTTCAATGGTAGTCTTGAAAAAAATGGGTATAAAACTGATGAATGGATAAAGATGAGGTATATATGTAAAATGGAATATTACTCAGCCATAACAAGAATGAAATCTTGCCATTTGCAACAATGTGGATGGAGCTAGAGTGTATTAGACTAAGTGAAATAAGTCGGTCAGGGAAAGACACATGATTTCACTCATGTGGAATTGAAGAAACAAAACAGATAAGCATTGGGGAAAGAAAAAAATAGAGAGAAGCAAACCATGAGACTCTTAACTAGAGAGAACAAACTGAAGAGTACTGGGGGGAGGTGGATGTGGGTGGGGTAAAATGGTGATGGGCATTAAGGAGAGAACTTGTGATGAGCGCTGGGTGTTATATATAAGTGATGAATCATTAAATTCTACTCCTGAAACTAATATCACAGTGTATGTTAACTGGATAGAATTTAAATAAAAATTTGGAACATTTTAAAAAAAAGCCCATAACCAGTGAGTTGCCAGCTGAATTAGCAGCTCTTTTTCATGGAACATCATTTTTACTTAAAAGAATGATTAATAGACTAGTTATTTTAACTTAAGTATTTGGTAGGCTTTTTCTTAAAAAGGAATGCAGTGAGTCTGTTACTCCCAAGGAAATAATCTCTGACTGTATTTGTTGCCAATAATACAATTTTAGCTTTCTAGTGAAAATTAGAATTTTTGGAAACTCGTATCTACCACTGTGAGCTTAATAATTCACAAAACTTAAAGAATTTTCAGGTAAAATCACTGATGATATTGACAAATGTTATTTAAAAATATTTGTAGGATGAAATGTGTCAAATTTAGAAAATCTCCATACCTTAGTGAATCAACTTTTCTGAATACTAATAAGGCATGGAGTTACACAATCATGCAAGATACAACAGTAGGTTTTTATATAACAGAGTTAAAAAGTACACTGACATGATTTCAGATTCCACATTGCAACTAAAACTTAAGAAATTGCTATTTGGCAAGTTTAGATGTAGTACAGAGGAAGAATGTCCACAGTTACCTAAAAAGGTAGTGAAAATACTCTCCCTTTGCCAACTACATATCTATGTGAAGTTGGATCTACTTCACCTACTTGAAACAAGCAATATATTGCAACAGATTAAATGCAGTAAAGATACAAGAGCCCAATTGTCTTCTGTTGAGCAAGACATAAAAGAGATTTACAAAAATACAAAACAATGCCACATTTTCACTAATTGGTTTGGAAAATATAGTTGTTTAATGAAGTATATATTTTAAAGATTTATTTTTTTTAGATTTATTTGTTTTATATGAGAGAGAGAGAGAGAGAGAGAATGGGGAGGGACAGAAGGAGAGGGAGAGAGAATTTCAAGCCGACTCCATCAATGTGGAACTGATCACAGCCTGAGACAAAACCAAGAATTGGACACTCAATCAACAGTGCCACTCAGGCACCCCTTTCCGTGGAATATTTATTCATGCTAACATGAAATGGGTTTATTGTTATTTAAAAATAATGAATATTTTAAAAATTAGTTTTAATTTGAATACAGTATAAGTTGATAGATATACATCATCTACACAGAAGCCTCTGGGTGTACATTATTAAGGGGGTAAAGAGATCCTGAGACTAAAAAATGTGAATACAGAAACACTGTATTAGAATTTTGACTAGACCAGATTAATCTAGTCTCAGTAATTTCAGGAAACTGACTTATTTTTGATCAATTCGTAATCTGTCTTGACCCAAACCTGTTAATTCAATTCACCTAGCATTTTTTTTTTTGACACCAATAAAGTTCTGGTCATGGTAAGTGATGGTATAAAGCCAAAGTTTTGAATTCAAATTTTAAGGAGCTATACAAGAGGATGAGGGCCCTTGGATCCCAAGAGAGACTGGTTGGCTGATTCGAGATTTTTAAGGGGCAGCACATATAGGTACAGGTTCAGTCAGGTTGCTGTATTTGGTGGTAGGAAGAGGAGGACTTTCTTTTTGGATGGTTTTTATTTTGAGAGCAGGACATGGGAAGATATGAACGTTCATGGAAAGAGGAAGTATGAAGTAGTGTTGCTTATTTCTTATTTTACAGATTATTCAAACGATATTGTAATAATATAAATGGACATTTAAAGATATAGGCATCATAAATGAAAGGGGTTAAAGTCTGTAATGTGTAAGATATATAAAGGGTAATACATCAAATGTACAAAGACCTTCTATTGTTAAGGAAAAGACAAAAAATCTAATAGAAAAAGAGGCAACAGAGACATTCTGACAGTTCATTGTTGGGGAAATCCATATACACATCAGTATGAAAAGAAGCTGAATGAATTGGGGAAATGGAGTCTAAATGATGCTGTCTTCATACATCAGCTTGGCAAAAATTAAAAAGAGCAAAACAGAATTCAGAGAAAGGAACCCACCGATATGTTGTTGCTATGAGTATAAGGTAATGTGCCACTTTTGGAAAACAGCCTGGCAATATCAAAAATTAGGGAAATCCCCGTCTATAACATTGACACAGCGATCGCACATTTGGGAATCTTCCCTTGGAAAGAACCACCTAGTATGTAGCAATACATGTACAAAAATGTTTATTATCGCATTTTTTCCTTTTATTGAGATGCAATCACATTCTATTTACATTCCTTCTCCTTTGGTGTATACATTTCAGTGGGATTTGGTATATTCATAAAGTTGTGCAACCACCACCACTATCTAATTCCAGAACATACTTATCATCCAAAAAGAAACTCTGTACTTATTAGCAGTCATTTACCATTTCCTCCTTCCCCCAGGCACTGGCAACCACTAATCTACTTTCTGTTCTTATGATTTGCTTATACTGGACATTTCATATAAGTGTGTGGTCTTTCATGTCTGCTCTTTCCCTTCTCTAATGTGGTTCATCCATGTTGTAGAATGTATCTATACTTTGATATTCCGTTGTATGGATATGCCACTTGGTTTATCAGTTGATCAGTTGACAGACATTTTGGGTTGTTTCTATTTTGGGCTATTATAAGCAATGCTGCTATGAACATTTGTGTGTAGGTTTTTGTGTGGACATATGTTTTCAATTCTCTTTGGAAATATACCGAAGAGTGGAGTTACTGAGTCATGTGGTAATGCTATGTTTAGCATTTGGAGGAACTTTGCAAACTGTTTTCCAAAGTTCTACCCTATCTTACATTTCCACTAACAAGGTATTAAGTTCTAGTTTCTCCACAACCTCCCTAAGGCTTATGATTTTGATTCTAGCTATCATGACAGGCATAAAGCGTGATTTTTATTTGCATTTGCACTTGACTAGTGATACCAAGCATCTTTCTCTATGCTTACTTGCTATTCTATTTGTATACATTTGGAGAAATGTATATTCAAATAGTTTGCTTGCTCTTAAAATTGGAGTTATCCATATTTTTTATTGTCAAATTGGAAGACCTCTTAATATATTTTACACACAAATCCTGTATCAGATATATGGTTTTATTTTTGCCCATTCTTGTGCTAGCTTCCACTTTTTGAATTAATTCATTTGAAATACAAAGGTTAAAAAGTTTTTTCCCAGAAAGATAAATATTGTTTTATGACTCTTGTTTGAAATATTGCTGGTTCTCCAATATTTGCTCTTCCAGATTTTTAAAAAAGTTTAATTCCAGTGTAAAGTGTTATATTAGTTTCAGGTGAAGAATGTAGTGATTCAACAGTTCCATATATTACTCAGTGCTCATAAAAATATGTGTACTCTTAATTCCCGTCACCTATTTCATACATTCCCTCACCCACCGTCCCACTGGTAACCATCTGTTTGTTCTCTATAGTTGAAAATCTATTTTTTTGTTTGTTTCTTTTTTCCCTTTGTTCTCTTGTTTCTTAAATTCCACAAATGAGTGAAATTGTAAGGCATTTGCCTTTCTCTGGCTTAACTTCACTTAAAGTTATAGTCTCCACAATCATCCATGTTGTTGCAAATGGCAAGGTTTCATTCCCTTTTCCTGGCTGAATAGTACTCCAGTGTGTATATGTGTGTGTGTGTGTGTGTGTGTGTGTGTATCACATCTTCTTTATCTATTCATCTATTGATGGAACTTGAGTTGCTTCCATAGATTGTCTATTGCAAATAAATAAACATAGGATGCATATATCCCTTTAAATTCGTGTTTCCTATTTAGATAAATGCCTCGTGGTATGATTGTTGGGTCTTAGGGTAGTTCTATTTTTAATTTTTTGAGGAAACTCAAAACCATTTTCTATAGTGGCAGCACCACTTTTTATTCCCACCAACAGTGCATGAGGTTTCCTTTGTCTCCACATCCTCGCCAACACGTTGCTTGTGTTTTTGGTTTTAGCCATTCTGACAAATGTGAGGTGATATCTCACTGTGGGTTTTTTTTCCCCCGATGATGAGTGATTTTGAGCATTTTTTTTCTCTCATGTGTCTGTTTGGCCATCTGAATTTTTTTTTTTTTTTTTTGGAGAAATATCTGTTCATGACTTCTGCCCATTTTTTTCATTGGATTATTTTTTTGGTCATATTGAGTTTTATACATTCTTTATGCACCTTGGAAACTAATGCTTTATCAGATATATCATTTGTAAATATCTTCTCCCATTCAGTAGGTTGCTTTTAATTTTTTTTCCTCATATTTAGGTTCTTAATCTATTTTGAGGTTGTGTGTGTGTGTGTGTGTGTGATGGTGTAAGAAAGCAGTCTGGTTTTATTCTTGCGCACGTGGCTGTCTTGTTTTCCCAACATATTTTATTGCAGAGACTGTCTCTTTCCCATTGCATATTCTTGACATCTTTATTTATCAAAGATTAATTGACCTTAGAATTGTAGGTTTATCTTTGTTTTCTTTCTATTCCATTGATCTGTGCGTCTAGTTTTTTTTAAATGATTTTATTTGTTTATTTGAGAGAAAGAGACAGAGAGACAGTGAGAGAGAGAACAAGAAGGAAGAAGAGAGAGAAGCAGGCTCCCCACTGAGCAGGGAGCCTGGCACGGGCTCCATCCCCGGACCCCGGGATCATGACCGGAGCCAAAGTCAAATGCTTAACCAACTGAGCCTCCCACACCCTCTCTGTGTGTCTATTTTGTTCTAGCACCACACCATTTTAATGACTACAACCTTGTAACATAGCTTGAAATCTGGAATAGTGATGCCCTCCATTGTGTTTTTCTTTTTTTCAAGATTATTTTGACTCTTCAGGGTCTTTGTGGTTCCATATAAATATGAGGATTATCTGTTCTAGCTCTGTGAAAAAGTCCTTTTGGTGTTTTCATAGGGGTTGCATTAAATCTGTATATTGCTTCGGGTAATATAGATGTTTTATCAATACCTGTTCTTGCAACCAGTGAGCATGGAATGTCTTTTATTTATTTGTGTCATCTTCAATTTCTTTCACCAATGTTCTATAGTTTTCAGACTACAAGTCTTTCACTTTCTTGGTTAAGCTTATTCTTAGATATTTTATTATTTTTGGTGCAATTGTAAATGGGACTGTTTTCTTAATTTCTATTGATGTTTCTTCATTATGAGCATATAGAAATGAAACATTTCTGTACATTGATTTTGTATCTTGTGAATTTACTCAGTTCATTTTTCAGTTCTATTAGTTTTTTGGTGGAGTTTTCAGGATTTCTATATATGATATTGTCATCTACAAATAGTGAAAGTTTTACTTCTTCCTTAACAACTTGCATGCCTTTCATTTCTTTTTGTTGTCTGCTGTGGCTGGACTTCTAGTACTATGTTGAATAAGCACTGTGAGAATGGACATCCTTGTCTTGTTCCTGATCTTAGGGGAAAAGCTTCTGGGTTTCCGCCATTGAGCATGAGGTTTGGTGTGGGCTTTTCAAATATGGCCTCTATTATGTTGAGGTATGTTCTCTCCGAACCTACTTCACTGAGAGGTTTTTTTTTTTTTTTTATCATGAATAGATGTCGTACTTTGTCAAATGCTTTTTCTGCATTTATTGAAATTATCATATGGTTTTCATCTTTTCTTTTACTGATGTGATGTACCATGTTGATTGATTTGTGAACATTGAACCATCCTTGCATCCCAGCAATAAATCCCACCTGATCATGGTGAATGATCCTTTTTTTTTTTAATGTATTGTAGGATTCAATTTGTCAATATTTTGTTGAGAAGTTTTGCATTGATGTTCATCAGAGATGTTGGTCTGTAGTTCTCTTTTTTTTTGTGGTGTCTTTATCTGGTTTTAGTATCAAGATAATTCATCCTCATAGAATGAATTAGGAAGTTTTCTTCTTTCTATTTTTTTTTTTTTGTAATAGCTTGAGAAGAATAGGTATTAACTCTACTTTAACTGTTTGGTAGAACTCTCCTGTGAAGTAGTCTGGTCCTGGATTTTTGTTTGTTGGAGATTTTTTGATTACTGATTCAGTTTCATTGCTGATTATCAGTTTATTCATGTTTTCTATTTCTTCCTGTTTCAGTTTTGGTGGGTTATTGTTTCCAGGAATCTAACCATTTTTTGTAGGTTGTCCAATTTGTTAGAATATAGTTTTTCATAATATTCTCTTATAAGTGTTTATATATCTGTGGTGTCAGTTATTTCTTCTCTCATTTGTGTTTTTGTTTGAGTCCTTTCTTTCTTTGTCTCTCTGTCTGTCTCTCTGTCTCCGTCTCTCTCTTTCTTTTCTTTTCTTTTCTTTTCTTTTCTTTCTTTTTTTTTGATGAGTCTGGCTAGAGGATTACCAATTTTGTTAATCTTTTCAACAAACCAGTTCCTGGTTTCATTTATCTCTTCTATTGTTTTGTTTTGTTTTTCAGTTTCTATCTCATTTCTTTCGGTACTGATATTTATTGTTTCATTTCTTTTATCATTTTGGGTTTTGTTTGTTCTTTTTCTAGCTCCTTTAGGTATAAGATTAGGTTGTTTTTTTGAGATTTTTTTTTTTTCTTCTTTAGGGAGACCTGTTGCTATTAACTTGCCTCTGAGAACTGCTTTTGCTACATCCAGATTTCGTACTGCTGTACTTTCAATTTTGTTTTTCTCCACGTCATTTTTTAAATTTCTTCTTTGAGGTCTTGGTTAATGCATTCATTGCTTGGTAGCATGTTATTTAGCCTCCCCAAGCATTGTGCTCTGTGCAGCTATTTTCTTGTGTTAATTTCTAGTTTCATAGTGTTGTGGTGAGAAAAGATGCATGGCATGATGTTGATCTTTTTTATTTGTTGAAATTTGTTTTGTGGCCTAATAAGTGATCCATTTTGGAAAATGTTCTATGTGCACTTGAAAAGGCTGTCATTCTACTGTTTTAGGATAGAATGTTGTGAAAATATCTGTTAAATCCATCTGGTCTAATGTGTCATTCAAAGTCACTGTTTCCTTATTGATTTTCTCGTTGGATAATCTGTCATTGATGTAAATGAGGTGTTAAAGTCTCCTACTATTACTGTATTATTATGAATTCCTCTTTATTTGTTAAATAATATTTATTTGTTAATAAATTTGTTTTATGTATTTGAGTGGTCCCATGTTGGGTGCATAAATATTTACAATTTGTAGGTCTCCTTGATGGATTGTCCCCTTTATTATTATATAATGTTCTTTTTTATTTCTTATTACAGTCTTTGTTTTAAAGTCTATTTGTCTCACATAAATATTGCTACCCTGGCTTTCTTTTGACATCCATTTGCATACTAAATGGTTCTTCATCCTCTGACTTTCAATCTGCAGGTGTCTTTAGGTCTAAAATAAGTATATTGTTGACAGCATATAGATGGGTCTTGTTTTTTTTTGGGGGGGGAGGGGGTCTTGATTTTTTATCCACTATGTCTGTCACCTTATGTTTTTTTATTGGAGCATTTAGTCCATTTACGTTCAAGGTAATTTTTGATAAGTATGTGTTTATTGCCATTTTGTTAATTGCTTTTTGGCGTTTTTTTTTTTTTTTTTTTTTGTACTTTTTCTCTGATCCTTATTCCCTTGCTCTCTTTCATGGTTTGTTGGTTCTGTTTAGTGATATATTTGGATTCCTCTTTATTTTCTGCATATCTATTACTGGCTTTTGATTTGTGATTACTTTTCGGTTTATATATAACCATCCACATGTAGTAGTCTATATTAAGTTGATGGTTGCTTGAGATTGTTCCCTCTCTTTACTCCTCTCTCCCCATATTTTTGGTGTGTGGTGTCATACTGTACATGCTTTTATGAGTCTCTCAAATGAATTTTATAGATATTGTTATTTGTACTGCTTTATTGCTTTCTACTTTCTAACTCCTACTTATGTTGTTTTCTTTCCACTCAAAGAGTTCTCTTTACTATCTCTAGTAGGGCTGGTAGTGGTCATGAATTGCTTGAATTTTTATTTTTCTGAGAAAATCATTAGCTCTCTTTCTATTCTGAATGATAGCCTTGCTGTGTAGAACATTCTTGGCTGCAGATTTTTCCCATTCAGCACTTTGACTATGTCATACTATTCCATTCTGGCTTGCAAAGTTTGTGTTGAAAAAATCTGCTGATAGTCTTCTGGGGTTTTCCTTGTATGCAACTGTATTCTTTTTTTTTCTTATTTCTTTTAAATTTTTTTTTCTTTGTAACTACTTTTTTGCCATTTAAATTAGTATGTGTCCTGGTGTGGACCCCCTTTGGTTGACTTTGTTAGGGCATCTTTGCACCCCCTGGATTTGGATATCAGTTTCCTTCCCCAGATTAAGTAAGTTTTCAGCTATTATTTCTTCAAATAATTTTTCTCCCCCCCCTTCTCTCTTTTCTCCTTCAAGGATCGCTATAAAGTGAATGTTATCCTACTTAATGGAATCACTGAAGTCCCTAAGTATATTCTCAATTTGCATAGCTTTTTTCTTGTACTTACTCACCTTAATTGTTTTCAATTACTCTCCTTCCAGGTCATTAACTTGTTCTTCTGGACAACTATTTATTCTATCAAGTGTATTTTTCATTTCATTTGTTATATTCTTTATCTTTGATTTTTTTTTAAATCTTTTTGTCAAAGGTCTCACTGATGTCCTCCATTCTTTTCTCAAGTCCGGTGAGTGTCTTTTTGACCATTACTTTAAATTCTTTATAAGGCATATTTCTTATATCCATTTCACTTAGATCTCTTGTTGTGGTTTTGTCCTGTTCTTTTATGTGAGACATATTCCTCTGTCTCTTCATTTTGTCTCACTCTGTGTCTGTTTCTCTGTGTTAGGAAAGTCACCTAAGTCTTTACTCTTGAAAGTAATGGTGTTATGAAGAAAGGGTTCTATAGTGCCATGTAGTGTCCCATGCTCACCAGAACCTGGTGCATCAATGATGTCTTCTATGTGTGTTGCCTGTACTCTACATTTGTGTCTTGGATGCTTTTTCTTTTAGTCCAGTCATTTGCGAGACTTCCTTTGCCTCCTAATGGCAGCATTTTGTCTGGTCAGCGTGGGATGTGCAGTTTTAGCAAGAGGTGCACTGGTCTGCTTGTGAAATGAAATCTGCTGCCACTGCTGTCAGGACCAGGAGTTCCTGGGTGGAGTATACAATTTGAGCAAAGTGTGCCTGAGCTTGAGCCTGTAGCCCTTAGCACCACCACTAGGACTGTGTTCTCATAAAACATGTAGATCAGAAGACATGGTATTGGCAAGATTTTCACCAGTCTTCTGGGGGAGGGGATCCGTATCAGATTGTCTGAGCCAACTGTGACTGGGAAGGGTGGGTCCATTGAAGTTGGGGGGCAGGGCGCAGTGCAAGGAAGTTAGGTAGCAAGTTCCAGTGCTATGCTATTTTCCCCAAGTAGCCTTGTGTTTATGATGAGTGGTGCTGGGGAGAGAAGGCACCTGTCAGCTCCTTTTTTCCTGGAGAATTCCTTCTGTGAACTCTGCCTTTCCAGGATGCACTCTGAAATATATACATAATCCTCCCTCCTGTGTGCCCCAGGTGTTTTTCAAGTCGCTGTTTCTATGTTGTATCTTAGTCGGACACTTAACCAACTGAGCCATCCAGGTGTCCCTAAAATTTATTAATTGTTAAATTTAAAAATACTGAACACAATGTTTTATTAGTTTCAAATGTACAGTATAAAGGTTCAAGAATTTTCTACATTACTCAGTGCTCCTCATGATAAGTGTACTCTTAATCTTTTCTTACCTATTTCTCCTATCCCCCCATCCATTTCTCCTCTGGCAACCACCAGTTTGTTCTCTATATTTAGGAGTCTAGTTTTTTGTTTGATTTTTTATTTCATGCCATTTGGTTTAGAAAACATATTTTGTATAATATTGATATTTTAAAATTTACTGAGACCTGTCTAATAGACTAACATATAGTTTGTCCTATAGAATGTTCCAGGTGCATTTGAGAAGGAAAATATGTATTCTTCTGTTGTTGGGTGGAGTTTTCTAAAGGTCTTGTTGTTTAACAGTGTTGTTTAATTCTTTTATTTCATTTTGTCTAGTTCTATCCACTACTGACGGGAGGGTATTAAAGTCTCCAAATGTTATTGTTGAGTCATTAATTTCTCTCTTCAATTCTGTCAGTTTTTGCTTCATGTATTTTGGGGGCTCTGTTGTTAGATGCATATTTGTTATGTTAGGTGCTTATATGTTTATAATTGTTATATATTTTTGACTGATTGAGCTTTGTATCATTATAAAGTATTCTTTGTATCTAGCAGCACTTATTTGTCTTAAGATATATTTTATCTGACGTCAGAATTACAGTTCTCTTTTCTATTGTTATAATGTTGTATCTTCTTTTAAACCTTTATATACAATCCACTTGTGTCTTTAAATATAAAATGTGTCTTTTTATGAGGGCATAAAGTTGGATCATGTTTTTGAAATAAGTTCTGCCCTTCTCTTTCTTTTGATTGGACCCTTCTATCCATTTATACTTAATGTAATTAATAAGGTAGGATTTATATCTACCATTTTGCAATCTATTTTCTATTATTTTTTTAAAAAGATTTTTATTTATTTGAGGGCTTTAAGCAAGAGAAAGAGAGAGAGAGAGAGAGCGAGCTTGAGTGGGATGAGGGGCAGAAGGAGAATTAGACTCCCCGTTGAGTGGGGAGCCTGATACAGGGCTCAATCCTGGGACTCTAGGAATATGACCTGAACCAAAGGCGGACACTTAAGTGACTGAGCCACCCAGGTGCCACTACTATTTTCTGCATGTGCTATATATTTTTGTTCCATTGTTCAATCAGTATCACTTTATTTTATGCTATGTAGATATTTTCTATTTTACAATTTAAGTATCCCACACCATTTTTAACTACATTTCTTAAAGTTATTTTAAGTTTTCTTTCTGGTGATTACAATCAATATCCTAAATTATAAATAGTTATAATCTGTAATTTTTTTTTTAATTTTTATTTATTTATGATAGTCACAGAGAGAGAAAGAGAGAGAGGCAGAGACATAGGCAGAGGGAGAAGCAGGCTCCATGCACCAGAAGCCCGACGTGGGATTCGATCCCGGGTCTCCAGGATCGCGCCCTGGGCCAAAGGCAGGCGCCAAACCGCTGCGCCACCCAGGGATCCCAAATAGTTATAATCTGTAATTTAATCTATAATCTCTGTTATAATCAAGTTCAGATTAATGTTAAATAATTTCAGTAGTATACAAAAACTTTGATACCATACAGTTTCATAATTCTCTTTTCCTTTGCTCCACTATGTTCATACAGGTCACATCCTATACCTTGTATGCCCATCAACACAGATTCATTTATAATTATTGCCTTATGGAATGTCTTTTAAATTAGGTATGCAAAGAAAAAGAATTAAAATAATAAAAAAAAATACTTTTTACTGTCATATACTTACCTCTGTTGTGACTCTTATTGGTACTCTTTAGTTTTTCTTTTGGATTTGAGTTGTTGTTTAGTATCTTTTCATTTTAGGCGCTAAATGAGTCCCCATAATATATGTTGTATGACAGGTCTGCTAGCAATGCATTTTCTTAGTTTTTGTTTATGTAGAAATATCTTAATTTCCCCTTCATTTTTGAAGGACAGTTTTGCTGGGTATAGAATTCTTGGTGGCAGTATTTTTGATTCAGTGCTTCAAATGTGTCATCTCATTGTCATATGGCTTTAGGGTTTTTTTTTTTTTTTGGCTTTAGGGGTTTTCATGAGAAATTGACTCTTACTTTTATTGAGGAGCTCATGTACATGATCAGTTGATTCTTTCTGTTTTCAGGGTGGTCTCCTTGTTTTTTGACAGTTCTTGATTTCTTTAACTTTATCCAACCTGGAGTTCATTGAACTTTCTGGATGCATAGATTAATGTTTTTCATCAAATCTGGGAATATTTTGGCTCTTTATTTCTTTATATATTCTTTTTGTTCCTTTCTTTCCTTTCTTTTTGGACTCCCGTTAGGCATATGTTCATTTGCTTGATGGTGTTCTACAGGTCTCAAAGGGACTATTTTTAATTCCATTCTTTTTTCTTTCTGTTCCTTATACTCAATAACCTCTAGTAACTTATCTTCCAAAATTCAAATTCTTTCTTCTGCCTATTCAAATTTGCTGTTGAACTCCTCTAGTGAGTTTTTATTTCAATTTTTATACTTTTTCCTTCCAGATCTGGTCTTTTCAAAAACAGTTTCTCTTTATTGATGTTCTATGCTGGCAAAATATCATTCTCATACATTCCCTTAGTTATTTGAGTCTGATTGCTTTTAGTTTTTGGACACATTTAAAATGGATACATTAAAACATTTGTCTGATTAAGTTTAATGTCTGGGCTTCCTCGGATATATTTCTTTTGATTGTTTTTTTTCCACGCGTGTGTGTGTGTTTGTGTGTGTGCCATTGTTTCTCCTTTCTTTGCATGTCTTATAAGTTTTTGGAATATGACATTTTAAATAGTATAATGTGACAACTCTGTAAGTCAAATTCTCCCTCAGCCTTAGGGTTTGTTGTTTGTGTTGTTTTTTGTTGTTTGGCTTTTTTGAATTAATTCTTTAAAATCTGCATTGTTTGTTATATGTAATCACCAAAATATCTGCTCAATTAGCTCAGTGGTCAGTTCATGATTGAGCAGCAATTTCATTACATGTTTAGAATCATTAAATCTTGCAGATTTTGCTAAGAAGCTTTTGCATATATTGGGGTATGCCTTCAATACTCAGCAGGGGAAATTATATATATATATATATATATATATATATATATATATATATATATCCATCTATTTCCCATTTTTCTAAAAACATAACAACCAAAAGCCCCTATGTGTGTATCTGTATTTTCTTTTGAGCATTGGGGTAGGCATGTAATGATAATTGTGGGAAGATCCAGATTGACTGCCATGAGATTTGGGGTCTACAAGGAGTCAGAGTGTTGATAATTATCAGGTTTTAATTATCTTTGCATTGTTTCAGAGATTGTGGTAAGCATTGGTTACACTTTTTGTTTCTGAGGTTAATATTATCTTAAGAAATAATTATGAGGACAAACTATACATTATTATACAACTCCTAAAGGATTTGACATTTAAAATTTTCTCTTTTTTCTCTTTCTATATCCATATGAATATTTTTATAGTACACCATGGATAAATTTGTTTTGTTCTTTTTCATATATATCAAAGGTCTTCATAGTTCAAAAAATTAAACATTGCACTGGCTCTCCATATTTGTTGGGTCTATGCTTTAGATTCAAGGAAGATGAGTCATTCAGTTGATGTCAAAATATCCAACTATGTTTATGGTAAAGCTGAAACAACAGTGGCCCTGCAGCCACTGCTACCTGCTAACTTCTTGAAATATTCAGGATGTAATGGGAGGAAAGGGAGAGCTTTTCAGGCAAGGTTGGTTCTGTCCTGTGGGATTCCTATAGTACGTTCTCTTTTCCTATACACTCAGTGCTCACATGATCTCTCTAAAATCTTTAGGAATGCAAGGCCTCTAAGGAATACACTTTGCACTTGAGAAGAGGTTGCAAGAGAAGCCTAAATCCTCTACTGCTCTACTTCCACTTTGCTGTTTTGGGGCCCTGCCTGTGCTTGATGACTGCAAGTTCAAGAAACAATTCCAGGGAGAAGAGCACACCTGGGGCATCTGTTGCATCTGGCTGGTATTCTTTGATAAGCCCTGGGACAGTCTGCTCTCCTTCCACTCCCTAGGTGGCTATAGAGGGCATCCCCCACCACATCAGCATCTCTATGGATTCATTACTTAGCAGGTGTGTATGCAGCAAGATACGTACCATATTTCTCACCATCTGCCAATTGTCTGACAAGCACCACTGCAGCCTCTGTGCTATGGCACTGTCGTTTAAGGGCTGTGTTTCAGGTTGTCACTCCTTAATGCTGCTTCTCTTTCCACATTTTTGTATCTTTCTTCCCTTTAAGGTTACACATCCCCTTTCTTTTGATTACAGGAAATGCATGATTTAAACGGTGCTATACTCAGAACCATGATGCTGTCATCATGTTGCCTTCATTGCAAACACTGCTGTGATGTTCTGAGGAGGTGGGGAGATGTGGCCTGGAAGGGTGGGATGACTGTCGCACTGCTGCTGATAAGATGTGAATGAAGACCACATTACAACTCAGCTCTGCTCTGGAGAAATTCACAAAGTCTCAGCTAGGGGCGCCTGGGTGGCTCAGTTGGTTAAGGGTTTGCCTTCAGCTCAGATCATGAACCCAGGGTACTGGGATGGAGTCCTGCATTGGTACTCTCTGCTCCATGGGAATTCTGCTTCTTTCTCTCCCTCTTCCCCTGCTTGCACTTTCTCTGTCTCTTTCTTTAAAATAAATAAATAAATAAATTTTTTTAAAAAGAAAGTGTCAGCTATGTGAGGTCCCCAATATAGATATGAGTACGCCAAGGATGTCAACTCAGGCCCATGCTGGAGGACTGTGAGCATGCCAGAGCTGCCACTGATCCAAAGAATTTGGCAGGTCATTGGAGTCATGGCTGGATTAGAAACCTCTGGGGGCAGAGTCTGTGACATATGCACCCACTGCAGTCCCAGCTGAGTGGCCTGCCCTCATTAACTGTCTCATGTGATGTTTTCTGTCATGACAGTGATCACATTTCATAAAGTGTCAATAGGCAACTCAATTACACGTTCCTTAGGAACAAGGCGGCCCTTAGGATTTTGAAGCATTTTCTTTGAATCCTCAAAATCCTAAGGGCCGGAAAACCATATACTGCAGCTTTCTAGATCAGTCTCAATTTTGGATAAAACTTTTCCTTTGTTTCTATAAGTATGTGTGTACTTGTTGAAATGTGTCTTATGTGACACTTGGAAAAAATGGTTCTTTCCATGGGTAGGATTTTTCTGGGCACCGTTCTCCCAATATCTTACCCATTCCACCAATTTAATAATGTAGGGTGTGTATGTTAGCATATACACTTGTGGGGGGGCCACTTAAAAGAGACAGCTTTTTTTTTTTTGCATTTTACATTTGCTTTATTATTGGAGTTCGATTTACCAACATAAAGCATAACACCCAGTGCTCATCCCATCAAGTGCCCCCCTAGTGCCTGTCACCCAGTCACTCCTTCCCCCCACCCACCTCCCCTTCCGCTTCCCCTTGTTCATTTCCCAGAGTCAGGAGTCTTTCATGGTTTGTCTCCCTCTCTGATTTTTTCCCACTCATTTTCTCTCCTTTCCCCTATAATCCCTTTCACTATTTCTTATATTCCCCGTATGAGTGAGACCATATAATGTTTGTCCTTCTCGGATTGACTTACTTCACTCAGCATAATACCCTCCAGTTCCATCCACATTAAAGCAAATGGTGGGTATTTGTCATTTCTAATGGCTGAGGAATATTCCATTGTATACATAGACCACATCTTCTTTATCCACCATCTTTCGAAGGACACTGAGGCTCCTTCCACAGTGTGGCTATTGTGGACATTGCTGCTATAAACATCGGGGTGCAGGTGTCCCGGCGTTTCACTGCATCTGTATCTTTGGGGTAAATCCCCAGCAGTGCAATTACTGGGTCGTAGGGCAGGTCTATTTTTAACTCTTTGAGGAAACTCCACACTGTTTTCCAGAGTGGCTTCACCAGAATTTTAACATATGTTTTACCTGACTTTGAAGTTATGTGTTTTTCATTTTCTTCTTCACATTTTTTGCCTTTTCTTAGTTTACTTGGAACATTAAGAACAATTATGATTAGGTGGGAAAACAATACATTTTAAATCAGTTTCTTCTATGAAGAATCGCACATTGAAAAATACCAATTATATTTTATTCTGGAAGCAGGTTTTGGTATGGACAAAGAAGAATTTATTTTGATGCTCAGACTTTGAGTCAGTAGAGAAGCAAGAGTGACACATGGTATTAACAGCAACCAGGACCCCAAGAAAGAGCAGGGGCTGAGAAGAAAAATACCCAGGGGCGCCTGGGTAGCTAATTGGTTGGGTGACCGACTATTGATTTCAGCTCAGGTCATGATCTCAAGGTCCTGGGATCCAGTCCCTTATCAGGCTCACTGCTCAGCAGGGAGTCTGCTTCCCTCCTTTTTCCTCTGCCCTTCCCCTCATTAGCATGCCTTCTCTCTCTCTAAAATACATTAAAAATATTTTTGAAAAATTTAAAGAAGAAAAAAAACCAAAATTTTACTAAGGGCCCATCTTATTTATGAAGATATGAAACTTTGCCCTTTTAGAAGATTCAAATTCAGCAAAAGTTGGCAGACATATAGTCAAATACATCCTTATTCAGAGAATCCAGCAGTGACTATGATGCCGATGATTTTGAAAGTTTACCACAAAGCACTTCTCTCTTAGTGTTTTTGATATTTTATTGTTTTTATTAAGACAGTGGAAAAAGAAACAGTTGAACAGGGTTTTGAGTTTACTTGAGATTCTTTGATCTCTCTGTGGTCAAAATTGTCATCCATGTCGATGAATTTTGAAGTCATTCCTCTGAGGCAGTGGTTTTCAAAGTGGAGCTTTGGATCAACATCATCTGCATCACCTCGAAAATGTTTAGGGTTCAAGGTTTCAGGCTCCACTCCAGATCTACTGAATTAGAATCTCCGGAGTGGAGCCCAGCAGTTTCACAAGCCCTTCAGGGAATTCTGATGTTAGTCAAAACCTAGAACTTTTGGTCTAGAGGTCAAAAATAAAGTGTAGATAGAAGATATATATTAACTTCTGAATTTGTGCTATACATATAGACGTACACACATATATAAGTAGATGCGTACACACATATATCTATGTAGGTGTATGCACAAACATACACACATGCACATATGTCTACATCTACATGGAAAAAAGAGATATTAGAAAAAATAAGGATGAGAGGACAACATTGGTATTTTATAAGCTATTGGACATGATGATTAAGCCCATATTATTCTTCCTTTTTTTTGTAGAAAGCTTCCTTCTTTCTCTCTCTCTCTCTTCCTTCCTTCCTTCTTTCTTCTTTCTTTCTTTCTTTCTTTCTTTCTTTCTTTCTTTCTTTCTTTCTTTCTTTCTCTCTTTCTTTCTTCTTTCTTTCTTTTCTCTTTCTTTCTTTCTTCCCCTCTTTCTCTCCTTCTCCTTTCTTTTTCATTAGTTTCCAGGGTAGAATTCAGTGATTCATCAGTTGCATACAACACCCAGTGCTCATTATACCAAATGCCCCCCTTCATGCCCACCACCCAGGTACCCCATCCTCCCCCCGCACCTCCCTTCCAGCAACCCTCAGTTTATTTCCTAGAGTTCAGCATCTTTTAAGATTTGCCTCCCTCTCTATTTTCATCTTATTTTATTTTTCCTTCCCTTCCCCTATGATCCTCTGTTTTGTTTCTTAAATTCCACATGAGTGAAATCATATGGTATTTGTCTTTCTCTGACTGACTTATTTTGCTTAGCATAATACCCTCTAGTTCCATCCACCTCTTTGCAAATGGCAAGATTTCATCCTTTCTGATGGCTGAGTAATATCCCATTGTATATATAGACCACGTCTTCTTTATGCAGTCATCTTAAGCTCACATTCTTGGAAAAACTGGAGCGGAAATATGGGAAGAGTAATGAATACATTTGTTTAGAAAAGTCCCTGAATTCTGGTAGGACTCCATTAAAGAAAAGACTTAAGACAAAAGAGGACGATCATGCGGAATAATCTCTTGTTAATAACAATAATTTAAAAATAATTATTATAAGCCTGTGGCTTTAACAGACGGTTCTAATGGTGCTGATGGGGTGGTGTTTGTTGTGTTTAACTTCCTGCTCTCAGAATTTTATTTTATTTTATTTTCATTAAGGGTGTTGGGGGGCTAGTGGCGTTGAGGGCTAGCAGGGACAGAAGTGGCGAGAGGAAAACAAGAGCATGCCTACGACAGCATGCCTACTCATCTCCTTTTCAGAGTGCCAGATGGATGTACCATGTTGCTCACAAGCCATCGTGGGGTATTGGCTGCAGCCTACACAGTCCACGTGAGGTTCTCACATTAGAGCTTCCTGTGGTGCAAAGAAGAATCCACGCTGTCACTTACATTACTTTTTTCCAACATGCTAAGGTGACAACATTTGCTGAAATCTTTAGCATCCCCTTTAAGGAGCAACGTGGCTTCATGTGGATGTGGGTAATTAGTAATTCCTCATTCATCGGTGACAAGTGGTTAAAAGAATACTTTACAAATATACATTTGGAAAATACAAGCCTCACCAGAGTTCGAATGTGCTGCTAGTTAGTACAAAGAGCTGGGGGGTGAAGAGCAGACCTCCAGATGTGCTTTCCGGCAATCCTATCTTCGTTATTCAGAACACTTGATGGGTTTATATTCTCAGTTCCTCTGGAGCTTACCCACTTGCACTTTCGGGTAAATAGTTATTGGTCCTGGTGAGGCCAGTAAATTCACGTGGTCTGTGACAGGTGCTGTGCGATTTTCTGGGGACATTGCAGTGAACAAGACAGTAGCGTGCCTGCAGTCTAGCCGTCCTTGTGGTTTCACAGTAATAAGCTGAACTCCATGCCTGCCCTGAAATGCTCTCATAGGAGGTATGATGTGATGGTTTATGACACAGGCCTTGGATTCATAGAGCGAATCTGGTGCAAAATCCATTCCTAACGCATCAAAGCCTCAGAAGAATTATTTAACTTTCCTACATACAGTTTCCTTATGTGTAAAATGGACCAAGGGCTATTAGGTATTAAAGGAAATGATAGATGTAAGAACTCAACACTGTGTGGAATCCATAGTCAACCCTCAATAGTTGTCAGGTGGTAGTATGACCGGACACAGGCCTGGGGGACAGCGCACAGATGGATTTGCAAAAATCCACCACTGCTATCAGAAAAAGCAATAGAGACAACACCATCAATAGACATATTTTGTCCATTTTATGTGCCAAAGACCACAAATTTGGGTTCCTGTGGGAAAATGGTTTACCTGTGCTTTGAGAAAAGTTGATACTTAGAGTGATAGAAATACACACTAAGAGAGTTAAGCCATAAGGGATCTGTTTAAAAATTGACAAAGGTATAGAAACAGAAAACTTCAACTATTTGGTTTTGAAGCACCTGCTTCTGTTTGAAAGGGATGTGGAAGTTGTTTTCTGGCCTTTTTTTCCCTTAAACTGAAAAGTTGAGAAATGTATATGCCAAGTGTTTCCTTCCTGGTTCAATCTGCTCCTCCTTCTCCTCTGAAATAACTATATGTCAGTTTTTGTATTTTCTTCCGGGAATAATCTGTACATAAGCAAACTCATTCCAAATATTGACTTATCCTTTTATCATTAAAATTTTTTTAGTTGTGGTAAGATGCACGTAACCTAAAATTTACCATCTTAATAATTTTAAATACATGGGTTAGTAGCATCAAGTGTTTTTATATTGTTATACACCCAATATCCAGAATTTTTTCATCTTGCAAAATTGAAACTCTGTACACATTAAATAATACCTCATTACAACCTGTCTGCACCCCAACCCTTAGCAACCATCATTCTACTTTCTGTTTCTATGTATTTGGCTACTTTACATACTTCATGTAGGTACAATCATACAGTATTTGTCCTTTTGGGTCTGGCTTGGTTCACTCAGAAGATGTTTCTTCAAGATTCATCCATGTTGCAGCATGTGTCAGAATTTCCTTCCTTTTTGAAGCTGAATTATATTCCATTACATGTACATACCCCAGTGTGCTTATCCATCCACCTGTTGATTGACACTTGGGTTTCCTCCACTATTTGATGATCGTGATTAATGCTGCTATGAATATGTTTGTGCAGATATTTCCTTGAAACCCTACTTTCAGTTCTTTGGGGGTATACGTATAGAAGTGGAATTGCTTGATCATATGGTAATTCTTTTTTTTTTAGGATTCATAATTTTTTAAGACTTCATTTTTTTAAAGCAGTTTTAGGTTTATAAAACAATTAACTAGAAAGTACAGAGTTCCCAATTACCGCCTCCCTCCCACAGTTTTCCCTTTGATTATCATTTAGCATTAGTTTCAGCTTTATTAACATTTGTTACAACTTAAGAGCCAATATTGATAATTATTAAATAATGTCCATAGTTCACCATTATTACTCCATGATTTCACTTCCTTAAAATCCCTTGTGCTCTTTTTATCCTTCCCTCATCCCTCCTCATAAGCCCCTGGCAACCACTGATATTCTTCATGTCTCCACAGTTTTGCCTTTTAAAGAATGTCATGTAGTTGGAATCAAAACAAAAACAATTTTCAATTTTTTTTCACTTAGAAATATCCAATGTCTATATCTCTTTGTGGCTTTATAGTTCATTTCTTTTTTTTATCACTGAGTAATATTCTGTTGTCTAGAAGTACCACAGTCTATTTATCCATTTATCCTGTTAAAGGATATCTTGATGTTGGCAAGTTTTGACAATTATGAATTAAGCTACTATAAACATTCATGTATAGGCTTTTGTGTGGATATAAATTTTCATCTATGGGTAAATACAAACTCCTTTGGGTAAATAGTAAAGAGCATGTGGATGTAAATTTTCAGTCTTTGAGTAAATTCCAAGGAACTGGATCATCTGGTAAGAGTATATTTAGTTTTGTAAGAAACTGTCAAAGTATCTTCAAAAGTGGCTGTAAACATTTAAAGAGTTAATACATATTCTTCTCAAACTATTAAAAAAATAGAAATGGAAGGAAAGGGATGCCTGCGTGGCTCAGCGGTTGAGCATCTGCCCTCAGCTCAGGGTGTGATCCCGGGGTCCTGGGATCGAGTCCCACATCGGGCTCCCCGCATGGAGTCTGCTTCTCCCTCTGCCTGTGTCTCTGCTTCTCTTTGTGTCTCTCATGAATGAATAAACAAAATCTTAAAAAAAAAGAAATGGAAGGAAAACTTCCAAATTCATTCCATCAGGCCGGCATTAATCTAATTCCACTAAAAAAGAGAAGTACAGGCCAATATCCCCGATGAACATGGATGCAAAAATTCTCAACAAAATACTAGCAAATTGAATCCAACTGTACATTTAAATAATCATTCACCAGGTTCAAGTGGGATTTATTCCTGGACTGCAAGAGTGGTTCAATATTCATAAATTAATCGTGATACACTACATTAATATAAGAAAGGATAAGAACCATCTGGTCCTTTCAATAGATGCAGAAAAAGCATTTGAAAAAGTACAGCACCCATTCATGATAAAAACCCTCAACAAAGTAGGGTTAGAGGGAGCAGACCTCTAACCTCTTTATCAACATGATAAAGGCCATAGGTGAAAAACCCACAGCTAACATCATCCTCAGTGGGGAAAGCCTGAGATTTTTCAAGTCAGGGATGCTCACTCTCTCCACTGTTATCTACCATTTTGCATTCTCATGAGCAATAATGAGAGTTCAAGTTGCTTCACATCTGTGCCAGCTTTTGGTATTGTCAGTGTTTCGGATTTTAGTCATTTTACTAGGTGTGTTGTGGTATCTCATTGATCCCTAATAATGGGATGTTGAACATATTTTCATGTGCTTATTTGCCATCCCTACATCTTTGGTAAGATGTCTGTTTAGTCTCTCACTCATTTTAAAAATTGGGTGTTTGTTTTCTTACTACTGAGTTTTAAGAGTTCTTTGTCTAACTTTGGATACCAGTGATTTCTCAGATAATTCTTTGCAAATATTTTCTCCCAGGTATGGCTTGTCTTTTCATGCTCTTCTTTTTTCATAGCAGAAAATTTTAATGTTAATGAGGTCCAACTCACCAATTCTCTCTTTCATGGATCATACACTTCTGCTGTATATAAGAAGTCATTGCCAAATCCCAAGGTCATCTAGATTTTTTCCCTGGTATTTTCTAGGAATTTTAAAGTTCAGTGTTTTACATTTAGGACTATGACCAATTTTGAGTTAATTATGAAATGTGTAAGGTCTGGGTTTACATTTATTTTATTTTTTTGTGTGGATGTCCAGGTGTTCTTGTACCATTTTTTCAAAAGACTACTCTTTCTCTATTGGGTTGCCTTTGCTCCTTCGTCAGACTTCACAAACTTATATATGAGTGGGTCTATTTCTGTATCCATCGCTGTTGTCCATTCTGTTCCATTGCTCTATCTATTGTTTAATAAATACCACAGTGTCTTGATTACTGTAGCTTTATGCTAAGTCTTCAAGTTGAGTACTGTCAGTTCTATGACGTTGTTCTTTTCTTTGAATATTATATTGGTTGTTCTGAGTCTTTTTGAATTTCCCAATAAACTTTAGAATCAATTTGTTGATATTCACAAAATAACTTGCTGTAATACTGGTTGGGATTGCATTGACTCTATAGATGAAGTGGGGAAGAAATGACATTTTAGCAATATTGAGTCTTCTTATCGCTGTGCATGAAAGTTCTCTCCATTTAGATCTCCTTTGATTTCTTTATCAGGGTTTTGTCATTTTCCTTCTATAAATCTTGTATATATTTGTTGGATTTGTACAGACATTTTTAATTCTTTTTTGGTGTGATATAAATGGTATTGTGTTTTGACTTAAAATTCCAACAGTTGTTGGTAAATAGGGAAACAGTTGACTTTTTGTGTATGAATCTTGTAAATCGTTCATTAGTTGCAGTATTTTTTGTTGTTGTTGATTCTTGGGGATTTTCCACATTAGATAGTTACATCATCTGCAAAAAAAAAAAAAAAAAAAATCAGGTTTTTTTCCCCCATTAGTATACTTCACTTTTAATTTCATTTTCTTATTTCATTGTATAACTGGGATTTCCAGTGCAGTGTTCAAAAGGACGGATGAGAGGGGACATCCTTGCCTCATTACTGATCTTAGCAGGAAAATAGCTTCTCACCGGTCAGTTTATTAGTAGGATTTTTTTTGGTAGATGTTCTTTATTAAGTTGAGATGATTTCCTTCTATTCCTAGTTTCCCAAGAGCTTTTCTCATGAATGTGTGTTGGATTTTGTCAAATGCTTTTTCTAAGCATCTGCTGGATGATCATATGATTTTTAGACCTTCAGTTGTTTTTCTGTTACTGGTTTCTACTTTAATTCTGCTGCAGTCTGAGGGCATACTTTGTATGAATTCTGTTCTTTTAACTTGTTACAGTGTGTTATATGGCTCAGAATGTGGTCTCTTCTGGTAAATGGGTCATGTGAGCTTGAGAAGAATATATACTCTGCCTTTGTTGGCTGAAGTGGTCCATCCATGTCGGTTAGATCCTCTAGAGTTGATGGTGCTGTTTAATTCAATGTGTCCTTATGGTTTTCTGTCTGCTGAATCCATCAATTACTGATAGAGGAATAGTGAGTTCTCTGACTATGATCGTGGCTTTGTCTATTTTTTTCCTTGGAGTTCTACCTATTTTTATCTCATGTATTTTGATGCTGTTTTTAGGCACATGCACAGTAGGGATTGTTATGTGTTCTTGTAGAACTGACCTCGTATCATTCTGTAATGTCCCTTCATCCTTGATGATTTTTCTTGCTCTGAAGTCTGGTTTTTTAAAAAATTAATATAGCTACCCCATCTGCTTTTTATTAGTGCTAGTGTGGTATAACTTTTCCCATCCCTTCCTTTTTGATCTGTCCATGTCTTTTATTTAAAATAGGATTATTCTAGACGACTTATAGTCAGGTCTAGTATTTTTAGCCCTCTTTGTATTTAATCTCTTTTGTACTTAGATCATTTACATTTAACATGATTATTGATAAAAACTGCTTGTATAACCTATTTTTAAATGAATATTGTCTACTTTTTCCATATGAATTCTTACCATATTAATTACAATTGTTTTAATTTCCTGGTCTGATAATTTCAACATCTCTACATATTTGAATCTGGTTTGGATGCCTATTCCGTCTTTCTGAACTGTGATTTTTTTTTTTTTTTTTTTGCCTTTTAATATGCCTTCTAAGATCTTGTTAAAAACGGACATGATGTACTAGGAAAAAATAAACTGGTGGCACCTCCAATGTCTGTTTCTGCTCAAGAACTTCCGTTCCAATAAGCTGTGAATCTCTGGATCGTTGGGCCACAGATTCTGTAGGATGCTGCCAAATTAGTGGGACCTCGAAGACCACTAATGACACTGAACAATGTAATGTGGACCTTATCCCTCTGGCCACTGACTACAAGGAATCAATAAAATCCCACCCAAACTCCATATTCGCAATGCTGGCATATGTGCTTTGCTTCTGGCTCTAAAAAACTGTCAGGGTAAGGAGAATCACAAGCTATGCATCATTGCCTGAGCTGGACATGTGGTGGAGGATGAAGATGGGAGGCACTGGCCACATGACTGGAAGAAAAGTCAGCTCAGACGTCATCAACTCTAGGAGGAGAAGATGAGCCACATAAGTGGACAGGTGCATGATATGTGGGGTCTTCAAGTACTACTTGGTGCCCTCATCAGTTACTTAATTCTGGTAGGTGAAGGAGTCATGCTGTGGCCAAGTAACTTGGAATCTGGAAAGAAACCTGGGTGCTTATGTGATTAACCTTCCCTGTTGCGTATCCTTGTAGGAGAATGTGCAGCTGAAGCTGGGGCTATGTCAGTAGAGCACTTAAATGTGACAATTGAAAGCTAGCACCAGCCGTCAGGAGTTGGCTGTAGCAGGCACCCTGACCTGAGCCGTATGGCCAAACAGGAGCAAATTACTTGGACGCACAGATGTCCCTGCACTAAGCAGGTTGGCCAAGCAAAATTGGTTGCCATTAGTGTCAGCTCAGCCATGAACACTTTGGAGCTAGTTGAGGAGCAGGATCCTGCAAAATCCAGTATTGCTAAGAGTATCTGAGTACTAAGATACTCTTAGTACTTGAGTCTTTTGAGCTCTTGCTAAGAGCTTGAGTATGGACCCACGGCTGTTGGCATGCTAAGGGCTCCCGGGCCTCTAGAACAAGGAGGACTGCAAGAAGGGAGGTTGAAGGGAAAGGGTGGCCGGGTTCTCCTCAGGGTGTGGATGAGATGAGACAGGTTAGGTTAAATTTGTTCTCTAAAACGGCACACCTCAAAAGTTGATGTGCAAATAAATCATTTGGGAATCTTATAAAACGCGGATTCTGTTTCAGTGGGTCTGGCATCAGGCTTGCTACTCTGCATTTCTCTTTCTCTTTCTTTCTTTCTTTCTTTCTTTCTTTCTTTCTTTCTTTCTTTCTTTCTTTCTTTCTTTCTCTCTCTCTCTCTTTCTTTCTTTCTTTCTTTCTTTCTTTCTTTCTTTCTTTCCTCCTTTTTTTTTAAACTCTGCATTTCTAACAAGCTTCCAGATGACAGGCTAATGGTCAGAAATTACCCTGAGTAACCAGGCTTTTAATGAACTCTAAACAAAAATTGGCATTTATTTTCTTTTTCCTGTAAATCTCTTTCTCTCTCCCTCTGCCCCACTTACCTGCTTGCCTTAGAGACGACTCTAAATCAGTGCATTCAGAATTTTTTCATTGTTACCTAAAGACTCTTCTGTATTCCATGGTGTAGCTTTTCTTAATTTATTTAACGAGTTCTGTATTGATGGATATTTAGGTGGCTTCTCATCTCTATTCCTACAAGCCTGGCTGCAAGGAATAACTTTGTTCTTTGTTCGTACGTACATTGGATGTGATGTGATGTGAGTTCAAATGAAGGAATGCAATGGGCACACTTGTATGCTGAAAAGTGTGATTATTTAATTAGTGATGACATCAAAGATCACGCTTTTTTGACTGGCTGGTTTTATTTTTGACTCAGATCGCGTCAGCGGTCATCTGAGACCTTGTCATGTTTGCACGTGTTATTTAGCCTCGTTATCTTTCCCATCTTGATCTTGTGCAATTGTTTTTCTGAAATCTAAGTGTGGGATTGATTTATAGAGCCTGTTAAATTCCATTTTCTAGCTTTAGAGTATCATTCTCACCTGTCAAGGTAATTTTGGTTGTTGACTTGGGCATCTACTATTTTCCTCAACTCTCCTGGGTTTATGTTATCTTCACATTTCCTAAGCATGCTGTCCTCATTCATTCATTCATTCATTCATTCACCCAGTGACTGTCTATTGTGTATCCTACAATATGCCAGGCACTGACTGTTCCAAGCCCTGGCCATACAGTGGTGATCAAAACAGAAAGAAATCTCTATTTTCCTGGAGCTTTCATTCAAGTAGGGAAGACAGACACTCAAAAAGATGCATATGTTATGTACATGGTAATGACAGAGCCAAGGGGAAAAATAAAGCAGGGTAGAGAGATGGGAAGGGGGGAGGAAGATGTTTTGCAATTTTAGATAGGGTGGTCAAAGGAAACCTCACAGCAAAGGTGACATTTCAGCAGAGATCTGAAGATGTTTCTATCCAATTCATTAGAAAATATGGTGAAAAATAATTCTTTCATCTGTCACTAGAAATCTCCCTGTAGGTTGATGCTAATCCCATTAAGTGGTACCTTTGGGGGACAACTGACCACCCCAGTGAAACTCTCGGTAACTTAAATATTTAGCCTGCATTTCTACAACCCTTTTAAGGACATTTTGAGACACATTAAACCTGGGCATTTAGCATCCATGGCATTGTCCCGACCCAAGCGAGTCAAACTCTTACATAAGGAAAATGAGTTTAATGTGAAAGACTGTTTTTCTTTTGTCAAGTTGGTGTAGCTCTTAGCGATTAGGCAGCACTGTGAGTGGGTAGTGATGGCTGCTCTGGGCAGACGGAGGAGGAGGGGTCATGATCTATGGGCCATTTTCTTTTTTTTTCTTTTTTTTGTTTTTGTTTTTTGTTTTTTAGTTAGAAATCTTTTTTTTTTAATAAATTTATTTTTTGTTGGTGCTCAATTTGTCAACATACAAAATAACACCCAGTGCTCATCCCGTCAAGTGTATGGGCCATTTTCTATCATTATTGACATTATCCATCAAGCATAGGTGAAAAGACTCAATTCTCTTGGCAGTATTGTGGGAAATTAAACTTTTTCCCAATGAACTTTGGCAAATGTAATTCTGAATAAAACAAACCACCCCTTTGGGTCCATCATTTCAGTCCAGACCCAAAGTGTGCCCCTTGAACACCATCTCTCCAGGTTCTGTGGGTACTTTTTGGCGGGGCTTGAGGCTTTCAGAAGTCCTCGGCCCTCTGCGCTGTCAGGCAGTCCTTCTCCAGGTGCACTGCTGTTATCTTCAGACTTACCTGCAGGCTGCACTGTTGCCATGATTATCTTCTAGCCCGAGCAGGGCTGTGTCTGCCCTGCGCACCAACAGGTTGGGTGGAGGTTTCAGGTACACACTGAATTCATGCAGGAGACAAAGAACGCACATGAGCTTAGGGATGTATTCCAAGAATAAGGGTGAAGCCAGATGCCTCATTCAGGCCCACGGACGTTAGTAAGCAAGCTCACCCCAGCAAGCTCACCCCTTGGCGTCTCTGGCCTCGGTTCCTGCATCTGTAGAACCAGGGGACAAGACTCGATTATTTCTAAAGTGTACCCTCCTAAAATTCAAGCTGTCTATGTTCATTTAATTAGAAGTAACCGGGGCAGCAATAGTTTAACACCCTTATTTCACAAATATTCAATCCATTGAAAAATGACATGTGCGAAACGAGAGGACAGTGACTTTGCTGACCAAGAGAAGCCTGGGGAGGACTGGAAGCCAAGGACGCCCGGAGGCCTGACAGGAGGCCCTGGCCCGGTGGGTGAGCCGAGGCCCGGGAGGTCGGGGTGGGATGTTTGGGCTTGGGGGGGGAGATTAAACACGCGGCAACGACAACCAGAAACACAAGAGCAGGGACAGAAAATGCCCCGGAGTCTGTGGGGTGCATCAGGCTGCCCCACCTCCTCCCCCGACCGCCCCCCCACCCCAGCCCCGCACCCGCTCTCTCGGCGGAGACTGTGCAAGAAATACCTCCTTTCCCAAAGCAAATTCAGACAATATCAGAGCGCCCTGGTGTCAGAATGGCCCTTTGTTCTGCTTCTTAATGACTAATTATTATGCTATGAAAAAGCTTATGCAACCCGGGCCGCGCCGGGCCCTCCTGCCAGGGCCGCGGGAAGCGTGTCCTCGTCCAGCCTCCAGCCGGGCCGCGGCCTGCAGTTGCGCAAGGGGTAATTGCCGGAGCCAGCAGAGGCTTGCTCCCATTACAGGCCCCGGGCTCTTACCCCCAGTAGCTTTACATGCTCGTTAATATTTAAACTGTCGAGTACTAGGAGAGTATTTTGTAAGCTTCAGTCATGTTGCAGAGGTCAGCGTGGGGCTGGGAGCAGGACGGGCGAGTCCCCTGCTCTAGAGGGTCTGGTCCTCCTGCAAGTGGCCCTGGCGTAGGTCTAACCTTTGCTCTTTTCCTATAGAAAAGATAACAACAACAACAAAAATAGCCATCCTGAAATCAGTGTTGGAAAAGCAATTCCTTAAAAAAAAAAAAAAAAATCCTTGGCAGGCAAGAAACCATGATCTTTAAAAATAGCCCTCAGATGTAATTTTAATTTTTGAAAGCGACCGAGAAGAAGTCATCGTAGCTTCTGGTCAGCCCCCAGAATCCCAGGAGGAAGCAGCAAAGAGATTTCATCCGGTGAAACCCTCCGTGCTCTGGCGACCAAGGCGGAGCGTCCCCTGCCCCGACGTCAAAGCTCTGCCCTGGAACCCCGACGGCCGCGGCCTTTAGACGGCGGCCTCTTGACCCCGCATGTCTGTCTCCTCCCGGCAACGTCAGGCCGGTTCTCGGGCCTCTGTGTACTCTTGTGGCGCCTATCGCTGTGGGATCTAGGCACGGAGACAAAAACATCAGGCAAAACACAAATTTGTGTATTATGGGAGGAAATGCCGTCTGGCTTCCTGGAGTCGCCCTTGGCCGCCGGGCAGTAAGGCCCTCATCCCAAGGTGGTTTGCAAAGACCGAGAAAAAGTGTGGACAGATCCGACAGTCTGGTGCTTCTTCCTTGTTTTCGTTTCTAAAGGAAGTGGCAAGGTAGTGTTTGGGAAGCCTGGTGAGACGCTGCCCCTTTGAGCTGTGCTAGTATCCGCCGCCAGCTCCGGCGGGCCCCGGGCTCATCTGCTGAAAAGAATCCGAAGGTGTCATTCTCCCGGCCTCTCGCCCTCGCCCGGTCCCCTCCCTGCTTCTCTCTTTTCTGCCTCCCTCTGTCTTCCTTTTTCCTTTTTAGTAAACTGCATTTGCTTAGATTATAAAGTGTGTAAGGTAGTATCAGTCACCAGAGGTAACCGTACAGTCGAAGCACTTCTCCGACCATTTCAAGCATTTCCTCTGCACGGACAAGCATCCACACGTGCGGAGAAACTGCGTGCTTCCAGGTCTTCACCATGAACAGGCCCGTGAACGTACACCCTGCGCCCAGCACACAGGCGTGCACCCGGGGGCTTCAGGACTGGGGAGAGTCCGGAGCGTGGTTGTATCCTAATTAATTTAGCCAGTTCCTTAAACTGATAGGAAAAAGTCTTTTTCCGGTTTGGGGGGATTATAAGCAATGTTGCACAGAGGCTCCTGCACATGCACTTTTTGCACATTTGAGAGGTCAGATCCTTAGGATAAATTCCTAGTAATGGAATTGCTGGGTCACAGGGTGTGAGCATTTTACGTTTTAATGAATAATTGCCATATTGCCCTGCAAGAGAAAAGGTTAGACCTATGCCAGGGCCACTTGCCGGAGGACAAGGCCCTCTAGAGAGATTGCACCAAGTTACAATCCCATGAACACCGTATGAATAGCCTGTTTCCTCAAAACCTCACCGACTCCACGTTGTATCAAACTTTCCAATCTTTGCTAATAGGCAACAAATCGTTAATTTGCATTTTAATTATGAAAGATTGAACATTTTTCACCTTTTATGGATTATTTGCATTTCTTTTCTTTTTTTTATGGAAACTATCTGATCTTGACCAACTGTCCATTGAGTTTTGAGTAATTTTAAAAACTGGTTTATCAAAGCTCTTATTTATCATTACCCTTTATCTGTCAGTGAAGTTCCAACTACATTCCTCATTTGTCTATGTTTTAAACAACCGAACCGAAATTTGCAATTTTTGTGAAGTCAAGTTGACCTGCCTTTTCTTGGATAGCAGGTAGGGTTTGCACCAGGCTTCAGTGAGCCCTGCCTACATCAAGAGAACTTCAAGCTCTCCCGTGCTTTCTTCTAGTGCTCTGCAGGTTTTGCTTTAGGTGTGTAAATCTTTGTTATTTCACATTTATTTTGGTGTATGGAATGAGGTAGGGATCCGAGGAGATCCTATCAGCTGTCCGTAGTTTTGCAAATCCCCCCATTAGCTATAGTGACAGGCTGCCTAGTGAGACTTTGGAAGTAAAAGGATTCAGACAGGCTTTTTGTGGATCCACGCAGGAAACTACCTCATTCTCTTTTCTTCGTGAATCAAAGATCTGGCCCTTTTCCAGCCAGGAGAACACGTAGCTGTACTTTGAAGGAGGCCTCAAAAAGTAAAGGAGAGGATGGCAAAAAGAAGATCAAGAGAAAAGTGAAAAATTGAGAGGTTCCAGTGGAGGGTGAGAAAAAAAAATTAAGATGAAGTTAGGGGCGCCTGGTGGCTCAGTCACTTAAGTGCCTCAAATTATGATCTTGGGGTCTTGGATGGAGCCCTAAGGTGGGCTCCCTGGTCAGTGGGGAGTCGGCGTCTCCCTCTCCCTTTGCTCCCCCCCCGCTCATGCTCTCTCTTTCTCAAATAAATAAATAAAATCTAAAAAAAAAAAAGAAAAAAAAAGATGAGGATAATCACTATATGCATAAGGGCTAATAGGACCTGTTTTTACTTTCACAGTATGAACAATGAAGACAGAGAACCCCTGGGTTAAAACACAACTGAGCAGCTGAATTCTGTTTATCTTTTACCCATCGAGCTCTGCCCAAAAAGAAAACAAGAAACACACAACTTTTATGTTACTCACGTTATAATATCTGCATGAATTTTCTTGGTTTAACAGATAAAATTCTTATGGGAAGGTCAAGAAATCTCATTTACTATATTACTGGGGTTTCAGTGTTCCTCCTATCATTCCCAAATGTAAAGACCAACTAAGCAATTGCACAATCTGTAACATTAGAGGTTTGTATTTCTTGGCATGAGTGATATGATATGCATGTTGGCAAGGACCGACATGACTTTGATTTGCAACATAAATAATATAATCCTGTAAATCAAATTCCAGATAGTTTAGTTAAAAGATACTGAAGAACTCTCTCCTCCCCAAGTGTCGGCCTCACATAAATCATGTAATTTGTATGATAATTATAAGCTGATTGATGAGGATTTGATTTCATCATTAGAGGCCAAGGTGCACTACCGCTACCATTAATACTGATTACCATTTGCACCACGTCCTGTACTGTGGCCAACGAATCTGTGTGTATGTCCTCTGATTTGACCCTAATGCCGCCTCGAAGGCCCACAAGACCAGTTCCACTATGTCCACTCTACAAATGAAGAGACAGAGGCTCAGAAGCTCAGATTGATTAATAGAATATAAGATCTTACGACTCTTGAGTGCAGAGTCAAGGCCTAACCCAGAACTGTTTGACCTCAAACTCTGTGCTCTTCCCCCAATTTCATATGATCTCTTTCACCAAAGACGTGTGCAGACACAAGGGGAGGCAGGACAATTCCAGTGAAGATTTAATTCCGCATCAGCTTAGGGTATCCAGATCCACCGTCTCATCCCACGTCTCCCTTCTCCAGTTTGGCCAACTCCTGTTGTTGTGGAGGCCTCGCCTCTAAGGTCCCCACCAGCCCGGCCCCATCCCACTGGCGTTCCAACCCTCCCAAGAGCGCTCTTACGGCGTCCTAGGGGGAGCAGGGAGCGGCTTGCAGGCTGCTACCGTTGGTTTCCAGCCACACTGAGGGCTTGGGCCAGGGCCGGGCCCAGGGTCGGGGGATGAGGCCTGGCAGTAGCCCTCAGGCCTCTGCGGGTGACTAGCTGCCCTCGGTCTGTCATGTCTGGATGATGACGCTGCCAGTCCAAGCATCCGTAGCTTCTCTTCTCTCCTCTTTTCCAGTAACACTTAAGAATGTTCAAGCTTTTTTTTTTTTTTCTTAAAAAGGAAGAATAATTTTCTCTGGGCTCCTTTTTCAGCTTTCCCCAGATCTGTCTTCTCCCAAGTCAATGTTCTTGAGAGGACTTATCCTCGTCCCTGCTCCAGGCCCACCCAGCACTTCCCTGAAGTGACACTCTCAAGGCCATTGCTGGTCTTCCTGGAGGTCAAAGCTCATTGTCCTTGGCTTCCCTGCTCTCTCTGGCTTTAACAGACACCTTCTCTCTTTTCCTGGGCTTTCCCTGGTTCTCATGATTCCACACTCCGCTGGTGCCCTCCCTTTCAGTGTCCTTTGCTCACCTCTTAAAGGTAAATTTCGCATCCTTGGCTCTCTTGTCTTCTTCTTTTGCTCAGGACACTTTGCCGTTAGCTTCAGAAGCTGTTATCCCCGCCCCATTTTGATAAGGCTTAATTTGGTATTTCTTTATTTTAAAAAAAAAAGATGCATTTATTTATTTTAGAGATGGAGAGACTGAGCAGGGTGGAGGGACAGAGAGAGAGGAGAGAGAATCTCAAGCCAATTCCCCACTGAGCAACAGAGCCTAACCCGGGCCTCCATCCCAGGACCCTGAGATCATGACCTGAGCCAAAATCAAGAGCTGCCACTTAACCGAAAGAGTGACCAAGGCACCCCTTAATTTGGTATTTTTGTGTATTTCTTTCAAGCGCTTCCCAGAGAAGCCTGTTACAACCTCACATGAAGAACCCTTGTTCGGCTCACACTTCCTGAATGACATCATCTATTTCCATGACTGTAAAAACAGTCTGTGTGCTGATGTTGCCCAACCTGCATCTCCAGCCCAGATCTTTCTTGGACTTCAGACATGTATCTTTAACTGTTCACATGCTTGGTTCACTTAGATGTCCTGCGGGCAACTCAAACTCGGTATCTTCAAAGCCTAGCTCCCAACTGCACTCAGGGCCATGGCTAGCTCAATGACAAAAACATACTTTCCTCGAAACATTTTATTTCCATTGAGTAGAAATTGTAATTGATACACAAAATTGTTGTGATGACAGTATGAATGGCGCTCCCCCTTGATTTGTGCCTTGCACTAAGTACCGAACAATTGCACGCTCACGGCCTTCTTCTACCCCCACGTGTGAGCAGGATTAACTTCTCCGTGAAGCCCTTGCTGCATGGGTGGCCTCACACCTGCCCAGTGTCCCCTCCGTATCCAGTCAGTCTCTCCCCATTATCCTCACATCATCATGACCAAAGTCCTTTGTGATCTAATATTTAGATCACAATATTATCACAATGTGGCTAATATTTACCTCCTTTTCTGGTTTCCATTTTTCTCCATCAGGTGTTAGGTGCTTGGCACATAGGAAGCCGCTCACAAAGTGTGGACTTGAACAAGATCCATGGAAGAAGTTTATCTTACCTTTAATTCCTATTCAAATAATTAAGTTGGAACCTCCTTATTTTATTGAAGGCATATGACAGACTAAAAAGCAATAGGTTTAAAAGAAAGATAAAGAAAGGTAAGGCATCCATTATTAAAAATAGCTTCCACCTGAGCCTGGGGCTCTGCAAACCTCCAACCAAGGTAGGTCTGCTCTTCCAAGACCCTGGGTTGAAAGGTGTGCTTCATGGATTGTGGCATTAAAAAAGTTTCTCTGATCTCTCTCTCCCTCTCTCTCTCTTCTAGGGGATCAATTCTGGGTATAATTCTAGCTGGTGGAAATGTGACATCATGAGCACAATGTTATGCTCTTAGGGTCCTGGTTTATCAACTGCTCACTCGTATTCCTAAGTGATAACAGCATTCTCTAAGTAGTGCTTGCTGTATGCCAGGCACTGTTCTAAGCACTGTGGCTATAATAACTCAGTTAACCTTTATAAGGACCCTGTGAGATAATTACTATTATTATCGTTATTTTTCCTATTTTATGAGTGAGGAAACAGGTACAGAGAAGTTAAGTAATTTGCCCAGGGTTACAACAATAACACATGCAGAGCTGGACAGTCTGGCCCTAGAGTCTGTGCTTTTAATTACCCTACTATATTGCTTCTCAACCCTGAAGTCAACTCCCCAACTTTGTATTTTTTTAAATTTTTTTTTTGTAAATTTATTTTTTATTGGTGTTCAATTTGCCAACATATAGCATAATACCCAGTGCTCATCCCATCAAGTGCCCCGCTCAGTGCCCGTCACCCAGTCACCCCATCCCCCTGCCCACCTCCCCTTCCACCACCTCTAGTTCGTTTCCCAGAGTTAGGAGTCTTCGTGTTCTGTCTCCCTTTCTGATATTTCCCACTCATTTTTTCTCCTTTCCCCTTTATTTCCTGTCATTATTTTTTTATATTCCCCAAATGAATGAGACCATATAATGTTTGTCCTTCTCGATTGACTCATTTCACTCAGCATCATACCCTCCAGGTCCATCCATGTTGAAGCAAATGGTGGGTATTTGTCGTTACTATTGGCTGAGGAATATTCCATTGTATACATAGACCACAGCTTCTTGATCCATCATCTGTCGATGGACACCGAGGCTCCTTCTACAGTGTGGCTATTGTGGACATTGCTGCTGTGAACATCGGGGTGCAGGTGTCCCGGTGTTTCATTGCATCTGTATCTTTGAATTCCCCAACCTTAAAAGGCAGCCCTAGACACAGAGCTAGTTCTGGGTTGAGGATCGCATTCGAGGGGTCATGTGACAAGAGACCCAGTGCCCAGGAGAGAGCAAATGAGGAGGGTAAGGCCAGTACTCACCACCCGAGTCTCAAGGCTTAGAGCTCCCCATCCCGGTCTCAGTGGTGTGCTGGGGCAGCCCTCTGCCACTTGGGGCCCAACAGGAATTGTGGGCTAACTCCTCAGGAATGCTGCATCCAGTGCTCGACGGTGGAGGGCTTGGAATCGGCCACGGTGGGAGCGTTTACACCACGGAATTTGGCAGACCCTGCAAATCAGGGAGCACAGCCCCAAACAGAAGCCCTCTGGAGCATCCTGCTCTTGACTGACGTGGGACCGCAGGATGGAGGCTTGGTTGGTTTGCTTGTTTGCTGTGGCCGTTGTTGCTGTTTGTCCTTCCCCGGGGCCTGGCTGGGCTGGATGAGATGTTTTCAGTTGCTGGAATCTGCGGAAGGGGCCTTTGGAGTCAGGGAAAGCCTGTCAGCCGCAGGCACGGCAGCCCGGGAGTGCGGGAGCCAGCGTTCCCCTGCCCCAACCAACCCCAGAGCCTCCTCACCAGCGGCTCCCCTGTCCCTCTGGTCACCCGCAGGACCTGTGTGAGCCTGGCCCTTACGCAGCTCCCGGGGTTTCCTCGCAGCCTCAGGCTCTGGCCGAGGCCGGCTGCTGACTTACCTTCAGTCCCGGCTCCGGCCCCGAGCCCCTGCGGATACTTCTCGCACTTACTAAACGAGCGTGTGCTCCAGTTCTTTCTTCTTTTCTTTTTTTCAAAATATATTTTTTATTTTTTTTAATTTTTATTTATTTATGATAGTCACAGAGAGAGAGAGAGAGACAGAGACAGAGACCCAGTCAGAGGGAGAAGCAGGCTCCATGCACCGGGAGCCTGACATGGGATTCGATCCCGGGTCTCCAGGATCGCGCCCTGGGCCAAAGGCAGGCGCTAAACCGCTGCACCACCCAGGGATCCCCAAAATATATTTTTAAATTCAAATCCAGTTTGCCGACATACGGTGTAACACCCAGCGACGTGTGCCCCAGGCCTTCTCTGGCCGCTCAACTAACGGGCCGGGCGCACAGCCCCGTACCTGGCGTACCTGGCGGCCGGGAAGGCGTGCAGGGAAGGAAAGAGCAACATGACGCTGTCACTGTGCGGCTGACACTAGTGGAGAGGTGTCCCCGCCAAGCCTGGAGCCCATCCCGCGGGGCTCCCTCTCTCCAGGCGGGCAACGTGGACCGGCTGCGGGGAGTCACCCCCTGGCTGCAGGTGTGGCGGCAGCAGACTCCCTGTGGGAAGGTTTCAGGGAAGCAGAGGGTTTGAACTGCTCGGTTCCCCGCGTGTGGCAGGGGACAGATTCTGAGCCCACAGGTCTGCTCACAGTGATCCGCTTATCCGCAGACCGCTGGCACCTTGGAGCTGGAGCTGCTCAGCACCAACAACACATCTTCATCCTCCACAAGGGCGAAGGGGAAGCTGGAGGGGGTTGAGGAACAGGAACCTCAGGGCCGCGGCTGACCCCAGGGCCAGGCTGCAGGGGTGAGCAGGGCAGGCTTCCTCCCAAGTCACCGTGCTCGTCCCGGCCGGCGTCGCTCCCGGCGCCCTGAAGCCTGGGTTCTAAATATAGATTGTGTATTTTGTTAAGCTCTTCAGTTTGCTTTCTAACTTCAGTAAAAAGATGTAAGCGGGAGAAAAATGATCTGTCAAAGGAATTTAAAAGCAAATGGATTCAAGTACACAATGTGGTGTTACCACGGCCTGGGACAAAGGAAAAGTGGCCGCAAGAGGGGAGGCCGATGGTGGCCAGTGGGCCGCAGAACTGGACTTCAATTCACCGTATGAACTGAGCCCACTGCTACCTAGCAGGAGCGTCCCATTGACATGGGGTACGGCTCCCGGTGAGGTATAGGACATAAGGGTTGGGGGTGCCTGGCGGGGCTCGGTCAGTCAAGTGTCTGCGGTGGGCCCAGGTCATGGGATCGGGCCTCCCCTTGGGCTCCCTGCCCAGCGGGGGGTCTGCTTTTCCCTCTCCCTCTGAGCCTCCTCCCTCGCCGCTTGTGCTTTCTCTCTCTCTCTCTCCCTCTGTCTCAAATAAATAAATAAAGCCTTAAAAAAATAAGATAAAAGTTAAAGTTGGCACCGGGAATTTTCCTGAAGACTGTCACTTGTGTTTGTCTACGGACAGATGTGTTTTATGTTTGGACTCTGGGCGCTCCGAGGCCAGCAAGCTGCTGGGGCCCTGCAATTAGCAGAGGTGTGAGAAAGGGCAAGTGGTGTCTGTGATGGAGCAACGATCGCGCCGTCTCCCCTGGCCCTTTTCCCATCTCTTTTTCTTGTAGTGGTGCTCATGCCCCGTCTTTTTTTTTTTTTTTTTTTTTTTTCCCGTCTTTATTATATAACCCAACCGACTTAAACAGCAATATTTCAGACAACAGACTAAGCTGGGGGAATGGTACTGGGCTGGTGAGCAAAGTGTGAGGAGGGAGCTCTTATCTGGCACCTTCCATGAATCGCACTGTTGAGCCACCAGCCGTTGGCCCCAGATGTGGAGTAGGCCTTGATGCAGTTGAATCAACTGTGAGTAAAAGATGCACTAGTTTTAATTTCCTGTGACTCATTAAGAAAGCCCTGTTGGGCAAACTTTGCTTCCAAGGCCAAACCTGTGAGCTCACGCATTTTGACTCTGCCCGTGGGCACGGCTGGAAGAGGTGACTTGGGCCACCAGACAGCTCTCTTCAGTCACAAGTCATTGTGGGGTGACATATTGGAAAATATGGGCTCAGGTTTATCTTTACTGGACCCAAATTGGCCCGCGTATGTTACTGACTTCAAACCCCTCCGTTCCACAAGCACTTACAAGGCAGACGCGGGAGTTGTACACAGGAGTGGGGAATGGTCAAGTCGCAGCTCTTACCTTTCTTGAATTAGGGAACGGCGTTGCATGGGCCAAAGGTTTTGCTGCAGCACAGACCCCAAAGGAGCCGCATCGTTTTGCACTTAACAACCATGAAGTCTTTTATTGCATATATAAACGTTCCCAGAGGCTATTACTCAAAAGGGTTCAGCTAATAAAGAGGAGAACTAATAATTATCTTGTTTCAGATTTGCTGACTTGTGTAACTGCCGTCAGGGGTCAAACGTGTCCAGTTTGCTCAACATTTCCTCAGCATTCTGACCCTTGTGATTACAGAATTGGGGTGGAGGGAGGGGTCGGAGGGCAAGGGGAATCAAGCACGCTGGTGTGATCGTTTTCATTTAGCATTGGTAGGTGTACTTGATGGATGGTTTGGGTGGTGTCACATGGCCCTGTAGTTCCCTCTGGGGTCCCTCTTTTGATGACCTTTCCTTACAGGGGTGTTAGGCATTGATCCAGGTCTTAGATATAGCAGCAGCACCCCCCCTCCCCGCCCCGCCAGGAGTTGCTTTGTGAATTAACCTGGGCTTCAGGGAGCAGGTGGGACTTTCTCTTCCACTTGGGCTGATGGCTCACAGCCCCTTGACCTTTCTTGGCTAACTGGCCAGGTGAAGAAGACAATTTGTCTGAATGCGGGAAGAGCACACAGAGGATAGGACCCGGCATGATGTCCTTTTTCAACGGTGGCCCTTGAGATGGTTCCCATGTTGAGGCGGACCAGGCACCCACGCCGTAGGCCATCCTGCCCTCAGTGAGAAGGGCACAGCTGAATGCCATGTAGGATTTAAGAGGCCCTGGAAAGTTCAGAAAATATTCCCCTAATTACTTCTAGTTAGCTGAAATGTATAGATAAGGCTCTATTTCTTTTAACGTCAGCTGTTACTGGGAAATGCCACTGGTTTGGGCCATACAGTAAGTCTTAGCATTTATTCTCTGAGTTTATTTGTTAAGTCAAGGTGATCGAAGTAGAGTCTACATGGAGCAACACAGATTTTTTTTTTTTAAGGTATACAGCACTGAGTTTTAACCAACATCTGCAATCATGAAACCAGGTTGACGATGTAGATCATTTCCATCAACCAACATTCCCACGTGCTTCTTCGAGTTCCCCTATCCCGGCCCCTGGTGACCACTGATCAGATTTCTGTCCCTTCTTCGGACTGTCATACATGTAAATGGAATGGTGTGGATGTAGACCTTTGGGACTGGCTCCCTCCACACAGCCCGACGTGTAGAGGGTCCCTTCATGGCAGGACTTAGTCTCAGGCCTTTGTCTTCTTGAGCAGCCACCCACAGGGTGAGGTTCCCCAGAGAGGAGAGGCGTGCACTGGCTGCCTGACCACCCATGTGACATTTCCTCCCCGGTTTCTGCGTCACCCACATCTTCCTGCTGGAGCATTGCGTGTCCAAGGCAGGCCAGGAAGAGGAGAAGAGTTCCCGAAGGAAACGGCCAAGAGCACAGAGGCCATCTTGGCTGCCTTGAACTCGGCCTGGCTTGACGGCACAGAACTGTGACAAGACTACCGGTGACAGATGCTTGGCTAGTGTGGGCAAAGTGGGACTCGATTGGAAGGATTTTCCTGGAAAGGAGAAGAGCGATGGCACCTCCAGGGGTTCCTTAGCGGGAGAGGATGGACCATTTCACTGGGGCAGCGGGGACTCAGCTCATGGTTGGCCCTTGAGTCGCGTTGCTCCAGGGACAGCGTCCTGGGGAAGAGAAGGCCTTCCTGGCCTGCCGTGGGCCGCAGAGCACGACACACACAGTGGTGCGCTGCAGGCAGAAGTGGCTCGACCTCAGAAACCAGGGTGTTGGGACCAGGAGCGGGGCTGTTGACCCTGGGATGGGCGATACCCCCCGAAAAATAGCGGCTCCCCCAGGGGAGTGTGGGTCTCTCTGTGAGAATCGTGTGACTCTTGTCATTCATGCTTCCCCGGAGCCTGAGAATGTACCTAGAATGTGCTTTCTTAAGTAGTAATATTCATTACTATTTAGTTTCATAATTTTTAGAACTTTTCTCTAGTTTCCACATTTGCCTTCCTTTGGTGACCTCGCGTTTATTTTATGTTAGTATTTTCACATTATATTTGTGAAATATAACTGACATGTTCACGAACTATAGCTCACACGTTCCTTTCCGTGCTACTTGCGTTTTTAGGTTGTATTGACTCTGCTATCCTGAGAATTTAGACTTTGCTTTTATTTTTTTGAATTTATTTTTTTAATCTTTTATTTAGTTATTCATAGAGACAGAGAGAGAGAGAGAGGCAGAGACACAGGCAGAGGGAGAAGCAGGCTCCACGCAGGGAGCCTGACGTGGGACTCGATCCAGGGTCTCCAAGATCATGCCCTGGGCTGCAGGCGGCGCTAAACTGCTGCGCCACCGGGGCTGCCCTGGACTTTGCTTTTAAATAAACAAATGAAGGGCTGATATGATCCTCTCATCCCAGGGTTTGAGCCCTGACCTGGGGGCCTTCAGAGCCAGGAAAGCAGCCCCGGATGTCTTGCTTGTTAATGAAACCTCTTGAAAATAGCCCAACCTCTCGCAGCCTTGCTTTCCAGACTGCAAAATTAGCATGCTAGTGCTTTATACCTAATTCTGAAATCTAGGATTTTGTGCAAAATTCACGTTGTCGAGAATGCACGGGGCGGGGTGGGGGGAATGTTATTGGAAATACATGTTATGATCCGCTAGAGTGACACGTCCTGTGTGTGCCCTTGTATACGTGGTCTCCAATATGCTTCGCTACGTCTATGAGTGTTTTAATTATGTCGAATAATGTTAACATGAAGCTTGTCTCCGAAATACCTATTTGATCCCAAGTTGATTGAGTTTAGGGGAAAGAAAAATCATCCATCTGCACTGACCTCTCTGACCTGCTATGCAAGTTTTCACGGCTGGGAGCTGTGGTATGTTCTAGCTCACTCTCCTTGTCCTACTGGGGCTTAGAGGGCTGACCCGCTTTCCCAAGGTCACACAGCTGTGAGAGACAGAGCCAGGGTTTAGACTTGGTCTTCTCTGAGTTTGCCTTCTGAGTTCTTTCTTGAATGGACCACTTTTGTGATTTTGAGCATTACCAGACACTTGACTGCAGCGAGCACAGCCAGCCAAAGGTTGGGAAACGTTTCTACCTTTTTCCTTAATGGATAGAAATTGGTGGTCAGAAACAACAAATACATGTCAAGGATGTTGAGTGTGTGTATTATTCTGGGCCGCAAACAGATGTGATAAAAAGGCTCAGTTATGGCAAGTCTTCTAAGTTAAACTTTTCCTGAAAAGAGCTGCAGAGAGGGTCCAGGAGTGGTAAGGGAAATGTGGTATTATGTGAATGTTTATGTTTGGCTGTAGTTCACCAAAAATGAAGGTCAATACGGTTCTCCCT